>NW_020874417.1:12125161-12587661 GCF_003935025.1 Abrus precatorius | reverse complement strand
ATGCTCTTGCAATTATGTAATTACTATCATCACTATAAATATAACAAATAATGATTATTGTACTAATATCATCATTGCTATCGTAGACTACTACCACTAGTAGTAATAGCATTTACCATCTTTCATATAAGCATTATTGTCATTGTCATTATCATTATCATCGCTACTTCTTGTTTGAATATATTTTTTAGTTAATTAAATAGTTAACTAATTAAATATTAACAAAATAGTTGTCGATCAGGTTTTGATTGAATTTCTACATAATTATAACTTAATCTATGTGTAGAAGTTTTTTAAATTTTTTTTTTACAACACTCTAAACTTTTTATTAGTGCTCACATTCTGTTAAACATTTATTAATATCTCACATGGTATTATGTATGCTTGC
Organism: Abrus precatorius; assembly: GCF_003935025.1. NCBI lineage: Eukaryota > Viridiplantae > Streptophyta > Magnoliopsida > Fabales > Fabaceae > Abrus > Abrus precatorius. Next base: position 12,587,273 of record NW_020874417.1, on the reverse strand, counting down.
TTGTTGCCTTGTCACATAAAAAAAATAAGCAATTGAAAGTGCATATTCAAAACTAAATATAATTCTAATAAATTAATTTTTAAACACAAAGCACAAGATATTTCAAAAAAAATAAAAATTGTTATGATTATTTTCTAGTCCTATAATCAAATCAATTACCTATCTTTTGCCTTATCTAAAATTTAGGTCAATTGATCATATAGATGTTAATAATGTTTTTTTTTAATGCTTATGTGAAAAATGAGACCTTCATATTTCAATCACAAAGATTTATGGTAAAAAATAAATTATTTTATTTATAGATTGACTAAGACGACCTTAAATTAGCATATAAAGTTTGATTTGACATACTTCAAATTACACACATGTATCTTGTAACACCTTCAATTTTATTACTCTTAGATAGGAAAAATAGAAATTTGGATAAAAGATATCTCGCTCAAGCGAGATAGATCTTGCTCAAAATCTCGCTCAAGTGACGTAGGATTTCCTAAAATAGAATGTTGTGGAACCCTTCGCTCAAGCGAGAATGAGATAACGTTGCCTCAATGGTCCTCTCACCTAGGCGAGAGAAGGATCTCGCTCAAGCTGGGAGTAGCTCGCCGAAGCGAGATAGATCTCGCTCAGGTGAGGAGTCGTAGGAAAAATAGGTGCTCTCCGGACTCAATCTCGCTCAGGCGAGGTATAGCTCGCTGAGGCGAGATTGTATCTTACTCAAGCGAGAGTGTTATCGCTCAAGCGAGAATATCAGAAAAATGGGTAGTCTCGCAGTCTGGCTTGCCCAGACGAGGATGGAAGCTCGCTTAAGCTAGAATCTTATTGCTCAAGCGAGATTGCGCGAGTTTAGAAGGATATTTAAGGAACCTCAGCCTAAAAAATGTTCATTTCTCACCAAACAACCTTATCTCTTCATTTTCTTTGTTTTCTCTCCTTCCTCTCTCTAAAGAAAACTCTCTCAAATTTCGAATCTCTTTCAAATCTGAGCTCAAACATCAATTTCATTCGGATCTAAGTAAGTTTCTCGAAGCTCAGATCTCTATTTTATTCTTTTTCTTTGGTTCTCTTCTCATATTAAGACATCTATCTTGAAATACATTAGGAAACTTTATCTTTTGGACAATATTCCCGCTGATACCGTGGAATCTCTCCGTAGATCCGTAAAAAAAAACTAGTCTTGAGGAACTTTTACCAGGTAAGGGGAGTATTCCCTAGTTTTAGTGTTTATATATATATATAGTAATTCTTCGAGAAATCTGAGTAACTTACTTTAGTAAAGATCTACAAATTTTTATGATATCATAGGATAAAGGTGTATTTTTTGGTACAAAGAAAGGTTTGAGTTTATCTGAAATTAATGAAATCGGATTATTAGAGAAAACTATGGGTTAGAACAACATTAAGAAATTTTAAGACTAAGTCACTTAGAATGTATATGGGTTGTCGCAATCGGGGTCACGACGGGAGGGCGATGACAAGGAGTCGCCACCAAAGTTTATTAAAGAAAACGTTGGAAAAACTTTTGATAAAAAAATCTTCGAAACCAGATTTGGGCTCGGGAGTCATTTACGTATAAGGAAGGTATTAGCACCTTACAACGTCTGTTGGATAAAACAGTTACTTTCTAATTACTTGTGCAAAATTTTATTTTAACTTCAAAAACATTTATTTCACTCTAAAAGAAAATAATTAATTTTTTTTACTATTTTCAAATTTATTATTATTATTATTTTTAGATTTATTTCTAATTTTTACAAATTTTTTGAGAGATTTTAATTTTATTTCTTTTTTAAATGAGGAAATACAATAAAAATAATTTGAATTAAAGGAATGAGTTATTTATAAAAATATTATTCTTTTTTTTTCATTTTTTGTATTAAAGAAATATATAGTAAAAAAAAGTTATCTTAACACTTTATTTTTTATTTTCTATTTCCTATTTTTTAAAATAAAATAAAATTTTCGTTTTTTTATTTTTATAAAAAAATGTGCTAGAAATTAATCTTAGTTTAAAACAATTTTAAAAATATTTTGAACTTGAAAAAAAAATTAAAAAAAATTTGGACTTGACAGATCAGGTTCCCGCTCTTACGTATCCTCCGTGTGTAACGTAGGAATCAAAGTTACCACGTAGTTCTTTTTCAAAAATTGTATTTTGGATAAGTTTCAAAAATTTTCTGTCTTTTTTGTTTTTTTTTTTTAAACTTGATTTTTCTATATTATTTTTTTTAAGTAAATCCACTCCTGCACAAGGTTCAAGTTAGCACACAGCTACTCAATAAACCATTACGATCCAAGGGACGTTGAAGGTGGATCCTCCACTCTATCAAAATTACTTGGCCGTTACGTGGACTCAAAAGACTCCCTTTTTTAATAATGAAAAATTGATATAACTTTTAATATGACATTTTTGCACGTAAAACAAGAAACAAACGAGAGACATACAGAACAAATAAACAAATACAAGAACAAACAAAAATGATGAATAAATAACTCTTATTCAATTTAGGAAATAAGTTCTTTTTTAGGTTAGGATATGCAAAGAAATTAGGAGTTTTAGAATTTATGAAAAGAAAGAATTTTTAAGATTAGAAAAAATTAAATTTTTATAATTTGCAAAATTGTTAGGGTTAAAAAAATAGTTTGTTTTAGACCTTACAAAAAAAAATTGAATGATTTTGGGTTAGAAAAATAAATATTATTTTTAATGTTTGCAAAAAAGAATAATTTAGAGTTATGAAAAAAAATAGTTTGTTTTTAGGGTTTGTAAAAAAGGTAATACTCGGAGTTTAAAAAAAATTAATTTTCATGGATTTAGATTTTTTTTTAGCGTTTGACTGAGGGTTTTTAGGGTTAAAAGAATATTAGGATTTTTAGGTTTAAGAAAAGAAAAAAAAAGGGTTTATCATTAAAAAAGGGTTGTTGGAGAAAAATTAAATTCTTTAGAATTTTGCAAAAGGAATGATTTTTGGGGTAGAAAAAAATGTTTTTTTTTTCACAAAACGAACAAATATTTCATGTAAAAAAAAAATTGGGATTTGCAGAAAGAAAAATTTTAGAGTTAAAAGGAAAATTAAAAATTTTGTAGGTTTATAAGAAAAGGAAAAGTTTTTAGGTTAGATAAACTAAGATTTGTAAAAGGAAAACATTTTAATACAGATAAAAGAAAGAACACATAAAGATATGATGAGTAAAAGAAAAAAGGAACAACAAAAGAAAAAGGAAATATTAGTTCTTACCGAATGATAAAGAGAAGTGGATTATATTTTTGTTGACTCATTTGTGATGACTCAGAGTTTTTGAGTCGACTTTTCCTTCAACCTTCTAGATATGTTCTTTCTAATTGATCTTTAGGACTATGCTTTAACTCTCAGTTATTTCTTTTTAGCTCTTTTCTCTGTTTCTCGAGCTCTCTCTCTCTCGAATCTCCTCTTTCTCTTCGTTTCTTGAGCTTTCTCTCTTGAATTCTCTCTTTTTTTCTCTCTGTGCTCTGAAAGTATCTCCGTAAAGAAAATAAAAGGCGTCCACCTGCCAAGTCTCCCTCTCTGAAGTCCTAAGCTTCCTATTTATAGGCATTTTCTAAAACCCTAAATCCTAATAAAGGCTCCCTTATTTTCCGATGTCCAGTAATCACTTTTTTTTCTTTTTTTTATCCATTTTCTTAAAAATCTACTAACTACTTTGACCATTTCTAAATCTGATTTTACATTTAAAAATTGAAAATTTGAATTTAAATTTTAAATTAATTTTTTATCTATTTTCTTAACCTCTTAAAAAAAGAAATTATTATATTTAATTTTTTTTGTTTTGAAATTTATTTGTGACAGGGATCCGGATAAAATTGGGTATTCACATGGGTTAATTAATAAAAGACACAAAATATTGAGCTTCAGAATAGAAGATATTAAGATTATACGAGTTGGACTGAGTTTGAAGGTGTTCGACCTTCGACATATTGTTTGATTGTATGTTGTGAGATTTGTAATAACTTTCTCTGGTGAACTGACATGATGCAATAATTATAAATATGATTTGATAGTTGAAATGTATTCAATTGAATAAATTCACATAAATAATTGAAGTATTGATTGATTATAAAAGTATATGGTATATGAAAGAGAAAGAAAGAAATGCATGATTCTGATGCGTGGGTCATAATGACTTGAAAAAGGAGATTACTATATATATTATATCACACTAAAGGGTGTATTATAAAAGATATTGTGATCCACGAATTTATATCTATTGCAACTCACGTATTATGACATGCTAATCAATAAAAAGAATATGAAAATAAGAAATAATGAGAAAGAGAAAGGGAATAAGTATAGATAATACAGCGATACACTGAGAGTAGAGTATGGAGAAGATTTGAAAAATCTTGAAAAAATGAGGATGGTGAGTGCTCACGATAAAAAGGTGCACAATAATTTGTTAAAAAATAGACATTCATAGGTCACACTCTCATTTCTTGACAAAGCTCTTGACTATACATTTGCTAAAAAGGGCTGAGGCGACACACTTGTATCTGTGATGTTACGGCCAAACAGCAGCTATCTATGCTATGAAGTCCTCAAAGAATCTCAGGAGCAACTATTATGAAAGTGTTATAGATGTGAAATGGTATAGAATTTGTATGATATAATATATGTATCATAACAAATCGATTTATGTTGTTATGATATTTGTGTTGTAGTACATCAATAGGTGTTAATGGGACACATGTATTGTGACATATTAATTGAGATGATATGATACATGTAAAATAACATACAGGTCAACATAGAAATGTATGTATAATAAATGAATTGTTGTATATGCTTTGATTGATGATTGCCTGGTTGTATGTGCTTGGATGTAATAAGTATTAATATGAATTGTGCGCTATTGATAATGAACTAGAATAGGGTATTAGGCAATAACTTTAGTTTTTTTAAAATTGTTTATAATAAAAGAGATTTAGTGAGACAGGAAATACTCATCCTTACTGGTATGTTTCAGGTAATGAAAGAAAAGAAATGGAGATGATTGATCTGTTCTAGAGTCATACTCGTCAAGGATTGTGAGAAAGGGACTGCTTAAATATAATTAATTTAATATATTAAATGTAAAATTCTATTTATGTATATTTATTCCATTATCAGCGAAATGTTACTTTGATAGATTTTGTAAATTGCGCAAATTTTATTAATTTTTATTCTCATATTATACCCTTTATCCAAAGTCGTACAATTTCTTATGAATTTTCTTAGTCATGTTTTTAATAATATAAGTTATTAAAGTAAATTATTTATGTAAAAAAAGAAGGATGTTACACATCTTAGTTTCTATTTGATCAAGTGTGATAGTTTGTTGTATCAAGCTCTCTTGAACACCTTATGATATATATCTTACTTTATGTGAATGATGTATTAATTATTATTAATTCTTCATTTTAGATTTTATGTTATCACAACTTCTAACACTCTTTACAATCTATATTTATCTCAAACTAAGTATATAACAAAATTATTAAAGAAAGCCAACATGGATTCAACTACCTCATGCATAGACCTATGATCTCAAATTTGAAATTAATTATCAACTTATCGACAAATTTTATTTTCTAATCCCCATTTATATAAATCTATAGTCAAATCATTATAATACGTTGTCATTACCAAACTAAACATATGGCCTACATTGTATATTAGGCATGTCAATTCATGCATTTTCCTTTAGTTTCTTGCTCAAAAGCATTTAAAATAATCTTTAAGTACCTTCAACAAATACAAATATTTATTCAAATCCTATCCAAAATTTATCTAGTAGCTTATTGCAATTTAGTTTATGGTCAAATCTTAATGATAGATAAACTGCTTCAAGGTTTTCATATTTATTTTATTAGAAATATCATCAATTTAAGTAACAAGTATTGTTAACACATAAAGCACAAAAGCTAAGTATAAGTGTCTTGTCATAATTGTTGCTAATTTTGTTAGTCAAAGCATTATTTGCAAAGTTGCATGTTGCAATTCTTTGACTCAGTTATTTATTGTGACAATCTAAGTATAAGTATTGCTAACAATATGCCATCTAATGTATTTTTAATTATTAGTTAAAATTTATTAAAAACTATAAAAATAATAGTAATTTCATTTTTTCTCAATTCTAATTTAATGTTTTTTACTTATAATTTTAAATTTTTATTAATAAACTTTAGTTAATAATTAAAAGTATTAAAATGAATATGCTAGATAATATATTATTAGCATTTCTCATTTAAAAGTTGTTCAACTCTCTCAATCTAATCTCTTAGAATGAAACTATATATTTTAAATTAGACTTTCACTTTATTCATAAAAAGGCTATCAAATTTATAGTTTATTACATTTTTACTGCTCACTAAATATAAAGGTAAACTTAAAGTTGTTCAATTATTATCTGCAATTTTGATGAAAAATGTTACATCTATTTATTAGTTAGTTAATTAATTAATATTTTAATAATTAGCAAGTTAATTATTAAGAGAATAGTTGATATGTTTTTATTGTATCTTTAAATAGATAATTATAACTTAATTTATGTATAGAATTATCTTTTTATATTACAATACTCTAAACTCTATCCTTCATTGGACCCACATTTTATTTAAAATTATTGATATTTTATATTATTATTATTATTATTATTATTATTATTATTATACTATTAATTACTAATATCACGTTTATTATGATTTTCATAATAATCATTTGACTGAACATTGTTGGTACCTTATCACCTAAAGGTCATGAGTAGGTTTTGTTTTAAAAAAAAATTATGTTCATGTAAAATAACTTAAAATAATAATTAGAATAGAGGCAATATGTTCATGAAATAATAGAATGAATAAAAATTAATATGAATTTATATATTTGAAAGGTCATGCATGTTATATTTTAATATGTTATGTATAATCAAATGATTTTAATGTTATAAATACAGTTCAATGGCACATGAGAGTTATATAGACAGACGTAAAATATTTAATAAAGAGAAATAAAATATATTTTATTTAGTACATATATATAAGGGTGAGTATAAGTTGTTTGTTTAAAATAATATTTTTACAAAATGACATCTACAATTTCAATGCTTTCAATATGACCTGGAAAGGTAAATTGGAGGATAATGGTTCAAAACATTGGTTTGCATTTTTCTTCTGAGTTTAAAAATAAAAGTCAAGTTAATAACATAAACATGATTTTAATCGATGAAAAGGTGAAACTATTAAATTTTTAGTCGAAATGCATAAAAATTTCTTATTATTTAATTTAATTCCTTCATCTTCTGTCATTATTCATAATTCAAGGATTTGATGTACTGTTAGAAAAGATATTATATCACGTTATGAAAATTGCAGCATAAAGGTAATATATATATCAAGAAAAATTTTATGGTAATTACTCTTAAAAAGAAGTTGTAACACCCTCTTTTTCATTACTCAATAAAATATATTTTGTTTAATATTAAACAATATTAGAATGCATTTAGAAGTGAATATGGAGGATATTTGGAAGGATTTTGGTGCAGGAGGTCTTGCTCAGGCAAGAAAAATCTCACTCAAGTGAGGCTGAGGCCCAAAAATATGATGTTTCAGGGAAATCTCGCTCAGGCAAGATGATTCTCGCTCAAACGAGATAGGATAATATCAGCTCAACTGTCACCTTGCCCACGCGAGAGTAATCTAGCTCAGGCGAGGACTCATAAGAAAGACATCTTGCTCTCTGGATGACACCTCGCTCAAGCGAGATGGAGGTTGCTCAAACAAGCATATCAGAAAATGTTGGGCGGGACCACTGTCTACATATCTCACTCAGGCGAAATATTCGTCACTCCAGCGAGCTGTTCCTCACTCCAGCGAGAGCACGCGGGGCTGAGGGGTATTTAGGAGATTTTCAGCATGAAAATTTCATTTCATTTTAAAACTCATGTTCCCTTCTCATTTTCTCTAAAATCTCTCTTCCTTTCTCCAGAGAAATGCCTCACAAACTCTGAAACTACACCGAATCAGAGCTCAAACTCCGACTCAATGGAATCATTGGTGAGTATCTTAGAGCTCAAGCTTCTCGTTTTCACTTCTATCTTCTCTGTTTCCTCTTTTCTCAAGAAATACTCTTTTCTATAAGATGTAGAATGATCTTGGTGTGTGAACTATCCTTTTCACCCTTTCCTTCATTAAACTCGCCTTTGAGGTAAGCAGGGCTCTATTTTGCCATTATATTACAGTATTTGTGTTATGCTCATTAGAGCACTGTTACATGGACATTTTATGAAAATATATAGTTGAAATATTTATTGTGTGGATAATGGATGAAAATATGCTTGTTTGATTGTTTGGACAGATTGGTTGCTTGGACTGAATAATCGTTACATGCTTATATGAATTATATGATGAGTATTCAATGTGGAATATTATTAAACTTGTTAAGTGATTATGATGTTATTTCATAGAATATGTCTGGATAAAATGATATGATAAAGTGTGATAATGATATGAAGGATTTTGTAGTTGAAACTATGGGGGTATGAGTGGAATGGATTTAAACTGGAAGTGCTTTATCAAGCACAATCTTGTGAGTGGGAAAAATGAACAATTTGGAGAATGACTTTAAGTGTTGAATATGAATTAGATCTAGTATGAATAGTTACAAAGATACACTAGGGGTATAGAGTTTAGAGACGATGAAAATTTTGGGGAAACGTAGAGTGGTGAGTGACATTCACGTATGTATACACACTATTTATAAGAGTGAATGCATCACATGGCTTCACACTCATTTCTTGACTAGACTTTTGACAATGCCTTTACTAAGGGGCCCGACTATTATATACGTTGTATCCGTGTGCATGGGTTAACCGGCGACTATTTACCTAGTTGAGTAAGACCTCAAGAAATACTAGAGGTATCGATATCTGTGATTACAGTGCACTAGGAGATAATGTATAATAAATTATTGTGTTGTGCATATGTGAATTTGTTTGAAATATGAATAAGTGTGAAAAGTGAATATATTTTCTTTACATTAAAAGTTATGATTTTATAATGTAATGATTTGTAAATGATAGAATAGATACTTATCCTTATTAATATTTTCAGGAAAATAAGATTACAGAGCCTCAGGAAAGAGTTAGGCTAATAGATAGCTCAATACATAATAGGCTTAATTATGTATTTAATGAATATCAAAGATTATGTTATTTTAAGTTTGTTGTTCTTGTTGAAGATATACCTAGGACCTTTATTATGTTAAAGATGGATTTCTTTTATAATATCCCTTTTGATTTTTCTAGGAATAGAATACATCAAACCTTATGTATCTATATCTATAGTGGTATTGTTAGAACTCCAGTAGCCCTCACCTATCTATTTACTTATCACGACCATGACCATTTCGGAAGACCATCCAGATGGACCTTTAAGCATGTTACTGGCATAGAACTCACAGCTGATTCAAGCGATCGTTAACTTGGATTAGATGATGACCTTAATTATGAAGATCTGACAGAGATAGAGAGCTGGCATGGAATCGATAAGTACCGAGTTCTCAGTGTTAGAGCGTATATTGGGGACTGCTCTGGGACTTAAATTTGTTTATATGATATAATTATTTTAGTTATGTAAATGTTATCTTAATTCTCATATATGTTTTGACAAACAGTTTGTAAATATTAATATTTAATATATGTAATGTATATTCAGATTTACTATTGAGAAGACTTAATTTTGATTTATTGTGGTTTTTTAATTGTATTGTTATTTTATTATCATTGCAAAATTTGAAAGTTTAATATAAACAAACCATCAAAAAGGGACTTTATTTAATTTGTAATAATAAAGTTTAACATATACAATAAATGGTATTTTATCTTAATTTATTCAAAATGAAAAATATACATCTTTCGATTAAAAATTTTAGGTTGTTATAGAAGTTGTTAATCACTAAACACAAATGGAAGTTAAATTTGATGGTAACCACCAAAGTTTCAGAGGTCAAATATGACATCTCTTTTAACTGTTTTGATTTTGTTCCAATCTCAAAAGTTTTATGTGGATTGAATGAACTCTATCTAATTGATGAGTTCTTTTTTTTTCTTTCTATATTTAATCGCTTTTATATTTGATCCTATATGCTACTCTAATATTTTAAAAGAATATTTGACATATGTTCAATTAGATGTCATTGATCATGTGGTTGAGAAAAATAATTTCAACCACACAAAGAAAATGAAAAGAAGATCAAACATATTGATTTGGTTCTCAAAACTTTGGAGTGAGTAGTATTTTAAAACATATTTTAATGGCTAAAATATTTGTTATTTATAGGAATCAAATAATTGTTTGCATTTTATGAGAATAGTTTGTTTATAAGATAGTTAATTTTATAAAAAGTGATTTTAATGCTTTATCTACTGTGGTTATTCAATTATGTAAAATGAAAATATTTGGTGATATAATTCTTCATCTATATTGAACTCTTTTTAATTTGTGAACTATTGTTATCAACAAACTATATTTTATAGTTCTTTCAGGAACTTTAGGCATATCAAATGCTAATAATGGGGTAAAGTTGTTATTATCAACAAGTGTTTCAAGAAGTCAAAAGAAAATTGACAAAAAAATTTTTTTTATGAAAATTCTCAGAGGTATATCATTCCTATTCTCAAGTACAAACATTACTACTTATAAACCATTTCATCTAAAACTAATCTAGTAAAATTTCTAGTGTATTTATAATCAATTCTTTTTTATAGGTTTAAGCTACATGTTAATGTAATAGATCTCACTAAATCTACTTCCTTTACAATATTTGAAAATTCGCTATCACAATTCGTTGAAAAGTTTGCAAAACAATTAAAAACACATATGACTAAAGGTGGATTGTGTTGATATTAGTTTCATTTAATTATTTATATTTATTTTAATCTATAATGTTTTTAAAATAGTTTTCTACTCTTATAGGCAAATGTGAGTAGTGTATTTCGTACTGAGATTGATGCAATATTGTCAAGTTCTTTCTATTCAAAGTTGAAATTACTCAAGCAAATTTAGATGTCAATTGGGTTTCATACAATATTAAAAGATTTGTTGATAATGTTGATCTAATTGACTTTGTGTATAGTGTACGCATATATTTATATGTAAACTATTTATAGAATTCATTAAGTTGAAACTGAAATCAATATTTTATTTTAAAACTTAAAGATCACACATTCTTTTAACATGGTAAGCACTCCTTATATAAGTTACCTTATTACAAAGAATAAAGTTTTTTAAAAGAAAAAACTTATATATAAATGTAGATGAGTTTTGAAATTTGCATTCACAAATGCATTAATTTAGTACAATTAAATATTTACACTTTTTTTATAACTTTAATATTAACATATTAATACATTTATTCTTACAAAGTTTAATGCAGTTTTAGATTTTAATATTAATGGTTTACTTTAAATTTTATTATTAAAAACTAATAATTAATATTTAATTAATGAAGAATAATAGAATGAATGAATAAAAATTAATGAGTTTATGTATTTGAAAGGTCATGCAATAATAGAATGAATAATAAATAATATTAATTTAGTGCAGTTAATATATTTACCCATTTTTTTAAACTTTAATATTAACATATTAATGCATTTATTCTTACAAAGTTTAAAATATTTTTAAATTTTAATATTAATAGTTTACTTTAAATTTAAATTTAATGCAATTAATATATTTACACATTTTTTTATAATTTTAATATTAACATATTAATGAATTTATTTTTTTAATGTTTAAAGAAAGACAATAATTAATTATAAATAATTAATTTTTATTAATAATAATTTATATATACTAATTAATTTCAAACTTAAAGATAGTTTAAATATTATTATAAAATTTTATAAAATTATTTTTTATTTTATAATTAATAATTATAATATTATATTATAATTTAATAATATATCTTTTGCATCGCATAGTTCACCTTCCTAAGTATATCTATATATATATATATTCTATGGTTCCAATTCGCCGTAATTGTAACATTTTTTTATCATGCTTTATTTCATTGGACCTAAACTGCTGTACCCTTTACTCAGCATAATTATTTGCATTTATTTTTTCCATAATTAGCCTTTGAACGATCTTCTTCTTCAAGCTGGGGTTGTCTTTCAAATTTCAAACCATTGATTATTGACGAGCTTGTCTATGATCTGTTCTCATTAATGATCTCTTAATTAAAATTTTTTTAAAGCTATACAAGTAATTGCTATGTAAGCTTTTGTTGTATCTCTTTGGATATATATTAAATAATTTTGTTGATATTAATTTTTACAATTGAATTTTTATTTAAAAATAATAATTTTTTATTAAAAATAATAGAAATAAAATAAAAATATAATAAATATTTTTTAATAAAATATAGTTATTATTAGTTGATTAAACTTAAGTTAAAGTTAACTAAACTGTATATCAAGAAAGAAAAAATTTATTAACCTTAACTTTTAAGGATGTCTTTTAAATTAATAATAGTAAGATTTTTTTCTTTATTTAAAAGAGATCTTTTTAAAATTTTTATAAAAAAATTGTCACAATTTTTATAAATTTAATATAAAAATGTGTTATTTTTTAATACTGAAACTTATTTTAAAGATTGAAATTAACAAAAATAGAAAAAAATGTTTCCTTTTTAAGGCACTAGTTAAAAAAAAATAAAAGTTTATTAACAGAAAAGGTAGCAACTAACATTCTCTTTCAAATACATTGTTTTGTAAATGTTAAAAATTTATTAAAAATTATAAAAATTATATGATTCTCACTTCAAATTTAATGATTCTCAGTCATAATTTTATAATTTTAATAAATTTTAATTAATAATTAATTTTATTATAACAAAAAGTAGGTTAAAATTTTTGCTTTTAACAAACTTTTATACTAAAAGAGGTAAAAATGAGTTTACCTCATAATTTTTAATAAAAATATTATTTATTAATTTATTAAACAATGTTCTTAAATACTAATTAATAAAATCATATTAAAATTATTTATATAATAAATATTTATAAATATATATTTTTACTTTTAAATAATTAAAAACAGTTCTAGAAACTTCACATTGTTCAAGTTAATTAATCATTCTTGTTAATTAAACACAATAATGCTTGTTTGTATAGCATGTTTGATTTTTTATTTTTCAATAAAATTTTATTTTGATGATATTAATAAAGAATTAAAGAGTGGGCTTAAATAATTTATTTAAAGAGACTTATAAAATTTTACTTGACGATAAATAAAAAGTTAAAAAGAGCAGAAAGATATATTTTAGGAAATTATTTAAAATATTAATTTTTATAATTGAAAGATCTAACCTAATTAATAAAATTTTTCAAATGCTAGTTTAGATTTGCTATAAGATAAGACTTTTCAACAATCAATTACATAAAATTATTTTAAATTAATCTTTTTAATTTAAATTGTTTAAAATAATTTTATTTTATTTTTTGCAAAGTAATAAGACTAAAATCTTAATACACAGGTCTAGGAGTTTAAATACTAAAAATATTTAAATATAGAGATTTAAAGAAATGAGAATTTGATGTAGAATAGTATATGACAAAAGATTCTCAAAATTTATTATAGATAATTTATTACATTGATTTGTCTGCCTATAAATAAGGACAAATCTTATAAACTAAATAAATTTTAAACTATTTTTAATAGAATTAATCAAAAAATAAAGTCAGTGAAAACAATCTTCTATATTAAAAACTAAATAAAGTGTATCCTTAGAATCGTTATCAATTTAAATATTTCGGATACCTTTATACAATACCAACTTGACTGTCAAATATATTTCCTAAAGTGTAGTGAGTATAAGGGAATAAGGAGCAAGTTTACTCATAGAACCATCAATAAATTGGTCTTGATTATCTTGAATAAAGCCTCCACAAGCTGCAACTCCACTAAAATAGGAAGCAGATACATCTACAATTAACTTAAGTTGTTTAGAGTTAGAAGGAGTCCATTTGATACAAATTTGGTCCTTAGTGAATCGCGATCCTAGATAGAGCCTTAGAATAACCCTTAAAATATGAACTAATAATATATTTAGCATCACATAAAATTTTCTAAATAAGCAACTTAAGCTGAATAAATGACTGTTGTAAATTTAAAAAAAAAAATTCTCTTTTCTTAAATGCGAAATAATAATACTAAATAATTTATTTCAACTAGGAATATTATTTAGGTTTTAGTTCACCAAATTATGGGCAAGCCAACATGAAAGACCAAAAATTAAAAAAAAAATAGATTCATCAATTAGGCAAAATAAAATGATCCCAAGCCAAACTAGCATAAAAACAACCATCCAAAACACGAATAATAGATTTAGGAGTATCATCATACTTCGCGCAAATGTTAGAATTAGACATGCTTCTCTGATAACTTTCATTATTGGTTAACAACTTACCATGAGAAACTTTTCAAAGGAATGAAAAATTTTTTGGAGCTCATTCTTAATTCTAGACCATATTAAAAACTTCCTTAAGAGGGGATTGATTACTCATGGGTTTAGTTGTTAAATAGAAAGTAGATTCAATGAAAAACATGTTATTAGACAAATTCCAAATCAATGAATCTTGGCCACCATAACTATGACGATGGTTAATTTGAGCAATAACATTGCAAATATGCTTATGAAGCATGCATTTTAATTTATGAGTCCCAACTACTATTTAAGGTGAAAAGAGTCACCAAAAGGTCCATATTCTCATCAAGAACAAGTTGGAAAGAAACTATAAAGATTTTTAATATCTCAAATCTAGTTGTCAACCTAGTGCCTTATGGTTAGTCCATCTCCTATAAACTAACTCAATCTTGAGAAAATATGAGTCAAATAGAAACTAAATCCTTCTAAAGATAAGAAACTTTTTAGGATTTATCAATAATAGGATTTTAATCAATTTAAAATTTATATTTAGTTCTAAATTACTAGAACTCACAGGTCATTTTGAGCAGTGATAAACCTCCAAGCTAGTTTCATTACGTGGGCCATATTAAGCATATCAAAATCTTTAAATTGTAATTCCTCCTCAAACTAGGTTTGCAAATTTCTCACCATCTTATAAGATGGCATTTTTTTGCTTCTAAGAGACCTCCAAATGAACTGCTTACAAATATTATTTTTATTGCAAACTACAACGAGGATTAGTTGGATTTTTATGACATAGTTGAGGATACTCATAATTTAAGATTAAGCAAGAGTAACTAAACCAGCTAAAGACAAAATTCAATTTTAAAAAATATAATTTTTTCTCAATCTTATTTATGAGAAAAGAAAATTTTTGCCTTAAAGGTTTGTAGTGCTTAACAAAGATCCCAAAATAATTCTCAAAATTATGAGAAGAGCTTATCCCTAAAGAATCACAAATAGACTTAATAAAAGAGCAATCAATATTCTTTAAAAAAAAAAAAGACAAAGAACATTTTCTTTTATTAATCATTTGTCCAACAACCAAACAAAAATCATGCAAAATTATTTTAACAATATTAGCTTGTTCTAAATCAAATCCAACCATTAAAATAATATCGTTAGCAAAAAACAAATGAGAGATTTTAGGTTCTTGTCATCCAAAGGAAAAGAGCATCCACTCCTCACTCATAATTATATCCTTAAATAAATGAGTTAATCTCTCAATACATATGACAAAGATATAAAGAGAAAGAGGTTTCTTGTCTAATTCCTCTAGAAGGCTTGAAGAAACTAGTTCTATTATGTCAATTTAAACTTATAAAGCAAGATAAAATACAATGATAAATAATATTAATAAAATTAGGATTTAAACTAACTTTATAAAAAGTATCAATAAATAAACATCCACTTAAGTCCATCATAAAATTAGGATTTAGACGCATGTTTATCTTTAAGCACTTTCTTTGGTTGATTCTTATATTTAGACCCTAGAGGATTTTATTCAATATGCCTAGCACAACCGAGGCCTTTTGATCATAGGCTTATTCATTTTCCTCTCTCTAAGGCTCGAAAAATTTTAGAATCCGAAATAATGTCTTGCATCAGCTCACATTTAGTGTCATGCAGAATATCAAATCTATACCCTAAGGATGTATCCCTCCTTTTACTACTATTATTTGTAAAGCCAATTTATTTAGATTGACTTGGTTTCTTTCTACAGGCCTTTTGACCAACATTTAAGGGCTAAATACTTGTCCTTTAGTATTAGAGGGGTTACCATGTTGATTTCCCTAAATCTCCCTTCCCAAAAAGGGATACCTCTGATAAAGATTCATCTGCCATTCTTGATGAATGTAAATTAAGATTAACATAAACTTCTTATTAATTTAACCATCATTATTCATTGCAATATAGTTTTCCTTGTCAATGACTACATTTTTACAATTAAAATATATAAGACGTAAGCCTTCATATTCAACTTTGAACTTATGGTCTAAGACTTTAAAGGAAAAATTAATTCCTTCTACAAGTCTAATCCAATACAAATCTTAGCAAATTTATTTCTTAACAATAAGGAGGTATGGATGTCCTCAAGCATGCCACTAGCTATCATATAGTTTTAAGCTTTGGTTTAAACAAATGCTTTCATTTCTGCATTAAAACATAAATATCAAAAATAAATCTAAGCCCTTCAAAAAGGCATGTCTATAATCCTTCATATTGTTTAATTTAATTTAAAAAAATATTATTCAACCGATTCTTTTTTTTAAAAATATTATCTACTTTCTTATTCAAATAATTAAAGCTAATCGTTTTTCTTAAAAATTTAATAATGTAACACCTTAAATTTAATTTTAATTTAATAAGAATTTCACAAATTCAAATAACCAATTTTCATAAAATACTTCAAAATAAGGGAAGGGTTACAAATTAATATCAAATGACTGCTACAAGACTATTTTAGTTACGACAAATTTTAAAATAAAAACTAAGTCCTATAGCAGTCCATCCATCCCTTCACTGAATCCAATGTTGATCGTCTTGATTACCTAAAAAATGAATGTAAGGGTGAGTACTCTACACTACCCAAAAACACACAACCAACGTAGAGTCTCACCTCCAGCACATTTCCCATACATTAAACAAATATAATCACAGGCAGCATTCCATATCCATAGGTACAGTACACAAAACTCATGCATACACACATACACACACACCAATCACATTCATTATGGCACTGTGATCACAGATTTGCACCATGAATGGTCACCGGTTACCCCCGCCTCACGGATATCACGTGGGCAGTCACGGATCTCTCAGTAAAGATAGCGGTCAGAGATCTAGTCAGGAATAGAGTGTGTTGCTCATGGTGCACCCGTTCTGCAGTCGGTGTCACCACCACTCCCTCTTCCCTAAGGTATTTCTACCGTCCTCATCTCCCACATCCCCAGTGTATTGCTGAACCATTCACAACACATTACAATGGCGCTAACACGTTCATTCACACATATTCCATTCACGTATGCAGTAATCATGCTTACACACGGCACACAGCCCACAATTATCGTTCATATTACACAGCCCTTGGGCCCACATTTTCCCAATATTCATTCAAATATACGGCACAAGTGTCTATTCTCATTCTATCACACAACATTTACATACAATCCACATCCATCAATTTCGGATCAACACACATCATATTCACATATCACGGCACATGGCCCACATTACATTTCTCAGCAATTTCCAACCCACTAACTGAGCCACAACACGATATTCAGCAGAATATCACCAATTCATGCACAAAAGAGTAGGATAGAGTCTCCCCTTACCTCGGATTGAAGACCCACATGCTAAATCTACCAAGAGATGCTCCCCCTCACGGATTTTATCCTAAATACATGGACAAATTCCATGAGAACCCAGGGAAATCACGAAAACAGAGAAAGGGAACGAAAAACTGAAACCCTAATAATTAAAACTCACCTCCAAGCGTTCCCCACACAACTCCAACCTTTAATCAAGCTTCCAAATGGCTTTGGAGGAAATATAATCGGTGAAAAAGGGTTTGGAGACAAGATGATCAAAAGAATTTTGAAGGGAGAGGGAGAAATAACTCTCTTCTAACTTAACCCCCTTTAAATCCTTTTCTAGTCACGACACTCTCGCTACAGCGAGATATTCTCGCTGCAGTGACACGCCCTCTCGCTACAGCGAAAAAATTAGAGAAAACTGCACTATAGTTTCTGCAGAATCTTGCTACAGTGAGAATCCTCTCGCTGCAGCGAGAACAGCCCAACATCATGCCCTACATTTAGGCACTTAGCCCATTTTCAGCCTATCCAGTCATGCACACACATATATACACACATCCATGTACTTAATACACATAAAATATTATTTTCAATTAAATCAACATACATATGAATATATATATATATATATATATATATATCTTTATATATATAAAAGTAGATGAGTTTTGGAGGGAAATTTGCAATGAGTTTTGGATGAGATTTTGCCATTACTCTTTAACATAATAATCTTTATATAATAATTAATAATTACTATTTAAGGTCATCTTAAATGCTTTAATTTAAAATAAAATTTATTTATTTTTAATTAGCAGTTTTGCTATATGTTTACCTTTAAAAACGTCTTAAATAATTTAATTCAAATATTTATTTCTAATTAGCAGTTTTTATATATTTAAAAAGTACATTCATTTTCTCCTTAATAGACAGATAATAATAAAATATAAATTATTTGTGTTAAATATAGTAATGTTTGAAATGATTCTATAAGGATTTATCTTGCTCGAAAGGATAGGTAGTTTCCGAGAGAGTGGTTGCCTGCCTTCATCCATCCTGATCTAATATATTGATAAAAAATATATTAATAAACTAACCAAAAATATACAACAGACAATTAGAAAAATATAAAGAATAAAATAAAACACATTTGGTTAGCTAATATGTATGCATGCATGATTTACCGACAACTATCTATATACAATGTGAATACCCAATTTTATCCCGGTCCCCTCTTAAAATAAATAAATACATAAATAATAAAAAAAAAATTTAGATAAGATTTTAAATTTTAGGTCTATAAGAGATTAAAATTTTAAATATGTAGATATTTAGGTTAGTGAGTAGATTTTAAGGGAAGTGGGTGAGATGTTTAAGGAAATGTGAGAGGTGGCCATCAGAAAAATAAGAAGGTGGAACCTTTTTTTTTTTTAATAAAAAGAATAAAAAATAAATAGATTAAATAAGACCTAGGGTTAAGAGGTGTGGCTATAAATAGGAAGCTTAGGTCTTTAGAAGGACACTTCATATTTTTATGTGAAACTTTGAAAGCATAGAGAGAAAAAGGAGAGAATTCTAGAGAGAGAGAGCTCGAGAAACGAAGAAAAAGAAGAGAAAGCTGAAAGGAAATCAACCGAGAGCATACCAAGGTGCACTCAAGGTCCATAAAGAGAGTAAACCCAAAGAGTTAAAGGTTAAAGCTAACAAAATTCTTATTCTCCAAATCAAGTAAGATTTCTTTTTGTTGCTTGTTCTTCCTCTATTATTTGCTCTCGTTTCTGCTTGTATATTTTTTCTTTTATGTTATATTAAAAGTCTCGAATTTTGTTTCTAAATGAAATACCTCTGCATCTATTATATTGTTCTCATTTCTTCCTTCTGTTTATATTAAAAGTCTAAATTTTTATTTCTAAATGCAAACCTCTTTATTTTTATTACGTGTACTTTGCTTGCATCTCTATCTTTTCCTTATTTGGTTAGTTCACATTGAATATATCATTTTTTTAAAATAAAGACTGTCCCTTTTTTGCAAACCCTAGTCTTTGCGAACACTAAAAAATTCTAAAAAAACAAGCATTGTTTGCTTTGTCTTTTGCCAACCCTAAAGCGTTTCCTACCCAAAAGTGTCATTTTTTACAAATCCTAAAAATAAATTTTTTATTTATTTATTTTGAAATATCCTAAGTATTCCTTTTTTACAAACCTTAAACATTTTTTTTAACCTTAAAAGTATCTTTTTGCAAACCCTAAAAATAATTTTATTTTATTTTTTTGAAACATCCCAAGTATGCCTTTTTTACAAACCCTAAACATTTTTTCAACCTTAAAAGTATCTTTTTGCAAACCCTAAAGCATGTTCTACCTAAAAGTGTTATTTTTTTGAAAACCCTAAAAATAAAATATTACAAATCTCAAGTATTCCTTTCTCACAAAAAATCTAAAAAAAAAAAGAACTTTTTTTTTAACCCTAACCATTTCACACATTATAAAAGTCTAAATTTCTCAAACCCTAAAAATTATTTCTTTCTTTGTAAATCTTAAGAATTTCAATTTCTTTACAAAATAAAAAAAACTAATTCCTAGATCAAACAATAATTATTTTCTTATTATTTTGTTTGCTCTTGTGTTTGTTTTTATTATTTTATATATTTCTCGTTTATTTCTTATTGTATATATAAAAAAAAATCCAATATCGATAAGACATTTTTGGGTATGTATATATATAAAAGAGAGGCTTTTAAATCTACGCAACGGCCAAGTAATTTTGATAGAGTGGTGAATCCACCTTCAACATCGCTTGGATCGTAAGGGTTTATTGAGTAGTCGTGTACTAACTTGAACCCCGTGCAAGAGTGGATTTAAAATTTAATAATAATAATAATAATAAAGTAAAAATCAAGCTAAAAAAAATTAATTAACACTTTTGGAACTCTTTCAAACCTAATTTTCAAAAGAACTACGTGACAGCTTTGATTCTTCTGTTGCATACGGAAGATACGTAGGAGCAGGAACCTGACTCGTCAAATCCAAAATAATTTTAATTTTTTTTATTTTAAATCATTTTTTAAAAAAATTTTACTATGAGCAATTCAAAATAATAAATAAGGAAAACAAAATTTCTGTTTATTTAAAAAAGGGGAATAAGTAAATAAAATAAAATAAAAATGTTTTAAGATTATTTTCATTAATGCCAAAAATGTAAAAAAAAGAAAAGAAAAAAAGAGAGGGGGCAATAAGATTCTATGATTAATCCCTTCTTTCAATTCAAATTAAAATTTTTATGTTTCTTTATTTAATAAATAAAAAATAGATATTTACTAAAAAATCAAACTAAATTTTATTTAATATGAAAAATAAAAAATGAATAATATTTTATAAATAATCCATCTTCCTAATTTAAATTATTTTTTTTAGTTTTTTTATTAAAAAATATAAAAAATGAATTTTATACTTAAAAAAAGAGAGAGAAAATTAAAATAAATTTTGTTTAAATTTATCCAATTCAAAAAAAAAAAAGAATAATATTTTGTAAATAATCCATATTCCCAATTAAAACTAAATTCTTTAAGTTCTTTACAAAAAATATCCAAAATATGAATTTTTACTTAAGAATAAAAAATCAGGTTGATTTTTATTCAAATTTATTTAATATGATAATGAAAAAGTAATATTTTATAAATATTTCATTTTCTCAATTAGATTTTTTAGCACTATTCAAAAAATAAAAAAGGGGAAATCTTACTTTAAGAAAAATAAAAAAAATCATATCATATTTTATTTAAATTTATTTAATACGAAAATAAAAAGAAAAATAGCATTTTTAATTTTTTTTAATATGCTAGTAAAAAGAATAATATTGTATAAATATTTCACTTTCTCTATTAGATTTTTAGCTCATTGTTTAAAAATGAAAAAATACAAAAAAAGAAAAAGGAAATCTTACTTTAAGAAAAATAAAAAATCATGTCATATTTTATTTAAATTTATTTAATACGAAAATAAAAGAAAAATAGTTTTTTTTATATATATTCATTTCTTTAATTCAAATTTTTGTTGTATTTCTAAAAAATTATATATAAAATTAAAACTAAAAAAAATGTTAAAAAAAAGTGAATGAAAATAAAAAAAAAACATCAATAATTTTCTTTAAAAAATGAAATAAATAATTTTTAAAGTTGAAATGATTTTTGCACAATTAGTTAGAAAGTAACTGTTTTAATCAATAGATGTCGTAGGATGTTAATACCTTCCCTATGCGTAAACGACTCTCGAGCCCAAACATAGTTTTGACGATTATATTATTAAAAGTTTTTCCAATGTTTTTCTTTAATAAACTTTGGTGGCGACTCCTTGTCATCGTCGTCCCGTCGTACCCACGGTTGCGACATACAATTAAGTTGATTTCAAGCGATCAAGTCTTAAATGTAGTCCTTATGCAAAATGGTTTCACCCTGATGTTATAGTGTGACACTCCCACATCCACTCCAATCATGGACAATAAAAAATAACTTAAAGGGGAAAATACGAAAAATCGAGTAGGAAATTTACATGGGTAAATCAGCGTCCTCAAAATCATCTCCAAAATTTCCATCATTTTCTCCTAATTCATATAATTATTAAAATATTGAAATAGAGTAGATGATTCTTTGTCCTGTTGGTAATGAAAATTTTTAGTATTCAAAATTCATTTTCATCTTAAACTCACTTAGAAAATCAATTTTATTAAAAAAATATTAACAACAATTATCATATTAACCTGCACCTTTATTTTTTTTTGTCTCATTATTGATACATTTAATAATACATTTATGAACTTTTTATTATTTGAATATTGAATAGTCCAATATATTAAAAATATAACGGATTTGCTATGACATGACTTTGTTTTGTATCGATTTTCTGACTTTATGACGTACAATTTGAATATTTGAATATGAATAGTCCAATATACGAGAGATGCTGAATGGTTATTAAAATAAAAACAAAAAATAGTACATTTGTATTTTATGAGGTATATATATTTGCAAAAGTACAATTTGTTTGTTTGAAAAAATATTTCAACTAAAATTCTTACAAAATGGCGCCTACTATTTTAGCGCTTTCTGAAATACGACCTGGGAAGGTGGATTGGAAGATAATGGTTCGGATCATTCATTTGTGGTTCTTTCATGAGTTTCGAAATAAAACTCAAGTCAATAGCATGAACATGATTTTAGTCGATGAAAAGGTGAAACTTTTATATTTCTTTAGCGAAGTGCATAAATTTTTGTTCTTATTTAATTTATTTAATTCCTTTATGTTATCTCATTATTTCAGAGTTCAAGGATTCATTGTACTGTTAGGAAGAATATTATATCACGTTATAAAAAACTACTCCATGAAAGCAATGTGTATATCATGGAAAATTTTATGGTAATTACTCCTAAAAAGATGTGAACCACTACACACAAATGGAAATTAAATCTAATGACAACCACCAGAGTTTCAGAAGTCAAATGTGACAACATCTCTTTTAACTGTTTCAATTTTGTTCCATTCTCAAAAATTTTAAGTGGGCTAGATGAACTATATCTAATTGGTGAGTTTTATTTTTTCTAATTTGAATCGCTTTCTATGTATGCTACTTTATTATTTTAAAATAATGTTTGACACATGTTCAATTAGATGTCGTTGGTCATGTGGTTGAGAAAGATAATCTCAAAGACGTAGAAAAAAATGGAAAGAAAAGCAAACATTGATTTGATTCTCGAAGACTTAGAGTGAGTATTATTTTATAACATATTTTAATGGCTAATATATTTGTTTAATATTTTTTCTCTTTCATTACTTTATACTAATTAAGGTTATATTATATTGAATTTGTTTCATAGGAATCAGAGAATTGTTTGCATTTTATGGGAGGAGTTTGCTGATCAAATGGTTGATTTTTTAAAGAATGAAAATTCTAATGCTTTAGCTATTGTGATTATTCAATTATGTAAAATAAAAACATTTGGTGATATGATTCTTTATCTATATTAAACTCTTTTTAATTATGTGATAGTTATTATTATCAACAAATTATATTTCATGGTTATTTTAGGAACTTTAGGCATATCAATGGGACAAAGTTGTATATCAATCCTAACATAAAAGAGGCTATTGATTACAAGAATAAGTAAGTATTTTAATTTTATTTATTTATAGATACATCATTATGTTTTGCATGATGTTTCCTATTTTTGTTAACTTATAAGCTATCTAATTTGTGGTATATGATGAATATGAATGATGCAGGTACAAGTCAAGTATTAAGTCAGATGTCTGGGTACTCTTCTGTTTCAATGGAAGATGATTTGCTCCAAGCTCAAAGCATGACCATACATAAAATAATTGAGACAAATTATATATGTTTTATATTGAACTAATGAAGTGAAATGCATATAATTATTTTTAAAATATATAAAATTCATAATTTGAAGTTTCGCTTTGAAAAGGTTGGATTTGTTGTTGTTCTTGCCCAAGTTATTGAAATTGAATATGAGAAGGGATGCCCAAGTGTTTCAAGAAGCTAAAAGAAATGGACATAAGTTTTTTGTGAAAATTGTTAGAGATATATCATTCCTACTCCCAGGTATAAACATTACTACTTATAAACTATATATTCAATTTAAAACTAATTTAGTTAAATTTTTAGTCGACTTATGACCAATTCTTTTTCTAGGTTTAAGCTGCATGTTAATGTTATGGATTCTACTGGATCTGCTTCTTTTACAATATTTGAAAATCCCTTATCACAGTTCATTGGAAAGTCTGCAAAACAATTGAAAATAGAGATAACTGAGATTGATTGTGCTAATATTGATTTCATTTAATCTTTTATATTTATTTTAATCTATAATATTTTTAAATTTATTTTCTACTCTTATAGGCAAATGTGAGTAGTGGATTTCCTCCTGAGATTGATACAATGTTATTCAAGTTCTTTCTATTCAAAGTTGAAATTACTCAAGCAAATTTAAATGCCAATTGAGTTTCATACAATGTTAAGAGACTTGCTGATAGTGTTGATCTAATTAATCAGTTTAAGTCATTGCCCGGTATTAAGGTATATTTTTAAAATTATTAATGATTGAAATAAAGGTGTCAAATTTTGATTTCAAAATAAAATAATTAAATCTTGCATATTAGTGGAATGATGATGAAGTAAAAGGAGATTCAGAGGACACTTTGTCAACTCAAAATGCTGACAGTTTGAAGGTTATAATTTGTTTTGAATAAATTTAATCATCTTCAAATTTAAATAAAATTTCATTTGATAAATTTATTTATTGTCAAATCTCTAAAAAAAATTTGTATTATGTTTGATACATGAAGACTTTGAATGAAGGTGCTGGTTTAACCATGAGCAATGTTAAAGATGAGCAAATAATTGATATTATGAAGGTAGTAAATGAATTGACTTCAAATGAGTAATATTTTAAAAATTATTGGTTTAAATGTTGATTATAATTTATATTGTATTAGGATTCCCATATAGTTTCTGTTGAAGTAGCTCTGAGTGCTAAGCAACCCTGCAAGATGATAATGAATGAGGATGAAATGAGTCCATCAGTTGTTGAGGAGTCACAAACACAAAGTTCAAGGCCATGGATTTAATTTTCTTTTTATTTATATGTGACTTTTTTTTTTCATGTTTAGTTATAAAGTTATTTGCAGTTTCTCATTCTATAGCAATGTTATGTGAGTGGACAACATTTTGAATATATAAATTTAACTTTTAAGTTCTTTTGGAAAAATTCTTAGCACACTTTGATTTAAGTCTTTCATTATCTATATTATCCAGGTTATATTAGTGCGATTAGCATATATACCTATTTTTTTATAACTTTAATATTAATATAATTTATTCTTGCAAAGTTTAAGGCCATTTTCAATTATTTAATTCAAATAACTTAAATGCATTCATTTCTAATTAACAATTAAATGCAATTTTGAATTTTAATATAAATGATTTAGTTTAAATTTTATTCTTTATAACCTTAATATTAACATATAGAATCATTCATGAAGAATAATAGAATGAATAAATTATAATTAATTAATTTATATATTTGAAAGGTCATAAAACAATGGAATAATAAGAATTAATATTAATTTAGTATTTGTAACTTTAATATTAATATGTTAATGCATTTATTCTTTCAAAGTTTACGACAATTTTGAATTTTAATATTAATATTTGAAAGGTCATAAAACAATAGAATAATAAGAATTAATATTAATTTAGTATTTGTAACTTTAATATTAATTTATTAATGCATTTATTTTTGCAAAGTTTATGACAACTTTGAATTTTTATATTAATATTTGAAAGGTCATAAAACAATAGAATAATAAGAATAAATATTAATTTAGTATTTGTAACTTTAATATTAATTTATTAATGCATTTATTCTTGCAAAGTTTACGACAGCTTTGAATTTTTATATTAATGGTTTACTTTAAATTTTATTATTGGAAACTGTTAATGAATATCTGATTAATGAGAAATAGTAGATTAAATAAATAAATTTTATTATTACTTTATTTTCTGATATTACTATATTTGTCAAAACTGCCTTAAATATTGCACCTCTCGAATATATCAAAACTACATATTAGAGATAAATACATTTAACTGATTTAAATTAAACCATTATTGCAAGAATAAATGCATTAATATGTTTTGATATTAACTTTAAAATAAATGCATTTTTAAAATTTTTCCTTTTTATTATTACTTTAACTTTTGATATTAATATATTTGTTACGTAACTAAACCAACTCATAAAATTAATTAGAAAACTCTTGCTTACCTGTATAACATCTATACATTACAGGAGAATATTTAAAATTAATTTAAATATTCTATTTCTTTCTTTTAAATAACTAATATTTTTATTAATAATAATATTAACATATCCTAATACATTATAGGATACTTTTTAAGTTTTAAAGAAGACAATTTTCAATTGCTCTTTCTTTTACAATGACAATCAACAAAAGTCAAGGTCAATCTCTTAAGCATGTTGAGATTTTCCTTCCAAAACCATTTTTTTCTCATGGTCAGTTATATGTAGCAGTCTCTAGGGTTACCAATCGAAAGGGATTAAAGATTGTGATAAAAAAGTACAAAAACTGTTACAAATGTGGTGTATAAGAAAATCTTTCGCAATTTAAATTAGGTTTATTATAAAGTTGTTCTTATCATAATATTTGTCTATATTTTATATATGACACATAAATTTTATATTATATCAACATGTATAATTTTAATTGATATAAAGATTCATTTTTATTTTCAATAAAATTATTCTTCTCTTTTTACTTTCTATTTAAATCTTAATTGAAATTTTAAACTATATAAATTATATAGAAATTTGCAGATGAAAATTTATTTATCTTTTTTTTTCAATCTAATTATATTTGATATTATTCAATATAATATATTATTATTATTATATATATTTATATTTAAATAATAATATATAATATTAATATATACTAAAATACAATATAAACAAATTTTTGTAATATAAATATATTTAATAATTTATAATTAAATTATTATTAATAACATTTATAATATTTAAAGTCACATATAAATTATTTTTAACTGTTATATTTATTTTTTATATATAATGTATTCTAAAAAAAAATCAAAATTTTTCATAAACACAAAATAGGCTTATTTATCCTTAAAGTGTGTGTTATATAATTTTGTAAGATAAAATAACATATATAATTTTATTCCTTCAATAATTTTTGTCTTAAAATATTTTAAATATATTAAATTTGTTTTTATTATTATAAATTCTTATGTTGTGGTATGTATGTATACATGTTAAATTATTACAAATTATATATAAGAGTATTTTTAAACTTTATAGAATTAAATCTATGATCTTATAAATTTAAATTTTTTTTCAGTTTAATCCTTTTACTTTTAAAAATATTTAAAAGTAAATTATAAATTTTTATATAATATATTAAATAATTTTATTAATAATAATATTAATATATACTAATTAATTTTAAATTTTAAAATAAATTAAATATTATCATAAATATTTTATACAATTATTTTTTATTTTATATAAAAAATAATTAATATTACTAAAATTTGAGGCGTTACAAATAATAAGAGTAAATGGAATAAATAGCAAAAAAGACATTAAATGAAATAAAATCATGCATGCTGTCTTTTGTTAATTTTATATATCTATTGGCACCTGTATTTAAGAATTTTTATCTAAACTTTTTCTATTATTAATATGGTTATATAAAAAGAAAAATTATATTAAAAAAACACATAAATAAAAATGATAATAATAACAATAAATATCAATATATATTTTAAAATCAATTTGATCAAAATTTAAATCAACAATCTAAATGATCAAACTAAACAGAGTGAATTTGAAGCACAGTCAACAATATCTTTATATAACATTTTAAAACAATTTTAAATCCTCCTATATTTTATTCTACATATGTTCTTAAATATTAAATGAAAAATATAAAATATATATTAATATTTTAAGATACTAAATATATATACTTTTATGTAGTAATAAAAGGTGAATTGTTAAAAATATATATTAAAGAATATAGCAAAACCTTTCTTTTCTTATACACCTCCATTTTGGATTAAAATAGTGACAAGTGTGAGGTATGAATGGTTTGACTTTTCTCTCTCTGGAACGCGTGCTGGAATTCAATTGACACCCTCCCTCGTCCAACAAACTCTTAACTATTTGTGTCTTAAATACTAAAGCTTCCCACCAAACACCAACCTCATTTCGCATTTCTACGGGCAAAGCCATAAAATATGTGAAGACAAGTAAAGAGGCATTTTTGAGCATAAGATCCATTAAGAGGTCAATTGGGAATTAGAAATGTTGGACAAGAAATGTACCTCACACGAAACAACCTACCATCTATCACTTTCCATCCTCCCAATATCTTTTACTTTTCTATTGCATTTCCTCTCATTTACTTTCAATAGATTTTAATGTTCTAACGTGCAACACAACCACCCAACTTATCTATTTTCAAACAAATAAATATATCTAATACAAATGACAAGTTTAATATTTTTTATAAAAATTAAATTATTCAATTCTACGTAATTTTGTAAACTTTCATGGAAAAATGCTTCTTAGATAATCTTAGGAAAAGAAATGAATGATAGAGTATAAATAAATAGTGATATCTTAAAATTATAGACTTGGGCAAGTCAAATGAATTTCAAGTAGTATATGGAGTGGGTTGATACATCGGATTAAGATTATAAATCACCTGAACCTCAAGTTAAAGGTCTTTGTACTCTTAGTAAAGGTTGACATTAATGAGGAATCGGGTGAAGGTTTCTAGAAGAAGGTAACATCTACGCACCTCGTATTCACCGGTAAAAATTATCTTATACTTTGTGGATGTTATTATTATTATTTTTTAATTTATACTATAAATATTTTTTTAGTATTTAATATACTTTGTTAGTTCTACGAATGTGACTTGCAAATATTTATAAATATTTATTTGAAAAATTATAAAAAAATCTTTAAAACATTTTTATATAAAATTATAATTAAAATAAAGCACTTCGATTATAAAAATGATACAATATTTTGTTATAATAAAAAATACAACATTAAGTTAAATATGTATCAAAATTATCATAAAATAATAATGTTAAGAACATATTTGCTTGGATATACGTAATTATGTTTTAATAATTTTGCAAGTATAGATGCCTGTTGGTACAAATATCTTAATACTTGCACATGTTCCGTTTAATTAAATTCACAAGTATCCATCGATGCAGGTATCTTTACTTGTAGCAGATTTTTATCCACAGATACCTGCAAGTATACATCCCCAGTAACATTTGTAGACATAAAAATTATGTGTGAAAATAATTTTTTTATGATTTTGTCAACCTTAAACCTTAAGATTGACTTTAAATATGTACCATAATAAGATTTTATTGAGATGTAAATTACTTATTCTACTTTTTATCCCTAATAAAATAAATATTTCTTACAAATATTACTACTTTTGAATGCTTAAATTGAAGCTCAAGGATTGAGATAAACAGATTGGTAATTTTTATACCTAAGATTAGTAAAGAAAAAAAAAACACTCATAATAGCACAAGAAAATTGACTTGATATATCTCCAATGAGTTTTGGCAATATGCCAATATAGGTAATAGAATATTATTACAAAGCTTGTATGAGAAGCTGGTAATGAAAAAAGGAGTTGTACCTGTAAAAGGGACACTCAAACATTCAAATTAATGTTTATACTAGAAGAATAATAGTAAGAAATATACCACATGCCTCAAAATGAAAATGTTACTAGTTTTATATGATTGAATGTGTATTTGTGACGTGTGAACATGGCATAACTGTCAAGATTTTTAATGTCTATATATTTTGAGTGTGATTCATGAATATTTTCATGTAATCATTGAAAATTTGATTGTCTTTATTATTATAGGCACTATGTGTAGCTATGATACTCTATGAGGAGCATATATAGAATACTATATATAGAAGAATTTTAAGAATTAACTCTTTAATACACTTCAAACTATTAGTTAAAATATATTAAAAATTATACTCTTTTTTACTTTTAAATTAATATTTTTCTCTCAAATTTTTATAATTTTTATCCAACAATTAAGAGTGGGTTGAGAACGTAGCATTTCTACTAATATAATACTTATTTATTATGCCATGAATTAAGAATAACTCAACATAATAGTGGGATAGCAAAACAATCTTAAGAAATAAGTACAAATAAATTGCCCTAACTCCAAATAGTTAATCAAGTCTTCACAAATTTAATACACAAAATAAGTAAAACTATAGAACGAATGTAACATATAGAGATATTTTTAGAAAATGAAATAAAATAATATTTTATTATTTAAAATAAAGATTTACGTTAAAGATATATATATAAAAAAAAAAATCAAGAATGAGATTGAGAACATCATCTTAACCAAAATATTAAAGGTGTATTATCCTGTAATAAAAGAGTATTGACAAGTGGGACTAATGAAGCTTGCCACATCCATTTGTTGACCTGTGGATTCATGAAGCACCCTATGTGCTGTATTGCAAATTAAACATATGTTTAATATGCTTGATTTAGTATTAAATAGAAAGGCATGATTGTAATGTGTGTGTATAAATATATATAATTTTAGTCTTTTAATATATTTTTTTTGCAACGATTAAGTCCGCCAATTTTTCTATTAAAAAGATCAAGTCCCATTTCCGATTAATTGTTCAATTACTAACAAATTATTGATAAAATCAACAATATGGGATGTCACTTTACCGAGTAAAGCATCTTAATGAATCTACTGATTATTTTATTATATTTAAATATATTGTTTTGTGTTTACCTTTTTTTTTGTTTTTGTAATGAGAGATTTAAACAGATTAGTCGCCAATACACACAAAATTAAAGGTTAATTAAATTTAGTTGATCAATTTTTAAAAATGTAACTTCTTAAATTATCATATAATTTTTATGTTTTATCTTGACCATTTATAATAAGACTTAATGATTGAGATTTATTTCTCTTCATTAACTTAATTTTTTTAATAAAAATTAAGAATTTAATTACTACAAAAAAAAGAGAGTAAAATGTGCAACCTTAAAATGGGTATACAATCCTAAATGTCAACATAAAAAAATATTTACTAATAATTTGACATTGGATCAACCTTCGTTAGTATAATTTTTAATGACAGTTAAATTATCAGTATAGAAGTTATGAATTTATGACAAATAATTCTCTTAGTGTTAAATATTTATAGTGTAATACATTATTTGTTAGTATAAACTTTGAAATTCTATATTAATATTTTAATTTTTATCAGATAAAAATTATGCTGATGAAAATTATTTTAATACTTGATAAGTTTTGTATAATCTGTGGAGGGGCTGCTAAGCATCACACCATGATAATTTGACACATCAAATGGACCCATCACATTACAAAGGCAGCTACATTACAAAACACTAACAGGCAACAGGAACGAGAGGGTCCAAAAGTCCACATATATAACACTACACGTTTGTATAACTCATTAACCCCACACCCATAATAATTTGAAAGATACAGGATCTTGCTGAATGCTCGTTACTGTTATTGACAATGGGGACACATAGCTTGCATGTCTACAACATGCTAGCTGTCTTGCTTCAAATCACGAGTTTTGGAGCTGTAATATGTTGTATCATTGACTGTCATACACAATTGTGGAACGTGAAATGTTGATCACATAGTGGGAGAGACCCTAATCAAGTTTAGGGCAGAAAACGTGATTCTGTAAAATATTGTTTTAACTTAAAATTGATTTTGCTCCCAAATCTACGGTTGATTACTCAATAATTGCTCCATCCAAGTATATATATTCAAATTTGCTTCTATTAACTGATATCAATAAATTTTATAATCAAATTTATAGAATAAACTTTTATATAAAATTTAGTATATAAGTGTTTGATTAAAAGGTTTGTCTAAACACACCCTAAATTTAGTTAGAAGTTTGTTTTCTAAAAGTTTTTTCAAGGATAAATCACTTTACCTTTAAAGTCAATGTTAGCCAAAATCACCTCTCCAAAATTGAAGTCATAAAAAGTCGAATTTGTAAATCTTCACCCAAAACCCATTAATATGTCACTCATCTCCTTACTGTTCCATCAAACTTTTATGCTACCATACATAAATGCTTCTAGTTGGTATCCTCTATGTAAATACCCTATTTCAGCTCCTCACTTGCCTCACAGGAGGGCCTTACTAAAGGGTCTTGTTGACTTTGTTATTGCCGGCTATTTTTACTATTATGTCTTTTCAAGTTCATGTGAACTGATATATTACATCACTTGTTTTCATTAGGCAAAGTCGCGCAGACCTTATCTATATTAAACATTAAATTTGGCTTTGGTGGTAAGCCTATAGTTTCTTCAATCCACCTTGCGGTAGAGACTCATGTTTTCATAAAAGTCACTCAAAAATCAATACCAAATCTAAGATTGAAAATTCTAATTACAAATTGTAAAACATTTTCTTTCAACCAAGTTCAGTTTATCCACTCCTGAATGAACATTATGGAAGTACCACGGAGTTTTAAACAACAAAAATAATGCCTATGAAGTGAGTGAACAAATAGAAGAAATATAGAAAATGATTTTGAACTTTAATAGGACTTGATATTGAAGACTTGGCCATTTGTTCAACATCCAAAGCATAGAAACTAAGTGAAATGTGGATAACTCGGTTAATTGGTTACTCAATAAATAAATAAAAAATGTTAACATAAGTTATTAAGGCTTATTTTAAGCGTAAAAAAGTATAACATTTTTATTGAGAAATAAAATATTTATTATAAATTTTTATTTTTGATATAATAAATACTTCCTTTCTCAATAATAAAGTTGTCATTTTTAGGTGCTTAAAATCAATCATAAGCTAATTTTAATGATAAATCATAAAGTATGAAAGTTATAAAAGATTTTTGAACAAATTTTGTTTTAACTCTTGACTAAGAACCTTATTTTAGAACTCTAGAAACTGTGAAGGGTGGTGATTTTGAATTGTGTTCAAGCAATGAAACTACCTGACATATAAATCTGTGCATGGATTATATTCAAATAAAACTAATCTAAATTCATTTTAAAGTTAATTATATGGAATGGATTTCAAATAAATCTATTTTTTAATTGGTTTAAAATTGATTTTAAAATTTGAATTCAGTTTAAAATGAGTTTTAAATCCATTTTTAATTTTTTATTATTTTAATTTTATAACATTTACATTAGTTTACATAAAATTTATTAATTAAAAAATGAGCATTTATAATACATTTAAATATCTCGATAAAAGGATGGCAAAATTGAAAGTATAACCATTATACATAGAACACTTTATTTATCAAAATATATAGTTTCATACTTTATTTCTTTCAGATTTAGATTCATTTATCTAACACGAGGTTTGTAACAATTGGTTAGAAAGATGAAAGTATAGATGGTTCATGGTTGTTACCGATACACAAACATTGAAGTATCCAATTAGAACAAGAAAAATGGGCTTCAAGTTCCCCGTATATGGACCTGGTCACATGAGGCTTCTTGTTTCATCCGATTTTGACAAATAAAATCTGATTTAGTTAAATAAGATCCAATATAAATCTAGATAAAATAAATAAATAAACCTAATTATCTAATTTTATTAAAAATCTAAATTTTAAAACAAGTTTGACTTTGTTTTGGACTGGGTCTTGCATTAAATTTTTTATCCAACTTTAACTTGACAACCTTTCTCTTTAGGTAGCTATCCCTATCTAATTAAACATAACTTTGAAGTTGTTCTGTAGTATTCAACCATTTATTGTTAGGAAAACACTTCCTCTGACAATCTTTAGAAGTCTCATTTCAATTGACTCATGGAAGATACAAATTTCATTTGAAAAAACTTCCAAAATTAGTTATGAGTAAGTATATCCATTAAAAAGTAATAAAAGATATTATCAAATTAAATACTCAAAATATCGATCTATATATATTGTTTTAAATTATCAAAAATATTGTAATTTAATTGTTTGATCTAAATAGTGCGTAAGAGAAATTTACAAAAGACTTAACTAAGAAGAGTAATTAAATGAAAAGAAAGTAATGCAACTTTTAACATAAAAATATTTGAGATAAACCTAAAGCTTGTGGTTTTACCTTTAAACTTTTTATGTTCACTTTTAGTTTAACCATATAATCGTGAATCACTTATACTAAAACTACTAACGCCTAATAGTCATGCAATATTAATATTATTTTTTCTAAACTATTACCCTCAATGGTCATATAAGGCAAAAAGAGAAAAAAAAACCTTAAAGAAATTACAAATTTATTAATTTAATAACTGATTAAAAGAGAAAAACTAAGTTTTTTTTATTTAATTCTTTGTTCTGTTTTACCTTATAGTTCCATTAACTACATATGGTACGGTCGCTTACAATACAATCAATTATGATATGTTAAAAGTGATTAATTCTAAATATATAAATATAAATACACTAAAGTAAAACCAATCTAAAAAAGAAAAAACTACAAGTTCACATAAAAAATTATGTAAATGATCCACCATAGTCCTAACTATGAATTTAGTTTCTCATAATGAAATAAGAAGGAAAAACAATTGTTAAGAAATTCATATTCATTTGAAAAAGAATGCAAACTAAAGGAATTCCAAGGAAAAAGAGATGAGAAGAGTTCTTGTATCCTAAAAGCTCTCTTAATCATTTGCTTAGATTCCAGAAAGGTATCATACGTCTTCACCAATTACCTTCACTCTAAAAAGTCATCAAAAGTCAGTTAAGAAAAGTGTGTTCAAGTCACAGAACCTAATTGTCTTTAAACAGGAATCTCCAACCCTTAAAAATCTCTCAATCAATTACACTAGGTAAGAACCATGATTGTGCATACCCTCCAGCACAATTGTGCATGGTCACAAAATACTCTTAGACTGACTGTTAAACAAGGGTGTGCTTCCTGCTATGTGTCGTCCTGTTTTCTATCAAAATTTTTCTAATTGTGACCAAAATGTTTCATCAATTCATTGATGGTTTTCTCATACTAAACTGCAACACATAATAGTAAAATCAATCCAAATCCCTCACCAAATACAGGCCAAGTATATGAAAATAAGCTATAACAACACTTCAAAAAATATGAACTTATCAAAAACTAATGTGGAAAGTGGTTGAATAGCTTCATAAGCAATTACATGAACCTCCGTGTGCAACAACTTTATAAAGCAAAGGAATTCATTTGCTTTCAACAAAATAAATATGACTATATACATTCTCATGTATTGAGCATAAAGGAGCATGTGATGATCTAAAACACCAACAACTAGTTGATTTGGTAATAATTGTAAGCTTTGGAGTACTCATGAAAAGATCACCAATGAATCTTGTTGCTTTTGCCTTTGTTGTCACTCAACCATTGTTTAATTTAATCACTTTGTGACTCAATTTTTTTAGGATCTATGACCACTGAAAGCATTTAATTTGTCCATTGTATCATTTTTTAAAATGCTTATGATTACATCAAGGCCACCCAAGTCAATTAACTTCATGGTGAGTTCTCATTCTGATTTTGAAAAGTTAGCTAGTAAATCATTAGCGACCATTTGCACATCCTTGTTGTCTTCATTTTCAAGAAATCCAACTAAAGCTTCCAGCCTTCTTGACTAGGAGGGGTACTAAACTACTACTTCTGATTCATGCTGAGAGTAAAGAAAGAGAAGATTCATGGTTGTTTTTCTAAGGAACAAGATCAGAGACACCCTATTTGCTAAAATTTCCCTCTTACTTAAACTTGTAAATGCCAAGAACTCTTATACAAATAAATTGCTTCCTTCAAAATTTTGAGAATCACTTCTTTAAGCAAGAAATAATGTGATGCCAACCTTGATATTCAACCACTTTATTGCAAAATATTCTAATTTCTCTTTCTTTTTTGTATTTAATTTGTTCCTTGTTTTTATAATTTGCATAATCAGGTATGATTATAGAATTAATTACCATAGTTGTATAAATAGGCACCATTATACATTGTAAAAATTATAAAAAAAAATATCCATTCAAATATATTGTTCATTACTTCTTATTTTTTACAAGTTGGTATTAGAGCTCCCAATCTTAGGGACTCTGCGTCCTAAATTTTTTAGCCGCCTTTATTGTAGCATCATTATTTGTACTAACTATCTTCATTATAGTCATTGCACCTTCATTATACTTGATCAAACTCTGTCAATATTTGTTGCCAAAGATACTATTCATTACAAGAGAGTGTTTCGATTATGCCGACAACCACATTAGGTTGCTACATTGTGATGACTAAAACAAAATCTCTGAAGGTCATCCAACAATCCAAACTTGCTAATTTTGTGTTGTTGACCTTTAATGATCTCCCAACATTACTTTTGGTTAACGAACTCAACGGTCAGAACTATCACATGTGGGCATATTTTATTTAGAGGACATTAAAAGTTTGAAAGAGGTTGAACCATATTAAAATAGATGCTTTTACTGCAAAGGTCCCATAATTTGAGACATGAGATGATGAGGACTCTCTCCTCATGACATGATTATGGTGTACTATGGTGTCAGAGATCAACTAGAATTAAGTGTTCTTTTCCATTACTCGGGAGATATGGGACAATCTTTGTCAGGCATACTCAATGAAGCAAGACTTCTCCACTAGACTTTTCAAGGGGAGATATGAGACTATTTTCATTATGAGTTGGAAAGTAGAATCTTTAGTCGTCGTGTCTATAATTCTATGGATGTCACTTTTCAAGGGGAGAATATATTGGAAGCTGAATCTAAATCTAAGTTTGAATCTGAGTGTCTTGAGTTTTTAAATGGTCATTCTATTATCTCTTTACCTTTGCAGGATTTGGCTCCTACACCAGACAACACTATTGAGACATTAGCATCTACTCCTATTGAGAAACCAACAGTAGCTCCAATATTGGTCTACTAGAGACGAAGGAAACCCAACCTAGTCTTATAGTAAGTCCAACCATCCAAACTTGAGGAAAGTATAGGTAATTCAATGATTTATACCTATTGCATTAAGAAAAAGAAAAAAAGGTCGTGTGCAAGTACCCTACTTCCCACTCTGTCCTAAACACCTTCCCATGCAGTACTTGAGTTTTCTTTTAGCTATTAACTCTATTCAAATCCCTAAATTAGTATAGGAAGTATTAAAAGACAAGAATTAGGTTTAAGCCATGAAATAAAGAATTGCATGCTTTGGAGAAAAATGGGACTTGACAAATTGTTGAAAGACCCAAAAATAAAAAAGCAATGAGGTGTAGATGGGTCTATACTATGAAATATAGATATGATAATTGTATTGAACGATACAAGGCAATACTTGTTGCAAAAGAATATACTCAAATGTATGGGGTTGCATACAAGGAGACTTGCTCTAGTAGCAAAGAAGAACACAGTCAAAGTCATCCTTTCATTGGTAGCTCACTTTGGGTGGGAGTTGCATTAATTTGATGTAAAGAACACCTTTTTACATGGAGATAGTGATCCTGAGTGTCGCTCTCGGATAAATTAATAAAAATCAAATTGCATAAAAATTATGTAGTAAGAGGTGCAATCTGAGTCGTTTCTCAACGATGATAACGTTATACGATTATAAAATTTTTTGAGGGGGTTTGATTTATAGAATAACTAATTAGAATCAAAAGTTAAAAATAATTAAAAACTCTAATCCAAGAATTTAGAACTACGACCACTCTATCACCGGATTCCAAGAAGATGCATCAAACAACAAATTAGTGATTAACATTAAATTCGAATGAAACCTCAATTCAAGTTAAGCATTCACACGAGAACCCTCATGTATTCAATTAACATACAATTTGCTCAAAGTTCAAAAACCTCTAGAATCTAATCGATTTGTGTTAATTTAATTCACCAATGTCATTAATCTTATATCTCAAACCTGAAAATCTAATTCACGTTCCTTAAAACTGAATTACATACATCAATCAAATAATACGTAATCAACCAGATGCATAATTATCAATCCAAATGAATAACTTCAATTCAAAAATATAATTAGCAAAAGGAGAAAATAAGGAAGAGATGAAACTGAATTTGTTATTGAATTTATGCCAATGTGAGACCAATCCTCAAGAGTGTCACGTCCTTTTTAATCCTTGAATTAGATGAAAATCTAAGCCTCCATTAATAGAGGAAAACAACAAGTCGTAAAGGTGAGAGGGGCTGAGAGAGAGAAGATAAGAGAAGAGAAGAGCCAAAAAATTAAATTCCAAATTCCAAATTCTGTTTGTCACTTTGTTCCATTTTTTCAGCTATGAAAACGGGCTGTTTTTGGTTCGTGGCCTGAAGAACAATTGTAGCCTTGGATGTCAGCTTCAAAACACCACTGGAATGGGCTTAATCGGATATCTGTGGACTGAGATATGACCCAAATTCTGCACCTTGCTCAGGATCCATGACTACAACGTTCTGACTTTTTCCAGGCCCAGTTTCAGCTTCTTATCATCATAATTGGTTTGACCTCTTCATAGGAATTGTGCACCTTTCTCTTAACTTTCCTACAAATCAAGAATCACAATGAAAGGAGTTCTACAACTCAAGATATGGTCCAGAAACCAAAACAGTATCAAAATTTGCTGAAAAAATTAAATAAAGCCCAAATAAAATTCAAACATCATAAAATGATCCAATTCAACCAATTAGGCACAAAAAAGGATTAATGAGCTAGGAGGAAATAATGTTATAAAAATCTAATTGATCAGATACCACCTAAATATGATTCCAAAGGAGACAATGTGTACATATTAAATAAGGTGTTATATGACTCAAACAATCTCCTCGTGCTTAGTTTGGAAAGTTCTCTTAAGCCATGATTTCCATGGGGTATATGCAAAGCCAAGGTGATCCTACCCTCTTCATAAAGCATTCACAAGGTGATAAACTAACACTATTTTTCGTCTGTGTAGATAATATGATTATTAAAGGTAATAATGATGCTGAAAAATAGATCTTAAAAGAAAGATTGGCAGCTCAATTTGAATTTAGAATATCTCAAAAGACTGAAATACTTATGAGGGATTGAAGTTATCTATTCAAAATTAGGCATTTTTATATCTCAAAGGAAATATGCTCTTGTGCTCCTAAAAAAAACAAGCAAGTTGGGATGCCAAGTCATTAGAACTCCTATTGAACCAAACTAAACAACAAATAATTTTTTTGAAAATGTTATGCTTATGAAGATATTTACCAAACACATTTCTTAAGCCCAAAGGTCCAAGGATTTATTTTCATACTTTAAATCATAATTGCAATCTTTAGCAAGAACAAAGATGTGAACAAAAAATGTTGTCTATACCTTGGTCCAACATGAGTAAAATTGTTATCCTCAATTTACAAGAAAAATGAAGATAGCTTACCTTGTTCAACCTTTGAAGTGATAAAGATCTTCATCTTAACATCTCTAGAATGAGTGTCCAAGGATAGAGACAATAATATTATTAAGGTCTCCTATAAAAATCCAATCCTTGTTAATGAATTCTTTCTTATGAAGCACAGGTACAACAATTTTCATAGAGTACCCATGCCAAGTACAGG
Source organism: Abrus precatorius (assembly GCF_003935025.1). Classification (NCBI taxonomy): domain Eukaryota; kingdom Viridiplantae; phylum Streptophyta; class Magnoliopsida; order Fabales; family Fabaceae; genus Abrus; species Abrus precatorius. Next base: position 12,547,247 of record NW_020874417.1, on the reverse strand, counting down.
TATGTCGCAAGTACGCCTGGGTACATGTCAAGTATGTAGCAGGTACGTATCCAAAAAATTAGGTATGGAAAGTGGATATACAGATACGACTTAGGTATGGGAAGTGATATTTTTAGACCAAAATTTTAAGATTTAGTTTTTTTTTTTTTTGCCAAAAAATCTAATATGATTATCTCTTTCTTCCCTCTAACTTTTACATCCTCGTAACCCCTCCAGGCACCACATACCCATAGGCTGCTACTTTTTTTCTCCCATCTTGAACCTCAATCATTAACCCTCACTAATGAGCAGCAACAACAGGCGATAGCAATGGCGAGTTTGGAAATTATCTCTGACAACGGTAAGCAACAAATATACTAAAATTTATGTGCTTTTATTTTATTTCATTTTATGTCTCTCTCTCTCTCTCTATATATATATATATATATTATTTTTAATTAACATATTCATTTTTATTTTTTTATTATTATAAAATTTCGTGTATCCCATACCATTATCATACTTGTATCCATGCAAGATTGATTCTTTCCTATGAGAGTATGCATTTGGCTCCGAGATTCTTGCACTGGTAAGTCATAATCGAATAATAGGTTTTCCTTAATATACCTTATTTTCAAAGTCGTAATTAACTTATCTCTACTCTTCTATAGATTATCTTAACCAAACATCTATTCAAGAACTTTTTTTGTTCTTGGGTAAATCCTGTTGCCATAAGCAAACCAAGCTTCAACAACAAATTGATTACATGCAGTACCCTTGCAAAGGCAATCTACCACAATAGCTCTAGTAATGCAACAAAGGAAAGAATTAAGTGGTGGGATATATTTTTCCTTTTAATCATATTGCTATATTACATGAACCCTTTAAAAGTATTGCTTCTTAACATCTTCATAATCCCTTTAGCATCAACTGATAGTAGCTCAATGATTTGCTCCAAAAAAAACAAATTTAGCTCTTTCTTTTCTGTTGACTGCTTCTTTCATTTCCAGCTTGCTAGATTTTCTAACATTAATTTTAATATTTATATTAATTTTTGAATTAGAATTATTAAATTATTATAATTATATTGTTATTAATTATGACATAAAATAAATGTGTATAATTATTATTAATTAGATAGATTTTGTGATTGAGCTCTTGTTGTGAATGGCTCGTGATGGCTTGGGTCATTCTATGTGCCCAATGAGAGGTTCCTGCTTTTATCTGATTAGGCTCATATGTAACTGTTACCCCATTAGACAATTACTAGTGTGGGATAATAGCAATCAGAAGAGATTAGTACACGCTCACTTTAAAATAAGGATTGCTATTACTTGTGTGTTCTCATCAGGTACGCGTTTAATACAATTATTCAATTATATATCTTTGGAATTATATTGAGATATTATGATGCGAGTTATATATGATCATTGGTATCTTTAATTTTATACGTATAATTTTATGTATGGATTTGGAAAATAATTTAGGACATTTTTGAAACTATGAATCCTAAAATTGTTTTCTTTCAAATTCTCTCAAATGGACAAAGTTTTTTTTTTTTTTTTAAATTGATTAAAGGCTTTTGTTAATAAATTGAACATGAACATTACCTAATAATTAATTCATTATTTCGTTCAATTTAGATTAAGAATTTGTTCTTTCTTTCCTTTTATGTTTGTCATTGCCCTATTTTTGTTTTGATTCAATTTCTTCACACGAAAACATTTTTCAACAAATAGCCATAAGGCCTTTGTTGTACACATCACAAAGAATGTAGTTGACCCTTACTCTTTGAAAGAAACTGGCTGAGTTGCTCGAATTCTCACTTCGAATCCTCTGTGACTGTGCGGGTTTTAGCCTTCAAAACTCTTTTTTTGTTCAAAATACACCCGTATGGCTGAACAATTGGAACAATTACTATGGCGCTTCTTCATAGCATTCATGAATGATCAAATCGTCTTCGAAACGGCATGAATTGGTGCTCTAGAATGCATAATTGAATCAGGTCGAGTTTCTGGATTTGTTGGACCTGTTCTGCAGTTGATGGGTTTTTTTGGGTGCATGAAGCCCACTCGCGAGACTGGGAGAGAGTGGCGCGTAAAGGATGCTCTAGGGACCCGTTTGGGCCCAAGTTTTTTTAATCCTTTTGAAATTAAATTTCTGATATTTTGGACAATTTTTATAATTTTTTTAGCACTGTAGATATTTTAATTAATTAATCTATGTCTAAATTAATTAAATAATTACTATATTGATGGAATTATGAACCCAAAATTTTTATACATAATTATACTATTATTTATACTTTTTTATACTATTCACTTTCTCTTTGAATGTTATATATGTTAAATTTTATTTTCTGGGTTTGATATCAATTATTTGTTATAATTATGATTTCATGCATAACATACATATTTAAATTTTATTTGCTCATGTCAATTTTGTACTAATAGCCTATCGATGTTAGAATTCTTGTGACATGAAGTTTTGTGCATCATATTTGTTTTTCTTATTTATTGGGATCTGGGACCCTTAGACGGGATCATAATAAGTAAGAAATTTTGTGATGGACATATTATTGTTGCACTTGAACTAATTGTGTATATTAAATTTTGTCGTTTCCATTATCCGTGTCTATGCTCACTTCAGTGAAAACTTTGAACAGGACTAATTATGAGGACTGAGTTGACTCTGCTAAATTGTTTCTTGCCATTTTTTAGTGTTAATGTTACTCTTACTGAGAATGAGCCTAAAGTTCTAACACATGAGTCCTCTGCTACCGTTATAGTAAAATATGATAAATGGGCTCATTCTAATAAAATATGTCTAGTAGTTATGAAGTTTATTATAGACAATGTTCTTGAGATGAATAGTATTAAGAAGTAAATTTAGTCACAAAATACATTGCAAATAGGTTAGTAATGAATTCTTTGACAAAAAATCTGTCACAAAATTGTGAAATTTTAATAGTGTCTCTAGGCAAAAAACTTAAAAATTTTGATAAGACAGAGAAGGTTTACTATCTTTCATTATTCATAAAATAATTAGCAGTTTCTTTGGAGGATATTGTGTAAGCTCCAAAGGTTCTAAATTTATTGTCCTACTTATATCTTTCATTGTTCACAAAATAATTAGTAGTTTCTTTGGAGGATATTGTGTAAGCTCCAAAGGTTCTAGATTTTATTGTTCTATTTATACCACTAGAATTGTTGAGTCACATGATATAGGTATCTTGTAATGTATGATATCACTACTCCTTCGAATATGATTTTATGTATTGTTAAGATGCTTATAGTTCGTGTTGGCTTATTTTGTCATCTTGTTATGGCCACATATTGTTGGTTAATCTAAAATAATATAATGGTTTGATTTATGTTATCCAAGTGGAAGAAAAATTGTTGGATATTTTATGCGTGGACTGACATAAATTAGCTTTTGTTATAACTTGAATTTAATTCTAGATTAATTAGATGCCAAAATATTAAATCATGTTGTTTAATCGTGTTGTCCATTTTGAAAATAATTTAGAAAATATTTTTTTTAATTTAATAATAATAATAATAAAATCCATTTATGGTTTAAAGTAAGCTTATTTGAAGTTTGACCAAGTGGTCACTTCTTTTGACTTTAAGAAAAATGCTTCAGATTAATGCATTTACTTGAAGATAAATGGGAGCAGTTTTATCATCCTTATCTTATATGTTAATGATATCCTTCTTGCTAGCAGCTGCATTAATATTTTGAATGAAACAAAGAATATGTTGAGTAACTATTTTGATATGAAAGACCTTGATAATGTTTCTATTGTTCTAGGCATCCAGATATGTCGTGATAGGTCTCATGGTACATTTAGATTGTCTCAAAAAGGTTGTATTGATAGGATCCTCAAGAGGTTTAATATGTATTCTTGCTCCCTATGTGTCGTGCCTGTTCAAAGGGATGAGAAACTATCTAATTCTCAGTGTCCTCATAATGGTAGAGAGTTGTTTAAAATGGAGAAAGTTTCATATGCTTCCACTGTTGGGAGATTGATGTATGCTCAAGTTTGCACTCGTCCCAATATTGCTTATGTTGTTAATACTTTGTGCAAATACTTGAGCAACCCAGGTTTAGGTCATTGGAAAGTTGTGAAGAAGGTCTTGAGATATTTGCAGGTAACCAAAGATTATATGTTGACCTATGCGAAGTATGATTAACTTCAAGTCATTGGATACTCTAATTTTACAAGTTGCCCTAACAATAGTAAGTCTACTTCAAGCTTTATTTTTATGATGGCGAGAGGAGTTGTATCTTGGAAGAGTGTCAAACAAACAGTTACAACTACTTATACTATAGAGGAAAAATATGTTGCTTGTTATGAGGCAACCCGCTAGGCTATGTGGTTGAAGAAGTTGATTTATGGCTTCCGCATTGTTGAGAGTATATTTAGGTCCCTAGTGATTAGTTGCAATAATATTATTGTTGTACTTCTCTCTCAGAATAATAAGAATTCTACCTGTTCAAGTACTTTGATATAAAGTATTTGTTTGTTAGAAAGAAAGTACTTGGGTTTCAGACTTAAATTGAGTACAGTGCTATAGAGAGCATGTTAGTAGATCCACTAACTAAAGGCTCGACCGTTGGAACCTTTTAGAATCATATAGATCATATGGTCTAGTCAAGTCTTTTGATGTTTTGAATTAGTAGGAGTTTAATTTTGTATCTGCTTATTGACATTATTGTCTAGTTTTTTTATGAGATATATGTTTTGTTGACATCACTTTTATTCACATGTCTTTTATGACTTTTTTTTATGCTTGGACTTGTTAGTGGTTCCACGTTTTCATATTTCTGTTGCATTAGTTTCAAGTCCACCTCAGTTTTAGGAAGTAGTGCGTTTTATGCGCATAAGTAGTTTATTTGGCAGTTTTCATTTCTCTTATGTACGGCTATAAAATAGCCAAACTTATTCTTCAATAAACATAGTGCAGTTTGCTTATTCTGCATTTTCATATCTCTACGTACGGTTACAACATTCTGGTATCAGAGCTCCATTTCGGGGCCTGATCACCACAGTAGGAGTTGCAGTCTTCTAACTATCACACGCAATGGCATCAGAAAACTCATTTGTGCAGCCCGCAATACCAAAATTTGATGGGCATTACGACCACTGGGCTATGCTAATAGAGAACTTCCTGAGATCTAAGGAGTACTGAGGGCTGGTGCAAGATGGCATCCCAGTATCTACAGCAGACACACCTCTTACCGAAGTACAGAGGAAACATGTTGAAGATCAGAAATTAAAGGATTTGAAGGCAAAGAATTACCTATTTCAGGCGCTGGATCGTTCAGTTCTGGAAACAATCCTCAATAAGGATACTGCAAAGGATATATGGGACTCATTGAAGCAGAAGTACCATGGAACATCAAGGGTCAAGAGAGCACAATTACAAGCTCTCCGAAGAGAATTTGAAATTCTCCACATGAAGCAGGGAGAATCTGTTAATGATTACTTTGCCCGAACACTCACCATTGCAAACAAGATGAAGGCTAATGGTGAAAACAAAGGTGATGTTGCAGTTGTTGAGAAAATTCCAAGATCCATGACTCCCAAATTCGATTATGTTGTGTGTTCCATTGAGGAATCTAAGAATACCGAGACGATGACTGTTGACGAACTACAAAGCAGTCTCCTTTTACATGAGCTTCGGATGTCATCTCATGTGGAAGAAGAACAGGCCCTACAAGTTTCCCATACAGGTCACCATGCAGCCCAAGGCCGCGGACAAGGAGGGCGTGGAGGAAGTTTTGGCAGACGCGGAAGACGACGAGGCCGTGGGCGAGGTTGACAAAGTTTTGACAAATCCTCGGTGGAATGCTACACATGCCATCAACTTGGACATTTTAGTTGGGAATGTCCAACCCAACGAAGAGAAGCCAACTATGTCGAGAATGATGAAGAAATGTTGCTGATAGCTCACACAGAGACAACCAAGACAAACAAAAATACCGTGTGGTTCCTTGATTCTGGATGTAGTAATCACATGTGTGGGAGGAAGGAATACTTCTTTGATTTTGATGAACATTACAAAGACACAGTCAAACTAGGCAATAACTCTAGTATGGCTGTCACGGGCAAAGGCAATGTTCGACTCCAAATGCATGGCAACACCTATACGGTTACTGGTGTCTTCTTCGTGCCAGACTTAAGAAACAACTTACTCAGTCTTGGGCAATTACAAGAAAAGGGCCTTAGCATTCTCTTCCAACACGACAAGTGCAAAGTGTATCATCCAGAAAATGGTTTACTCATGGAAACCCACATGTCTTCCAATCGAATGTTCCTACTGCATGCTATACCTTCCCCTACCAAAACCACTTGCTTCCACACAGCTGCAGAGGACAACATGCATCTTTGGCATTGTCGATATGGTCATTTAAATTTTCGGGGCCTAAACACACTTTATCAGCAGAACATGGTACATGGGTTACCACCAATCAAGGCATCCACCAAACCGTGCAAGAACTATTTAATTGGGAAGCAGTCACGTGACTCATTTCCAGGAAAAAGTACTTGGCGGGCTACATAGATTCTGCAATTAATTCATGCAAATATTTATGGACCAATTACTCCTATCTCTAATAGCAAAAGGAGGTATTTGCTCACCTTCATTGACGACTTTAGCAAGAAAACTTGGATCTACTTCTTGACTGAAAAGTCAGAAGCCTTTTTTGTCTTCAAGAACTTTAAAGTTCATGTTGAAAAAGAAGCTGACTCCTCCATCAAAGGACTGCGCACTGATCGTGGGGGAGAATTCACCTCTCAAGACTTCACCAAATTCTGTTCTGACAATGGTATTCGTAGACAACTGACAACTGCATACACTCCACAACAAAATGGGATCGCAGAACGCAAGAATCGGACCATTATGAACATGGTTCGAAGCATGCTCTCAGAGAAGAAGATGCCCAAATCTTTTTGGGCTGAAGCTGCCGCTTGGTCTGTACACATCTTAAATCGAAGTCCCACATTAGCAGTGAAGAATCAAACGCCTGAAGAAGCTTGGAGTGGAGTCAAACCTTCAGTCAAGTATTTTCGCATCTTTGGCTGCCTTTCACATGTTCATGTACCAGATGCTACGCGTACCAAGTTAGATGATAAAAGTCAAAGTTGTGTTTTGTTGGGAGTCAGTGAAGTCTCAAAGGCTTACAAATTGTATAATCCGATTTCAAAGAAAATCATTATCAGCCGAGACGTTGTCTTTTATGAAGATAAAAGTTGGGATTGGGATACACAATATGTTGCAGCCATCTCATGTGATTTAGAATGGGGAGATAAAGAAGATGTTGTCGAAAATGAAGAACACGAGGATGAGGTTGAAGACACAACGCCAGATGCAGCACAACAGGTACATCATGATTTGGTTAATGAATATAATAATTCCTCTGATTCTATGACAGCAGAAGATACTCCCATGTTGCAACGATCTCGGAGACCACCTTTCTGGATGGCAGACTACGAAACTGGTGCAGAATTCTTTGAAGACAGTCTAGAAGCGAATATGGCTCTATCTGCAGCCGGTGACAATGATCCCACACACTTTGATGCTGCCGTACAGATTTCAAAATGGAGGAAAGCCATGGATGAAGGGATGGAAGCAATAAACAGAAATGACACATGGGAATTAGTGGACTTACCTGACAGTGCCAAAAAGGTTGGTGTGAAGTGGATTTATAAAACCAAATTCAAAGAGAATGGTGAGGTGGATAAATATAAAGCCAGACTTGTAGTAAAGAGGTATGCACAAGAGTATGGGGTAGACTACACTGAAGTATTTGCACCAGTAGCCCGCATGGAGACCATTCGCTTAGTAGTAGCAATTGCACCTCAAAAGGGATGGACACTCTATCAGCTAGATGTGAAGTCTGCATTCTTACATGGAGAACTAGATGAAACCATGTATGTAGACCAACCTTGTGGTTATGAACAAAAAGGGGCTGAGCATAAAGTGTACAAGCTGAAGAAAGCTCTTTACGGACTTAAGCAAGCACCTCGTGCTTGGTATAGCCGCATAGAAGCATATTTTTTGAATGAAGGATTTGAGAAGTGCGACTATGAGTATACTCTCTTTGTGAAGAAAGCAAAAGAAGGTACAATATTAGTTGTTAGTCTTGTTGATGACCTTATCTTTACTGGTAATGATGAGTTGATGTTTGCAAATTTCAAAAGCTCCATGGAACATGAATTTGCCATGACAGATCTTGGTAAAATGAGATATTTTTTGGGTCTTGAAGTTATGCAACGAACAAATGGCATTTTCTTATGTCAAAAGAAATATGCATTAGCAATACTACAGCGGTTTGGAATGGATAAAAGCAATCCAGTTCAAAACCCAATTGTTCCTGGTGCTAAACTCTCAAAGGACAATATTGGTGTTAAGGTGGATAAGACTTACTACAAACAAATTGTGGGAAGTCTTATGTATCTAACCTCCACTCGGCCTGATATGATGTTTGTGATAAGCTTAATTAGCAGGTTCATGGAGAATCCTACTGAGCTACATTTACTGGCAGCTAAAAGAGTCCTGAGATATTTAAGAGGAACAACTGAATTTGGCATTTTCTACAAAAAGGGAGGAAACAGTGAACTTCTTGCTTATACGGACAGTGATTATGCAGGGGATTTGGATGACAGGAAAAGCACTTTGGGTTATGTGTTCTTATTATGTTCAGCTGCCATTTCGTGGTCATCAAAGAAACAACCAATTGTGAGTCTATCAACTACTGAGGCAGAATTTATAGGTGCAGCATCATGTGCTTGTCAAGCTATTTGGCTGAAAAGGGTGTTGGAAAATTGTGTAGAGTGCAAAGCCAAACTACTGTAATTCATTGTGATAGTAGTTCTGCTATTAAGCTATCAAGGAATCCAGTAATGCATGGGCGTTGTAAACATATTGACGTCCGATTTCATTTCCTTCGAAACCTTGTAAAAACTGGAACTATTAAAATGATACATTGTGGGACACAAGAACAAGTGGCTGATATGATGACCAAACCTCTCAAATTGGATACCTTTTTAACACTAAGAAGGTCACTAGGAGTATGTGCTGAATCTGATATAAACTGATTGCTAACATTCAGTTTAAGGGAGGATTTGTTAGTGGTTCCACGTTTTCATATTTCTGTTGCATTAGTTTCAAGTCCACCTCAGTTTTAGGAAGTAGTGCGTTTTATGCGCATAAGTAGTTTATTTGGCAGTTTTCATTTCTCTTATGTACGGCTATAAAATAGCCAAACTTATTCTTCAATAAACATAATGCAGTTTGTTTATTCTGCATTTTCATATCTCTACGTACGGTTACAACAGGACCTTTGTGGAAATGATATTTATGTTTCCTTTATCTATATTGTGATTGAAATATAAGTTATTTGTAGTGTGTGATGTATATTCTTATCGGATATAATTGTATACTATTGAGAGCTTATTATTTCTTTGATGATAATTAATAACTTGTTACGATGACATAGTTTGCAGATTTAGTAATTTAATGATGTTATTCAAGTGGGAGAATGTTAGATTTTCTAACATTAATATTAATATTTATATTAATTTGTAGATTAGCATTATTAAATTATTATAGTTATATTGTTATTAATTATGACATAAAATAAATATGTATAATTATTATTAATTATATAGATTTTGCAATTTGGCTCTTAGTGTGAGTGGCCCGTAATGAGTTGAGTCATTCTATATATTCAGCTCTCATCTGATTAGGTTTATATATAACAGTTGTTCCATTAGATAGCAACTAGTGTAGGATAATAGTAACCAGAGAAGAAAGTAATATATGTTCACTTTAAAACAAGGATTGTTTGTGACTCGTGATTCTCAATAGGTACACATTTAAAGCAATTATTCAATTATATATCGTTGGAATTATATTGAGATATCATGATGGTGTGTTATGTATAATCATTGGTATTTATAATTTTATTTGGAAAATTCTGCATAATGTTGGTGAGTTCTTTCTTGTGCAAAAGCCTGATCTAGTTTTTACTCCCTAATTGTTTGGTTCATCTTGTATACTATTTGGAGCTGAGATTGCAAAGCCTCAAACCCTACCTTTTGCATCTCACTCTTCAGTCTATTGACCTGATCAGAAATTCTTGATAGGACTTCTTTGTTTACAATGGACAGTGCAGCCAGAGACCTTCCAATATCCCTTGTGACTTGTTCAACCTGTTTGACTATGTATCTGCACTTCACCAGTTTGTTAAAACGGCCACGGTTCCTGTATTTTTCAACCAAATTATTTGCCGTTTTGTCATCTGATTGAAGAGACTCCTGAGCAACCCTTGCAGTGGGAGACTTGTTCAATTCCTGAAGTTGTAATTCCTTGAGGAATGATGCAATATCATGCAGGTGTTTTGAAAAGACCTTGAAACTAGTTTATCAATAACAGCATAAATTTCTGTATTAGTTGTTTTCACTACCTAGCTGGTTAGAACAGCCAAAATTATACCTATGGGTATGAGTTCAATCCAACCATGGTACAACGTCTGTACTGAATTTGTACTCAAACCAAGTGACTATTGCCCATATGTTTTGAAGCTAGAACACCAGAGAATTGCTTTTGCTGTTCCTTGCAATCAAACTCCTCTCAATCAATCTTCTTATAGAGCATAAAAGACTGTATATCAGCCCATTAATTAAGACCAGTTAAACTAACAGATACCACATGGGGAATATTTTTGATACCCGTAATATTGAGGTTTTAATAGTAATACTTATTGTAGCAAGCAGCTTGAAAAATCCAGAATCAACTGTATCATTCAATTTAAACTATTGAAAATAGCAATTCCCACGTACAATAACATTAGCAGGAATTCTTGTCTCATCTGATGAAAAATGCAAAATGTAAATCGCAAGTGTAGCTTAAGGACCATGAAATTCATAACAGTGGGCATCAATTTTCTATAAAGGTTTCTACCTTTTCAAACACTATATATTTCTATTTCACTTTCCGGGTGCTTGACACGGTAAGCAGTATAACAGAAATAAGCTGAAGCTGAGAATCAATCCCCAACAGAAACAAACAAAAAATTATAGCTACGATCCAACCATTACAATTCTAACATGCAGAGGACAATGGTGTTCAAATGCCAAGGTAGTACATAGTAAATTGCAAAGAGATAAAGAGAGAGAGCGAAAATAACTTGGAACCTATCAATAAAGATCCAAATTTTCGAGACATAAACAACGCGCTACAACAAATTTTGTCTTTTCCGAGTAATCCAAATCTCAAGACTTTCCTCGCTCCCTTCAAGAGTGAACGAAACACAAAACTCTTACCACTGATTCCTGGGCATTCCTTACTATTATTTATATTAGGAGAGTTAAAAAACAAAAGCGTAGCAACGTACGATCATTTTCAACATAGTATCATTCTCATTCAATTCAATTCAAAATCTACAACCATTTTCCAGTAGAACGATGGGGACAAGGAAGAACCAAAACAAGTGGAGTGTGATGAAGGTACTTAGAGTGTAGTGACGACTTTAAGCAAATCAATGTTTCCAAAGAAAGTTTCGTTTTTATTTCAAGAATTCTATCTTTCAAAAGACAACGCAGTTTCAAAAAATTTCGTTGGGAAAAACAAATAGTGAAGTTCCAGGGAAGTTAATTGCAGTTGAACATGTTAACCTGCTACACTGAACACATTTTCTTATGCAGTGCGTTTTACTAAAGTATCTGTCGTTCATGACTCCCTGCAAACAGACAATTGATTTGTCGTGTGATGACGAAATTATTAATGTTGACTCGTTTGCTTTACACCATACTCGTTTCTCAAGAGGAAGTTTCATCAGAAAAAGACCAAAAACACTAAAAGATACCAACACATGTCCGCTGCACCTTATCAATCACAGGCTCGAATAATTTTCAGATTAGTACCGAATATGGACATTATATTTTACATCACTTTTTCGGCTAGTCCTATTTTATTTTTTCGCACCGCTTTCAAATTTGAATACTTAGAAGAATGTTTAGTACGTTCCTAAATTCAAATTCTAAAAATGATGTAAAAAGAATGACTAGAACAACAAGGGAACCATAACTAGAACATCACATTCTTGTTTTAAGTGTAGTCGAGCTGGTTTCATACCCTTGATTGTGTACAAAAATAACATCAACCACTCAACAAGAAAATATGAATAAAAGCTATAAGATCGCCACAAGCATTTCTTTTTCTTCTTTAGAGTAGTTTGAAAAAACATATTTATTTTGATTTAGAGTAGTTTAGAATTCATTATTTTATTACACATAACAATAAACATATTTACTGTATAACCAGTGATACTAGTACACAACCACACCACAGGGAGCATCAGGCATTGTTCCTTTTCCGAGCCAGCTCCCGTGCCCTCTCCCTTAGTTCCTCCGGTGATGGCGGCCTCGGTGCCTCCGGCGGATATTCAACGTACGACCTCTGTAAAACGATAAGAAGAAAATGTAATTTAGAAGACAGTAACAGATCATAGATAATAACAATTTCAAAATGACTGCATTCACGATCAGAAAGACAAGGAATTCGAAGCCATTAAGTAAACAAAATTTAGCTATATATCAGAAAATTAGGACTTCATTCATAAAAATTTAGCAATCAAAATTTAACTCCAACAACTAATCAACTGTATGTAACTTACTGAATTCTAGCAGTACAATTCAATAACATCTCTAGTTATTATACTTTACTCGCTTAGGAGTACTGAGGAAAAAACTAAAACATTCTTCCTAATACACATTCACTTGTTGGTTAAAATTTATTAAAAATTACAATAATATAAGTAAGAATCATTAAATTAAGGGCAGAACCCACACAGTTTTTTTAATTTTTAAATAAATTTTAAGAAACAATAAGAAATTTGTTTGAGAGAATGTGGTAAAAATGTACTACTAACATTGGATAACTGTCTCTAGACTCAAGCAAAGAGATAAACTTATCAATATATACTTAAAAGTATAAAAATTATGTAATAAAATGAATTAAAGTTCTTCCATGAGTTGATTTTAATTTACCTCAAGAAATTCTATTCCCTTTTCCATGGTGACAAAATTTTATTCATTTTTCATATTAATTTATTTTTGGGCAAAATTGATGGGAAAATGGTTCCATTTGACTTTCTTAGCATAGCATCCAAAGGGATCTATTAGATGAGCAATGATTTTGAAGGTTGTAAAAAAATATCAAAGTGAAAAGATAGGAAGTCCTGAATGAACAGAAATTGTGAAGATTGGAAGCAAAAGAGAGGAAGGCAAGCAATTAAAAAAGGGAATGGATTTAGAAATGAAATGAAATAAATTGAATATCTGAATCTGAATGAAATAAGGGGAGAAATACGTTTCCCATGAACTTGCGGAGGTTGTGGGTGTTGTTGGCGAAAGCGTACATAAGAACGATGGGAACGGTGACGTAAACCCCAAACTTGGCGATCTCTAGAATCCCTTTCGAAGTTCCCAGAGATGACATCTTTCCTTTCCTATTATCCTATCAGCATTCACAAGAGTTAGTTTACTTCAGCAAGCACCGTATTCATATGAGTAAAGAGAGTTTATCTAAATTCTTCACCTTTGCTATCACAAATTCTACCTGAATCAAAAGATCACACAACAGGAGCAGCAGTGGCGGTGCATGGAATGAAAGTTACAGCTAAATGGATTGGGCTTATGCATTTCCATTTGTTGGGTTGGATCCTCTTATTTCAATAATATCCAATAAGTATAATATGCTTTTTATGATTTATTTTAATTTATTAATATTTGTATATTACACAGAGAATTCAATAATTTTATTTAAAATCAATGTACATTTTGAGGTTCACAACATATTGTATTGATTTTGTTCCTTTTTAGAAGAAATATAGTGCACTCAGCTCAACAAATAATTGAATAAGCTATATAAGACCTTGGGAAGAAACTATCCACATTCAAATAGGTAATCCATGAAAGAAAACCAAGATTTTCTTTTCTTCTCAGTTAAAGGTTATTTAACAATAAACTGAATTTTTCATTAATGTTGAGTAGCCATTTGCATGTGTTCCTTGTTTTGTTGGCAAATGTAAAAGCATCGGTTTAATTATTCTGCTAAAAGAACACCTTATTCTAACCAATGAGTTAAATAAGTATGCATTGTTTTAAAGGATGATAACTTCAATCTACAAGGTAGGTTTAAAAAGTCACTTTTAACGTGATATGGTCAAGCAAGTTATTGAAATTAATAAAACTATTAGCGAGTTTCTTACTTACAGTTTTGTCAAGTCTAATAGTAGATGTTTCTAAACATCCCATGGCATAATATGAAATGAGTTTGAGTAGAATTTATATGATTAATGATGTTGGTCGTCATTTAAATTATGTTATCATAGTGATAAATAATTAAACCATGAAGTGGAAAAATAAAACCATGATATTTGCTTTCTACAGAGAAATAATATGTATATGCGCATGAGAAAAAATAGAATCCAAGGATTTTCTACTAATTAAAAAGACAAAATAAGAAAAAAGTAACAAAACAAAGAGGCATCTATTGGTGGGAGGATCAAAATTAAATAACACAATAATATGAATTGCTTTAAAAAGTTTATTGTTAGCAAGTGACTATACATTTTAGACTTGAGTTATGCAAGAGTCTTTGAATCTGAATACTAAATATTTTGTATTGTATTATACATATTTATATATACAAACATATATATATACACAAATACAAAGATAATATACTTACTTCCTAAAGTTTGAGAATTAGAATCAACCAACTAAAAAGAAAAAAAATGCTAAGGAAGAAAAATAATAATTTTCTTAAATTCAAATTTAATTGATTAGATCCAACTCATATCCAATTTTTTTTGGTTTTGTAGATTAAATATCTGGTCTTTCAAAAATCTGGATTTGTAAAATCAATTGGGCTTCAGTTACAGTTTGGGCTTTCAAAATTGAATTTTTTGAACTGAAACTTATTAAAACTTATAAAATTTTAGGAGTCTCATTTTTAATTTAATAAGTTTCACTTTTAATTTTGTAATTTTTAATAAATTTTAACAAATAAAAGAAAGTGCATTACTCACAAAAAAAAAAAAAAAGAATTAAAGTAAAGGCAACTTGTTGTTATACATATCCAACCATCCCAACCATGGCAAGATATGATGAAATGCCAAACCCATCTCAGGCTTAATGTAGGCAACCTTGCATTTTTAATAGGTTGATTTCTTTTGACTTGCTAATCACATAATACAAACTCTAACTATTGTCAAGGCTTTAATTCTAAGGAAATAATAAAGGAATACAACAAAATTGAATTTAAACAACATCTCAGTAGCAAGTAGTTCAGGCTAATTATGCAATTAGTTGAATAATTAATTTTCATATTTTTACCTTTTTAAATCTAATATAAGATGGAGTTGATAGACTTTAAAATTATCTATAAGTAACGAAACTCACATGTTAAAGGTGAGTTTGTGTTTGTTTTTTCAATATTTACAAGTAAAACTTGGATCAAGATTTTTTATGTCAAAGCCCCCCGCC
This sequence comes from Abrus precatorius, assembly GCF_003935025.1. Classification (NCBI taxonomy): domain Eukaryota; kingdom Viridiplantae; phylum Streptophyta; class Magnoliopsida; order Fabales; family Fabaceae; genus Abrus; species Abrus precatorius. Next base: position 12,531,706 of record NW_020874417.1, on the reverse strand, counting down.
TACATCTTATTGAACGATCAAAATAACATAAAACTGAAATATGATAAAAAAAATTAAAATATTAAGAAAAACAAAGTTCAGTAAATAATATAAGAAATAAATTAAATGAATCCCAACAAATTAAGACATATTTCATTTTTTTTAGAGCGGTTAGGATTTGCATAAGCCATGAGAACTAACATAGCATCAGATTTTACAGTCTCAACAACATGCATCCATGAAATATTGAAAACACATATTTCTTTTAATCCTTTTTATAAGAAATAATTCTCATTCCTTTTTTTATATATAAATATAAGAAATTAGTACACATTTTTAGGTGTATTAATTGTTCAATTCTTTTTATACTTTTATTTATTGTGAGATTTGTGTTAATAAGACTTACATATTTTTTATATAAATTAATATATTTATTCATTTAATATATGAGTTATTAATTTGACCATTTATTCTATGGATATTTTTTGGAATAAACTATAAATTTTTTTATATGTGACTTTTTTTTGTCTTAATGAGTTAATTATTTATTTATTATAAATAATATTAGTGGAAGTGTCATGAACATTCATCCCTTGAATTTATCCTTTAATTATTGAAGATAGACAAATAAGTAATTAAGTTCAACCATCATTGAATCTCCCTACTAAAACTGCATAAAAATAAAGAAAAATTGTGTAACAAATCATGTGTAATATAAATTAAACATTTTACCCAGACAAAATGTCAATATAGGTTTAAGATCACAGAACACGAAATATTTAACTCAAATGTTAGTATGTATCAAGCAAACTTTTTCAATATTGTACTTGTAACATAGAAAAATCTAACAAATAAACGTATTTTGATTCAATGGATAAAAATAAAGAATGTGTGCATTTCTCTTAAATTTTATTTATTCTAAAAAAGAAAATTGTGAACAAAATACTCTTATTATTGGTTAAAATTTATTGAAAATCATAAATTGATGTAGATTTCACTTCTAGTTTAATGTGTCTTGCGTATAATTTTTATTTTTAATAAATTTTAATCAATAATTAAGGCTTCGAGTTAATTTTTGGAGAGAATAAGAAGAAAGGAGAAGACTTATGTAATTATTATCATTATTTTGGAGTTTTTAGATAAGAGTGGAGAGTTTATAATCGTTACAAAACTTTCCTAATTATGTGTTTTATGTTCTCCCAATTTGGTAAATTAACCTTCTTTTGTACATAATTGAATTGATTTGGATCACTTTTGCTATTTGAGTTTTGGAAGCCTTAATTCAATTATCTCAACATAACACATATTTTGACATTATTTAGTATTTGGGTTATAACTTGAGTTTTAAACTTTGTTTTAATGTGATTTTTGCTTTGAAAGAAAGCTAAGAGATAGACTTACAATTCTCATGAAGAAATTAGAGGCTAAATCTTAACATTTAAAGTTAAAATTTAGCCTAGATCATAAGTGAAAGGAGACAAACACAGATTATGACAAAAACATACAATGTTCAAGCCAAATATTGGTCCATAAATATCCAATTGGACTCATTCTAGTAGCATTTGAAAACTAACATTCAGAGTCTTAATCCACCTTCAAGCTACAAAGTCAGATGAACACAAATTCTAGGTCAAAATGAAGGAGTAAGTTATGCATTCATTTTAAGAAATGTGATTATCATTTACGATATCTCTTTCTTTTACTTAGAGTATCTTTTTAATTCCCAAATTCTATGCAATTTGATTTTCTGGATTTGTGTTAGGATTACTTATTATTAGGATTAGGTTAGGATTTTATTAGTTTGATTACTTTCCATTTTTTAAGTTTTAAAAATTCAAAACCTATGAAAGGGGAAAAAGAAGAAGGATAATAGGAGTTTCTTTTTTCTTTGTGTCTTCTTTCAAGTTCCTTAACTTTGGATTTTCGTGCTCTTTCATCTATGAAAGAATAATTTTTGTTATCTAATTTAAAAATCAAGAAAATACAACATACTTGAGAATTAATTTGCAATGTAACACCCCCCATTTTTTATATTTATTAATTTTATTTTATATAATAATTGTTAATGTATGTTGTTTAAAATTAGGAGAGCTGTAAGTGTGTGAGTTGCAGGATCTCTTGTTGTAGCAAGATGTGTCTCACTATAACAAAAAATGAGCGTCACAATTAGGCTTTCTGACACTCTCTTGCTGGAGCGAGAATGTTCTTATTGTAGCTAGAATGACAGACAGCAAAAAAAAATTTTATTTGACTTTTTGCTACAGTGAGAGAAAGACTCACTGTAGCGAGAATGACGCGAGTTGAGGAGTATTTAAGGGTTTTTAAATTGAGAAAGTTGGATTATAATTCAAGTTATAACCTTTCTTCTTTTTTTCCTGTGGCCTCTCTCCTTTTTTTCTTAGAAAATTCTTGAAAAGCTCTAATCTTTCCTTTGATCCAAGCTTGGGAGTTCACTTTTCTTACTCTTTGGTAAGTTCTTGAAGCTTGATTCTCTATTCCTTGGTTATTTTCTTGTTTTTTCTCCTCTAAATAAGATCTCTTATGATATTTAGGAAGAACTCAACCTTTTGAGCAAGATCTTCTCAAAATTCTTCACTAAACTTCCATTTCAAGGTAAAAAGAGCTCTATATTGTTACTAAGAACGTAGTATATTCGTGTTCATGAAAATGTTATGATGTAATGCATGATTGTGAATATATATATGTAATTGAAGCATGTTTTTATAGTGTTTGATGATGTGCATGGTCTTTTTTTTTAGTATATATGTATAATCTAACCTAATAAATTAAAAGATATATATATATATATATATATATATATAAGAGAAGTAATCATATAATCATAATGTAAAACATTAATGTCAAGAAAAACTTAAATACAGCTTATAATTCGCATTTTATTTTATTCTTACAATTTGACATAATATATAGTTTTTGATTGAAAAGTTAATGATCCATTATTTGAATTGCGATTAGATAACTTTCATTACACTATTGATTCAAAATTAGGAAGAAAATAAAAATTAAACACAGTAAGAGAAATGAAATACGAATCAACCCCATCCCTTGCTTATTGAAATCAGCCAGGAATTTGAAGAAAAGAAAATAGCCACTCATGTTCCTCGAATCAGACTATGGGCTTTTTTTATTTGTTTTTGGTCAAAAGATTATGGGCTTAGGAGCAAACTTATTTATGGGTTCACTGACTTAAAGCCTAATATGGGCCTAGACAAGGTCAAAATTTCAATTCAACAATCTGAGACAAGTTGACCAAAAAACAAAAATGTTATACCCTCGGCGGTAGAAAGAATTTCTAAATTATATTTAATCAATAAATTATAAATTTAATTAAAATTTATTGATAGGATAAAATATTTTTTTTACATTGTAATTTAATCATAGATTTTATAATAGTTATTTTAAAGTTTGTATCTGTTATATATTTTAATTAATTAATATTGTAAAAAATTACATTAATAATACATAAGAAAATATACTTATAAATTATTTGATATATAATTCTTAAAATATTAATTTTATAACATAAAAATGCATTAACTATATATGAAATAGATATTATTTAAAATATTCAGAAAATTATATTTTCTAGCATAAAAAATTAAATAAAAATAATTTATATTATATTTAATAATCATGGTTAGCAAACTAGTGTAATTGATATACGGCTTTAGCTGAATCAAAGGGGCAAGTACCTTGGGGGTCTCCTTTTCTTTTTTGGTATTTGCCGTATGCGATACAGTTTATGCGACCTCTCACTGAAAAACAGAGAACTTTGTTTTGCATCGAATGACTCATCAACATTAAGTGGCTCGTCTTCTTGTCCATAACTAATGGAATGAGATGGACATAATATCTAATGCGCTCTTCTTATTGAGCCAACTCTGCAAACGCCTCTCATCAAATCAATCCAAGCAACATCAAACACTACCTTTGCACAAGTTGCACTTTCTTTACTGCAGATATTTTTACTCTGATGTTGAGATGTGCCTAAAAATAGACTTCCCAACTGCAGCTTGTTGCAATAATATTAATGTTAATCGAATTTGATATTTCAATTAACCTGCCTAGTTTGTCAGCAATCGGAAATAATGAATAGAGCAGTGGATATGGTAAAACAATGTTTTCCAAAATTAGATATTCACTTAATTGTATGATTTAATTAGTTTATAAGGTCATGATGATATCTCACATCTTATAAGCATGATTTTTAAAATACATAACACCTTTTACGATCACTGTTCTCCTTAAAAAAGTGGTCTCAAATAATGGTATAAATTAGTAAAAATCATATCTCTTGGTTATCCTCGTCAACACATCATTATGGCATTATTTGAATTATATTTTACTTGAGCACCTTCATGGTTATATATTATTGTAAATTATAATTTTTAGTATGATATATGCATTTATTTTAACAAACGCCATAAATTGTCAAATTTTTTAAATATGATTATAGTTAAAATAAAATATATTACAGATATTTATATTAATATTATTTATCAAATACTTCATCACAAAGTACTTTTTTAACACCGACTGCATATTTTTATCAAGTTCAATAATGATAACCTTTAACAATGTAATATATAATTACTTTGTCAATGTCCTTTGAATTCTGTATTATTTTTGTATCCTTCATTATGTTAATGTAATTATTAATCTCATAAACTATATCATCTGTAATGAAACGGTCAAATTATTATTCCTCTTAGATATTTTTTAATTTATAGAAAAAAAATTACATATAAGTTGTAATTAACTTGTTTGACTAAATAATTCATTAAGTGAATATCGACTCTATTTGTATCCAATTAATTCAATGAGTAGTTATTTATATTTTTCCATTGTCAACATATAAAAGTCATCTGTTAAAATTACTTTTCAAATAATTTTCTTCGTTTAAATAGATATTAATCATTGTCGATCTTATTTTGATACTTACAATTAGAATTATCATTTTTTTTAATTTGAAACTAATAATTCTTTGAATAATTTTTTAAAATAGAGCCGATAAAATGAGTTTTAATTAGACTAACTTCTACTCATCTAATAAAATGTAGGGCTTAAACTTTACATTTTGAATTTAAACTAAATTTAAACATTTTTAGTTTGATTTAATTAAGTCAGATGCAAGTTAAACCTACAAAAATTAAAAAAAGAAAGGACTTAAAGCAAAACGGTCATGTTCTCATTTAAGTAAATTATGCATGCCTAAACTTTTATTGAGTTCAAGTTCACTCAAACAAAAATAAAATTTAACAATTTTATTTTTATTTAAATTAAAAAGGATATAAATTTCACATTTTATTTAACTTTATAACGAGTAACATGAATCTTCTTTACATTTATTTCTCTTTTATAATTTTAATTTATGTGTCTACTTTGTAATGAAAAATACTAATCTTGTTCAATTTTTTTTCTCTTCTAGAATTTCAATTTAGATTTGGTACACTACTTAGTGTTCTTTGTTAAATTGTATTGTTTCATCTGTCTATCATTGTACAACTTATAAAATATTACAGACTAAATTAAAAATAAAATATATTTTATTTTATTATTTTAGAAGAGTCAAATCTTAATTTTATAAGGTTTTTTAACATAAATAAAATAAAAAAGATATTATGTATATGCATTGATCAAAATATATTTACAAAATTATTTTAATTTTATATATAATAAAAGTTGATTTAAATCGACTTTATTTAATTTTTTTAATTTTTAAATAAAATTAATTATAATTAAATTTTTTATTCATGCATTATGACATTAATTTTGTAGAAGTCAATTAAAGTAAATTTTTATTGCAATACATGTAAGTCGATTATAATAAATTTTTATTACTATTACTAAAGATTTTTTAGCATTACACAAGAACTTGATTTCAAAATTTTATTTAAGTAAAATCGAGCTGTTTGTCACTCATATCAATCTCCATTAATAAAATATATCACTTTTAACAATGTAATATATAGTTAATTGTATATAATAAAAGAATATCGCTTTGTTAATATCCTTTGAATTCTGTATTATTTTTTATCCTTCGTTATGTCATAAATTATATCATCTATAATGGAGTGGTCATCAATTATTATTCCTCTTAGATATATTTTAATTTATAGGAAAAAATTTACATATAAACTGTAATTAATTTGTTTGACTAAATAATCAATTGAGTGAAATTGAGTCAATATTTTTATTTAACTAATTTCATGAATAATTATTTTTTTTTCCTTTTAGTTGTTGATATTTTGTCGTTGTCAACGTATTGTCATCTTTTAAAATTACGTTTTAAATAATTTACTTTACTTAAAAAAGTATTAATTATTGTCGATCTTGTTTAGATGTTTACAATTAGTATTATCATCTCTTTTAGTTTGAAACTAATAATTTTTTAATGTGTTTATAGTTAATTTTAGCAAGTAAATAAATTCAAAAGTAATACAAGATTGAATTTTATGTCCTTTTATTGGGTTCTATAGTACGTTTTTAATGTAATTGTTTAATAATATTGTAACAAGAGCAAAAAGTAAAAATATAATAGTAAGAAGGAGAATTGTAAAACAAAATAAGGATAAAGCAACATAAAGTGTGAAAGAAAGGTGATTGCATTACAGAAATAAATTGCGAAAATACGAATGTAAACATATAACTTTCATTGATAATCAGCGTATGATTATTGATCTTACAGTTGATTCTAACTAGTTCGTAAAACTTTGGTACTGAGAGATTTTGAGTGAGTGTTTCTGTAAAACTTATAACCCCTAATGAAATGAAATTATATTTATAATTATAACACAATAACTTCCTAAAACATGTTATCCAATATAATTGTTTAAAATGTATCTTCGTAACTGCCCTTGCATGTTATTCACAATTTTTGTCACATGTTTTGATTTTCAATTATTAGTAATCATTGACAACTGTTGAAACAGCTGATGATCACTCTTGATACTTTAAATCTTCAATTTTCTTTACAGCCTTCATACTTGAGATTTTTCATATAGAAATAGCTTGACTCAATTTTGATGAGGTAACTTTTTCCACTTACTTTTGACATTTATGTACTTTGATAATTCTATTTAATTTGTCAAAACTTGTCAAAATGTCACTTATTGACTAAAATTATTTTTTTAAGTCACAACTTTCTTATGAAAACTAATAAAAAATATCTCTTTATTTTGACTAAAACGACATATTTTTCTTTGGCCATAGTTTACTTAAAAACTTGTCGAAGAACATCATTTCCTTTTATGACTAAAAATCAATGCTCTTTTAGCCACCATCTTTTCATAAAACTTCTGAAAAAAAAATCATCTCATTTTTCAAGTAAAAATTAATTTCCTTTTGGCCTTCTCCCCTTTTTACAAAAAAAATTGTCAAAAAGTAAAAATACTTAATAATCATATTATACCAATTTTTAGTTGAAATGTGTACTTAGAATATATAAGAATCCTAACTTTTTAAGAAGTATTGAACCTTTTCTCCAATTTTTTTGAGTAAAATAGCTCAAATATTAACCATACAAAAACCCTTTAGCTCAAACAAAGTATCATTATAACTTAGAAAATTTCATTATTCTCAATAGAATGATTTCTCAAAATAGTACAAATAAAATGAGTTTGTTCAATTAGACTCATCTGAACTCATCTAATAAAATGTAAGGCTTAAACTTTACATTTTGAATCTAAATTAAATTCAAATATTTTTAGTCTGATTTAATTAAGTCAATGCAAGTTAAACCAACAAAAAGTTTAAAAAAAAAAAAGACTTAAACTAAGTAAACTATCTCTATCCAAACTTCCGTTGTGTTCGAAATTCACTTAAAAAAAATATGAAAACTTGATTTAGGTGTCCACTTTGTAACGAGTAAAACTAATCTTGTTTACATTTATTTTTCTGTTCTAAAATTTTGTTAAACTTTATTTTTTCACTTGTCTCTTATTCCACAACTTATAAAATATTATAGAATAAATTAAAAGAAATATATTTTATTTTATTATTTTAGAAGAGTCAATTCTTAATTTTATAATGAGAATATTTCAAATTATTATTAAATTTGTGACAAACAATATTAATTATTATTTGATCAGAAAAATCTCATTATCGAAAAGTCAGCATTGACACAATACTACATCTTTTTATTGTAAATTGCTGAATTAAGAGGATTAAATTAATGATAAAATAAAAGAAAATTAGAGAAGCTAATCACTAATTTTGCCAAAATTATAATGCCACAACTGTAATTTTTTTTATCAAATGAGTTTTTAAAGATTTTAAACTATTATTAAATTAATTATCATTTTACATTATCACTTTAATCTTTTTGAAACAAATTTAGTGGGAATGTTACACTTTCATAAAATTGATGTGACATAATAGAATTTAAATGACTAATTTAATAATACTTGATTTCTCACACACTAATTTGGTAACAATAATTTAAAAAATAATAATGTAATGATATCAGATACGCACAAGATTCAAATTAAATTACTAACAACCAAGTTTTGCGCTGGTCCAATGAGAATCCAGGCAAGGCAGAATCAAGAACGAGAATAATTGTTATTAAATATAATCGATTAATAGAAAACAGAACAAATGTTTATGAGCAACACAAGTATGCGCGCGCCATTGACCTTGATTTCTTGTGTCGCTCCTTAATTCAGAGTGAGGGTTCTGCTCTAGAAAGTTGGTCACTTACATTTTCGTCACGTGGCATTTCTTGGGCCGTGAAATGCAAAAACAAAATCACACATGATTCGTTTTTGTAACGTAGCAATAGCTCTCCTTGGTACGTACTCAATTATAGTTAATACCAGGCAATTATAACACACACTTGTGGGACCATGTACCCCTAAACCTACCCATTTTTTGACACCTCGGCACACCTACCATTCTCTTGCACAGATTCCACACCCCTTGTTTGTGGAGTTGTGCAATTCCATTGCTATCACTTGTTTCTATCCTATGCATGCTATTGATTTTGGCCCCACGAGACTTGTTGTGATTGTGAAACTACCCCAGAGACCCTTGCCCTTTCCTCCAAGGACTTGCAGACTGCTACTCTTCTTGAGTTTGACCACCCAACCATAATATTCAGAGTACAAAAACAATAAGAAAAGAAACACCTCAAAAACCTTCTTCACCCCCACACAGACATTCACATTCTCTGAATCATTGATGGCTGTTTTTGTCGAATTAAATATACCCTTATTCCATGTGTATCAAATCAAACATTGGCACATTTAGTTATTTAATTATTACAATTAAATGTTAAAAATTGTGTACAACATGTCTAAACTAGGTATTGAATAGAATATAATTGAGTGTGTTACATGTTAGTTGTATATCTGAATGAATCTGTGAATGTTCCCGGAAATTGAAGTGAAAGCAAATTAATCAATACAGGTAGCAGAATTCATTGACCGGTGCATCTAAATAGTCCACTTGTGGAGCGATAAAGGGTTTGGTTCATTGTTTGCTTGTGTATGTGATGAGATCAGAGTGAGAAGTAAAGTAATTAATAGTGAAAGCCACTTAACCATGATGCTTTGCATATTCTAATTCCAGATTGTCACACGTTTTTAGGAAACTGGTGACATCGTTCGGAGACACTTGTTCCTCCCCAACAGAATTCAAACACCCATTAGTCATAGAAAACACGGCTCTATCAGTAAGAGGAAAAGAAATTGGCAGGTCGTAGGAAACAAATGGGTGAGATATTCGTCGTTGTTTATGTTTTCTTTGTTGTCGGCATGCGAATCGTGATTGTTATAGATATACAACTTATATAAGTCACTCTCGCTGATCAATATCTACCTTTTTTTTCATTTGGTTGAAAAAGTTTAGGTAACAACAAGCTTTGCAATTGAAAGGGGATTTGACTTTATACAGGGGTTGATTAGTTGTACACAGATTTTTCTTGGGTCGGCCGTCATATTTTCTCCTATAAATATTTTTAAAATTAATAAACTTCTTTTTTAAAATTCTAATTTCCAACTCAACTTTATATACAAGGACAAACCTAGTTCAAAGTGAAGCGAGTATCCACCGCCAAATTTGAATTTTCTAACTTTGTGGTGAAAAAATAAAGTTATTGAGTGAATTTGAGCCATCGATTTTAAATTTGATAGACAAAATTTACAATTAATGGGCAAGATTTTTCCTGTGCAAGAGTTTTCTTTATTGCCCATTGATGATGAAATCCTACCAATGTTATGGTATATTCAGTTAAAAAATTCGAATTTAAATGAATTAAAAAATTTCTTCTGATTTAAACTAACAACTTTAACTTAGTTTCCTTGGATATTTCTATCTGAGTTAAAATTACGATATATTTTAAATCCAATTAAAGATAAATTTAGTCATTTAAATTTTAACCAGCCTTGTATCATAATGAAACAAGCATGTGTTTGATTTAGCGTTAAAAAATAAATTAACGACAATTTAAATTACTTTTGAAGTTCAGGCACGAAATCACGTGCGCTAAATAAGATTTGCTTAGAAATAATTTAAGCCTCACTCGCTTGTGGACTCATCGTATTAGTCGTTTCAGTAATGTTTTAGAGGTAAGTTTTACCGTGATTCTGTATTTCATTGCTTCTATACAATAATCATCACTGTTAATATTATATTAAATATATATAATAAATAATAAAAATTAGTAATCTATTTTAAAAAATTAAATATTTTTAAATTTTTAAAATATTTAAATAATTGTCATTAATTTAAAAAATATATAAAATGTTCTTTAAAGTTATAAACGCAAGTATTATTTTTCTATTACTTCATAAAATATATATTAAATAAATTTTTATATATTTTTAAAATATAAAATATATTTAATATTTAAAAATTTATAAAAATAAAAGAGAAAAACATTAAAATTATTAAATAAAAGCCATAATCATCATGTAAAATTTTGAAGCAGTGACAGAGTGAAAGGGATTAATGCATAAACCAAAAAAAGAGAAGGGCAGAATAGGAATTGCGAGGAGCAAAACAAATTTTGAAGCGCTATATAAACCACGTTGCGCAGCCATATACTCCGTTGGTTGCTGTTGTTGTTACTCCCACAACAATGGAACCTCGCCAACCGCCGTCACCCCCGCCACGCACCATCCTCGGGAAGTACCAACTCACGCGCTTCTTAGGGCGCGGAAACTTCGCGAAGGTGTACCAGGCTCGTTCCCTGGTCGACGGTGCCACCGTGGCCGTTAAGGTCATCGACAAATCCAAAACTGTGGACGCAGCCATGGAGCCCCGCATCGTGCGCGAAATCGATGCCATGCGCCGCCTCCACCACCACCCTAATATCCTCAAAATCCACGAGGTCATGGCCACCAAAACCAAGATCTACCTCATCGTCGACTACGCAGGCGGCGGCGAGCTCTTCTCCAAGCTCTCCCGCCGTGGAAGGTTGGCGGAATCCCTGGCGCGGCGCTACTTCCAACAACTCGTCTCAGCGCTATGCTTCTGCCATCGCAACGGCGTGGCACACCGCGACCTCAAGCCGCAGAACCTCCTCCTCGACGCCGATGGCAACCTCAAGGTCTCCGACTTCGGCCTCTCGGCACTGCCGGAGCAGCTCAAGAACGGCCTCCTCCACACCGCGTGCGGCACGCCGGCGTACACAGCACCGGAGATCCTTCGCCGCTGCGGCTACGATGGTTCTAAGGCCGACGCGTGGTCCTGCGGCGTCATCCTCTACGTGCTCCTAGCCGGTCACCTTCCGTTCGACGACTCGAACATTCCGGCGATGTGCAAGAGGATTTCCCGGCGGGAATACCAGTTTCCGGCGTGGATCTCGAAAGCGGCGCGAACCCTAATTTACCAATTACTTGACCCGAACCCTAATAGGCGAATGAGATTGGAGAGTGTGGTGGAAAACGCGTGGTTTAAGAAATCGCTGAGGGAGAAGGCAGAAGAGAGCGTTTTGGAGAGTGATTTGTATAATAAGTGTTGTGACGGTTATAAATTGGGAATGAACGCGTTTGATATAATATCGATGTCGTCGGGGTTGGATTTGAGAGGGTTGTTCGAAACGACGTCAGACAAGGGGAGGAGGAGGGAGAAGAGGTTTACTTCCGATAAGAAGGTGGATGTGGTTGAGGCTAAGGTCAAAGAGGTTGGCTTGAGTTTGGGGTTTAGGGTTGAGGTTGGAAAGAATGGTGTGATTGGGTTGGGGAAAGGGAAGGTGGCTCTTGTTGTTGAGGTGTTTGAGATTGTGTCTCACTTGTTGTTGGTGGCTGTTAAAGTCGTTGATGGTGGGTTGGAGTTTGAGGAGCTTCACTGGGATCATTGGAAACTTGGCCTTCAAGATCTTGTTCTCTCTTGGCATAATAATAATGAATCATCAATCCTGTGACTCTGCTTTGATCCCCAATTTTCATTTCATTTTAGGTGTTGTGCTCATCATGGATCAGTTAGTTATGTTGGTTTGTAATGTTTATTTAGGATACAATGTGATGTTCACTTTTTGTACAGAACAAAGTTGAATCCTGGCTAATGTTATCCTTTTGGAATCAATAATTTTCGTCTCCTCTTGTTGTTGATCTACTCCTTGGCGAAAAGGGTGTTTGATTATGCAAAAAACTTTTATATCTAATTACTGTTAGAATAACTTGTTTAATATAAAAAAGCTTAAAACACCCCTTATGCAAAGAAGGTACAGGGATGTTTGGGGAGTTTTTCACAAGTACGAATTCATGTTACTGGAGAAGTATATTATGATTTTTCCATTATTTGTTAATTTTGCGTCAAGGAATATTTGATGGTAGTCATTGCTTTTTGCAATTATTGCAGACAACACAAATGAAAAGGGACAGAGCATACTTGGTGAAGGTGGGAGATGATGTCAATTATATTTGGGTCACACTGCAGTGCTTTCTTTTTTTGTTTTATACCGCCCTTCGGAAGCTTAACCCTGAATATCACTTTCGGAATTAAATTTTAAAAATATTTAATATATTTTAAAATTTTATTTTCACAAGGTTCAAAAGAAACAATTGTGTATTTAAAGAAATGAAAAAAGTAATTACCCAAAACTTATGAGACTTTAGAATGTATGGTTAAAATAAAAAAGAATTACTAGTAAAAAGTGTAGGAAATAAAACATTGCCCTTGATTTGGAATCAGATGTTAATGATATGCTCCATATTAATAAAACAAAAAAATAAGATAAAATCAAATGTTAAAATTAACTTTCTAAATAACTTGAAAGATTGGTGAAGTAGTATAATACTATGTTGCGTTCATATGTATGAGATTAATCTTTTAATTAGGAGATCCTATGTTTGAACTTTACTGTGTGAAAATTTTCTCGGATTAAAACAATCACAAATTGTGAGCGAGATTTAATTTTTTAAACTTAGAGACATCTCATGATCTTTGATTTTAAGGTAAAAAAATATATTCCAAATATAATTAAAAGGCTTTTCTATTTCTTTTCTTTATTTTTTTAATTCATTCTTACCATCATTCTTTCTTTCTCTCTTGTATTGTGTGCACACAAATTTATTTAATTTTTCTATTATTGAATCTTTTTCCTCTTAGCACCATTTTGACGCTCTAGAGAAACTCCATTATCTTACTTATTTTCTTCTTATCACAAATTACAGTAGAAACTCTTTAAATTAATAATATCAGGACCAGAGAAATTTATTAATTTAGAGAGTTATTAATTTATCGATAAATTAATAATTATTAATTTAAAGAGTTTGTAAGTAATTATACTGTACATACCAAACAAAAAGGTAAATTAATCTATGCCTCTTAGAATTACGTTACAGCGAACCTTGGGACTCAACGTATAGTAAATTAGTAACTACACTACATATGCATTGGAAATCAATAATGACTTTTGAAGTACAGTAAATGTAAACAAGAAGAACAAATGTGTTCAATGTATTTTTAAGCAAGTTTGGCATATATAAATTACATGAATGTATTAGAGTATTCAAACCATATCTCACAAGATGGCTTCTCATCTAAAAGGTGTTGCAAAATCAACTATGTCAGATCAAATACGTAAGGAGTTGTGTGAGTATAAGAGAGATAATCCTGCAAGCACACAAAAAGACTTGTAGAGATGACTTGAGGGAAAATTTCAGTTGAAAGTTAGTCAAGGAATAATATCAAACACACTTAGGTGGTCAGATGACTATCTCTCTGCTAAAATAGAAAAGGGAAGAGCAGAGATCAAAAGATACAAACCAGCAAAATATCCTAACATGGAGAAGGTTGTTTATGAGTGGTTTCTCCAGCATCAAGAACGTGTGAATATCACAGGAGAATTAATTTTGCAGAAGGCAAGAGATACAATGAAACTCGTGTATCCTCATGATGATTCAGATTTTAACTTCTCTATAGGATGGCTTGGGAAATTCAAGCACCGACATGGCATAAAGTCATTTCGTCGTTTTGGCGAGAGTGGGTCTATTGATCTACAAGACATGGAGCAGAAATTGGTATCGATTCAGGAGAAAATTGATCAGTTCCCTATGAAAGATGTTTTCAATATGGATGAAACTGGGTTGTTTTATAGGCTACAAGCTGATCATTTACTGGCAGCAAAACAACTTGAAGGAAGAAAATAAGATAAAGAAAGGCTGACGGTAGTTATTTGTTGCAATGAAGATGGCTCTGAAAAAATCCCTCTATGGATTATTGGGAAATATGCAAAGCCTCGTTGCTTCAAGAATGTCAACATGAATAGCTTGAATTGTCAGTATCGAGCTAACAAAAAAGCATGGATGACTAGTGTATTTTTTTATGAATATGTTCGTTCATTTGACCAAATGATGCATGGTAGAAGAGTTCTACTTGTGGTGGATAATTGTCCAGCACATCCAAGAAATATTGAAGGGCTAAGAAACGTTGAGTTGTTCTTCTTGCCACTCAACATGACATCAAAGATTCAACCTTGCGATGCTGGGATAATAAGAGCTTTCAAGATGCATTACCGGAGAAGGTTTTACCGCAAAATATTGGAAGGTTATGAGGTGGGACAATCTGATCCAGGGAAGATAAATGTCCTTGATGCTATCAATTTGGCAATCCTAGCTTGGACGATAGATGTTCGAAAAGAAACAATAGCGAATTGCTTCCGACACTGTAAAATTCGTTCAGATAGTGATGTTGTAAGAAATTTGGATGAATCCACTTTTGATGAAGAAACTCAAGACCTCGAGACTATGATCAATCAATGTGGCTATCGTAATAAGATGGATATCGACAATCTAATGAACTACCCAGGTGAAAATGAAGCATGTTCGGAGGTTCAGAGTTTAGAAGATATTGTGGGTACTATCATTGAGAACAATGTAGAGGATGACGACGAAGATGATACAGTGTCTTTGGAGCCTGTTACACGAAAGGAAGCACTTATGGCGTCGAACACTCTTCACAACTTTATGATAGAATACAAAAATACAACACCTGAGCTATTGGATACAATAAGAAAAGTTAGAGATGAGCTCTTTTTCAGTTTCTATGAATTATTAATTTATGATTTTTTTGGGACCGAAAATTATAAAGGGATCTCCCGAAAAATTATTATCTTATTATTTTATCAGGTTTTTCAATTTTTTATATTGACCCAAGTCGAGACCGGATAAATTTATTATTTTAGAGAGTTTATTAATTTGTCAAGTATTAATTTAAAGAGTTTCTACTGTACTTCAGAAATTTTTTATTATAATTTTTAGAATTAAAAATAGTGCCTTAAGACCTACAACTTAAAAAAGTATCCTTTGATAAAAAAAAAATTATTTAAATATAGATTTAAGGATTTTACGGGTAACCATTGTTAGTAATTTATGTAAACTTCTAAATTATGTAAATTTCTTCAAATTTAGATATACTAGCTACGACCCGAATCACTTTTGTTGGGGTGGTTGAAAATGATTTAGTTGGTTTGTCATAGTTGTAAGTGAATGATGATAATTGTTGTATGCTTTTATTATTATTATTATTATTATTATTATTATTATTATTATTATTATTATTTATCTTGTTATACTATATTTTTTATTTAATTAAATTTAAAAAAACATAGTTTTAAACTTAATTTTATCATTTTAGAATTTCATCAAAGTTGTTAATTTTATTTATCTGAGTTTAATAATATTTATAAACGGAAAATAAGCATTTACACAATCAATGTTGAGAAACATGAGATTGGTAATTTTAATCATAAAAAAATTGAAAACAGTATTTATAGATGGTTTTTTGGGGATTAATGTTGTGAGGAAGAATATGATTTAATTGCACTTAGTTATATACTCTCAGAGAAGATGATATCCAAGCAAGCTGGGAAGGCTAATAAATGCAAGATTCATTATCCTTCTTTTGATGATGATTGAATTATTGATAGTGATAGAAATGCTGAAAACTTAATGCTTTATCTAGATGAAGGCATAAAATAAGGAGAAAAGGAATAAAGAAAAAAGAAATAGAATGGTGGAGAAATAGCACGAAAAAAAATGTTTTATTTAAATGAGTATGAGTTAAAGAAGTGATTTTTTAAAAAATTTATTTGGATGAGTGAAAAAGAGAGAAAAATTAGTAAATTGTACAATAAATATTTTTATAATAATAATGAATAATTCAATTGAATAAAAAAATTAAAAATTTAGCAAAATTTTCAGCAAACAAGAGAAAGCTATACTTTTATCTCTAAAATCCATCGTTTCAATTTTTTGTAAATCATTTCTTCCAAACAGGACCTTAGTTAAAGTTTGAGAGGATGCTAAGAGAAAATGTTAGTGTTCCTTGGGATGACTTGGAGAATCCTAATTTTCAATTTTAAGTTGATTGAAAGGAGTGCCACAAAATCGGGTTATGAACATATCTAAACTACACTAAAATCAACAAATTAGGCTTGAATGTAAAGTTTTACTATATGTTTGGATGAAGAATTTCAAGGAGGTAATGTCTTCTTTACAAAGATTTAAAATGATTTTGTATCAAATATTTTGTTTAGATATTAAACAAAGGAATGAGTATTTTTCATAGTTAATAGGAGTGAATTTGAAATTTTACCATTAGAGAGGAGATTTTTAAAATTATCCCAAATTCACAAAGTTGAATAATACAATAGGTAAAAAATCTATTGTACCCTCTATAATTGAGAGGGTTATCAAGATATAAATAACAAACAATCAATTTTATAAAAACAATATTTAGAATGTGTGAATTCAATTTTTTGTTATTTTAAATTTCCTGAAATTTGAAAAATATCCATCCAAACACACTATTAAATTTATAAAACCGATCACTTTCAGGTCAAACACCGGATCAGGCTTTTTGTAACTCAATAAACTCAAATTTAACCTGATTACATAATAAAAAACTTTTAAAAGTAAAATATTATATAATAATTGTATTTTAATGTATGCTTTTAAATGTAATTTTTTGTAAATAATTTATAATTTGAGTATAAATTGATATTTTTTTATATAAATATTGATATATTTTCTTAATTTATTTTAATAATTATTAAAAATTTATAAATCACAAAGATTTTAAATAATCTTTTTAAGTGTAGATATGATTACCCAACGCAACTCACTATAATTTAATTAGGCCGGGTGATATTTTTCATCAAGCCCAGCCTTTAAACAACTCTAATATGCTAACTTGTGATGTTTTAGTTTTATCTATCAGAAAAAACTTGGGTCTTTTATATTCAGAGTTGCTTCGGTTTTAGTTTGGTTATCCTTGAGTTGTAAAATTATAAGTTGTTCATTCTTAACCTTGGATTTCTTCTGACTCCTAATTTCATCTGTTTCTCTCGTATTGAATTTTATCACTAGGTCTTGCATCTCATCTACTAAAACACAATTTAATTATAATGCAAATCTAAAGTTGCATCTTTCTTCCTCTATAACACATCTATAAATTTACTACGTTTACAATATATCAAAATTGATTTATTTGCCTCATTTTTATTGTATTCTAATTTTTACTGGCTTCAATAAGTTTATCCTTCAAATTGTATTTAACCTCTAAACATTACACGATTTTCATTTAATTATTCTAAAATGACACTAAACAAAATTTATTATATTTAAAAAAGGATTAAATATAAAATTCAAGATTTCATAATATTTAAAATGATAAAAGAAAAAGAATACAGTTAACAAAAATATTAATAAAGAATTGACAGAGACTAAATGATAAAGAAAAGTATTTTATGAATAGCTTCCTTGAAATAATTAAAAATCATGGACCAACTATGAAAATTGCAAATCTTTTTAAGAAACTAAACTAAACCCATCTTTTGAGTAAATTTCTTCTCCTTGGGTCTTTGGGCGATTCAAACTAAAGAAAAATATTTAGGTGAGACTTGTTTTAAAATATTAAAAATAAAAGTCAAATATAAAATGCATTAGAAATTTAGAAACGGTTCTTTTTTCCACTAAATTTCTAGCCAACCTAATAGGCAAATACTATATGGAGTAAAATGTTATCTAAACCCACATCTCCGAACATAAAATAATGGAACAAAGAGTTCGGACATACAGACAATCATATAACGTTGATCCGGACTGCTAAAACGAACCAAAAAAATGACCATGATTTCCTATCCCATAAGGAAAAGTCCGTCCCATCTTAGGTGGTTGTGGGCAAGGTGAGATTCCAACTATGGACGCTGGTTTGTAACCATGAGCTTTTAATCCTCTGTATAAAGATCCTATCCCATCTCCACCGGTAGCCTTTTCACAATTCCATGTACAGCATTAGTTGAGTTTAACGCGATACCTGGTTAACTCGTAATTAGACAATAATGTAAAAGATTTTTACACTTAACGATGAATTAAATCTAAGCTCATTATAAACCATGCTAAATGACATTTTGACGAAAATAATTTAGTAATGCTACCTTGGAAGCTGAAAGCATCGACATACAACTAATTCACTTCAAGAAGATCAAAATCAGTTCTCGACTGCCTCTCTGATGTGGGGGTATCGATGCGCCCATCGAGAGAAACCTGCACAACAATGCGAGTTACAACATGCAACTATCTCAGAAAAGCCTTTAGCAATTAACTAGCATCCAGTAAACATTCACCAGAAGAGATTATCTCAGAAAGATCCATATCGTCCTTGGTATCCTGCAATATATTACAATAAACAGCCAAGTCATAAGTACTTCTGAAATTAAAATAAAATATCTAGTTTACCGCGGTTAAGAAAATATTGCGTGTGTAGACCTCAAGAAGTGATTAAAATGGCCGGATTTTGGTGCAAGAAGGAAAGCAATAAGCTCTCTAGAAACCCATTGTTGGTTTTAGAAATGAAGAGTAAATGTAACACAAAAAAATGCAGACCAGAAGGAAATACTATCAAAACCGATGTATGTATGTGAAGTTCACATTAACATTTTTTAAAACGTTATTTTACAAATAATATAGTTTCAGTAGATGAGATGCAATATCTAGAAATCAAATTCAACAAAGGAACAACAGTTAAAATTAACAGTCAGAAGAAATCTGAGCCCATGAATGAGCAATTTGATGTCTTGAATCCAAGATGGAACCCGATGATGGATATTTTGTCTTAATTAGTAACTTCACATCATATGTAAATACTTCAGAATTATGTACAAGTTGTGTAAAATCTTTCATCACTTTGAAGCACAAAGTAATAATATGGCTGCATCTAAGTCGACAGGAAAAAGGTTTACGTAGTGACATTTGAGCTCATGCAGACATGCCAACAATCTGTACAGTTCTTTAGAAAACATTAAATCACACTAAGTGCATGTGATGTGATGAAACGAGAAAAAGAGAGACCAAAGGAGTTTCAAAGTTAAAGGATCATATCACCAAATATTGCTACACAAACTGTTGAGCAATTTGGAGTGAATAGTCGCACTATAAAATCATCGAAGACAAAGATGAACATGGCAAAAAAGTTGATGTTGGGATAGACAGGAGATGACAAATAAAGATCAGTTTAAGAAAGATTACTTTCAGACAAAATAAACGCCGTGATACTCTAGAAGCAAAATCATTTATTGCTGATTCCTACAAATATTCAGAATCAACAACACAGCTTGGACCAAATTTATTTTACAAATTATAATGAAAGGGAATTCACAATTTACCTGTTCTGATGCAGTCAGACATCTTGCGATGAGCCGATAAAGACTGCTAAGAGTACTATAGTTGAAATCAGGACAGTTTAAAAGTGCTGCTTCTGATGTATAGTCAAATACCAGGGCACAAATACTTGAAGCCATCATCATACTTGACATTTCATTAGTATTTTCTACAAACCAAATTTCAGAAATAAAGTTAAGATACATGCTTTATACCATACTTTCAATTAAATAAATAAAAGTAACGAGCAAATAAACAGTAGAATAAAAGTTGATGGTATTTACAGAGTTAAAATAACAGTATAAGGAACAGCCAGTAACATCCATAAAATCTTCATGGTTAAATGTTTCTAACCATTGGAGAAGCATTTAATTCCATTCCCAGCCACTAGGATTTTTCCAATTTCAAAAATCATATTTTCTCATGGGGCCAGATCACACATGATAAACACTGGACCAAGCATAGCCACATGAAATACCAAAATTTTCCAAATGCCAATCTTCAAGAATTCGCTTATCTTTTGAGATTTGATTATAGTATCCTTAGAATGTTTGAACAATTCCCTGCCATTGGTACGTTTTCACTTTTCAAGACTCAAATTTTGCATTTTTCTTCATGAGATTTAATTATCCAAAAATTATCTTCACTCTCACTCATTGATGAAACAATACTAGTTTTGACAGAGTTTAACTCATTCTTCGTTCCATATCACCCAAAAGGAAACAAAGATAAATATTAAACAGTACAAGATTAACTCCATGATGATTATCATACTAATCAATAGCAAATTTGCACTTAGCTTATGTTAGCCGTAAACAAGTTCAGACATGATCAATCAGATCCCAAGTGTGCAAAAATGTGGTTTGGATTGGTTCGTTAGTTCAACCCAATTTATGAAAATAAAATGCACCAAATCAGTTCATGAAATTATAAGCACCGGTAAATTTAGTCCCTAAAATTGTCACCATTAGTCAATTTGATCCTTGACATTACAAAACCAATCAATTTAGTCCTTGAATTTGACAATCATCATTAATTTGGTCCCTAAATTTGACAATCATAATTGGTTTGTTCCTTGGTGTTGGGGACCAAATTGACTAATTCACAACAAAGTTCAGCACTATATTGACTGGTTTGCGCCAAAGTGAGGGGCCAAAATGAACAATAGTTATCAAAGTAATGGATCAAATTGACAAATCCTCAATATTAGGGAATAAATTCTTTATAGTTGCTAATTTTAAGGACTGTTATTTGAAAGCTAAGCATAACTCAATCCCAAAAGCTAGTTTATGGGAAGATATTTGCTCAAGCCTTATAAAAAGTATTCTAATTCTATTCTTAACTGATGTATGATATCTTAACAGTTAACACACCCCTCTCATACCTAAGACTAGACATTTGATGTGTAAAGTTTGCATTACTACACATCTGTAGGTGACACAACAGGATTGAACATCTATAGGCAGCCTAATATTCAAATTGGATAGGCTTTGATAACATTATAGAAAACTAGATCTAACTCTCTCCCAAAAACTAGCTTATAGGAAGAGGTTTGCTCAAGTTTTATAAGGAATATTTTGCCTCTATTCCTAGTCAATATGGAACATCTTAACAAACTATAATGTCTATTAATAATTTCAAGCATTCAAGAGACTGATAATTATAAATTCAAGAACTAATTTAATGCTTTATTTAGAAAGTGTCAAACTTGATCTATGTCAAGTCTAGGCTTAAGTTAGAAAACTTTGAACCAGTCCCAACCTTATATATATCCTTTCAATTTCAAATACTTATATTAGTTTGATTTTTAAATATCCTTTTTATTTTTACAATAGAAGTTATATATACCTTCTAAAAAGAGTTAATAGAAAAGTACCAATGCAAAGAAAAAGATGCATAAGATTATTACTATCTTAGAAAAAGCATATGATTATGTGCCACGAGAAATATTCCAAATGACTTTGAAAAAGAAAAGTGTTTGAGTGACTAATTTTTGAGTTATACAAAACATGTATGATGGTGTAACCAATGTTGTCAAGATCGGGATCTTACCTAGGATCGGAAGAGAGGTAAAAATTCGTAAATCGTGGGATCGTAATATAGATCGTAAGATCCTTCAAAAAGTGTAAAATTATACTTAAAACATATATATATAAACTGAGAAAATTACATAGATAAAAAGTTAATGTCTAAATTACCTAATTTAGTTAAATATAAACTTAAAAATCCTATATTTAAGATTCAATATAACACATAATTAGTTAAACTATCCATGCTAAGGTGAGAGAACACATAATAGAAAATAAATAGAAGAATATTTTTTTAAAAATTAAAAAGATCAACAAGTTATCCAACTTATAATACTTTGGAATAAATAATATTAAAGTATTAGCTCTAGTTAACAGTGTTTAGATTCATAGTTAAATACGTGAAACTTAGATGCTTATAATGTTTAATAGGTTTTCTATAAAATATGATATTCATTAATTTTTAAAAAAATATTAGAAAAAATAATTTTATACCATTTTACATATAAGTTGATGTCTTATTACACTATTTTATTTTAATATATAATATATTATTAATAAATTTGAAAATTAATTTTAATAAAATTATTTTTAGGTAGTAACACTATTAAAATGTTTATTTAAATTAACCTCACTCACAGGTTTATATTGAAAGGTGTATTTATTACAAGACATAAAAATTCATCTCTACTGGAAAACAAAACTGAAACAGTAGCTCACGGTATATCTAGAGAATAGAAAACACCCAGAAAACGTGAACCACCAATTGAAACAGGCAAACAGCAGCTCAAGAAACACCAAAAAAGAAAACGCGAACCACCCACGTAGAGAATGGAAGGATGGGTGTCGCGGAAGAGAGAGAAAATGGAAGGATGTCGAGGAAGAGAGAATGGGCGTTGCGGAAGAGAGAATGGGAAAGAATTTGGGGAAAAATAACCTAAATAGGTTTTTTAAAACCAGGTTAGAAAAACCCGACCTGGAAACCCAACCCCCCAGAAGCCCAACCCAGAACCGACCCAAAAAACCTGCCCCTGTGATCGAATCGAATCGGAGATCCTACGATCCTGACAGAAAAGATCGGGATCTCATCCGTTCTTCCATATAAGCGATCCCAAGTCCGATTAAGATTGTCTAAGGGGTATAAGATTGTAAAATCGTACGATCCCACGATTTTAATCGCGATTTTAACAACAATGGGTGTAACTACTAATTACAAGTATGAGAACTCCAAGAGACATGACCAAGGACTTTCCTATAAGGATAGACTTATACCAAAGCTCAGGCTTGCATCTTCATTTATTTAAAACCTATTCTTTGATATGTTTGTCAAAAACATACAAAAAATTATCTCCAAATATAAGTTTTTGGCAGATAACATAACATTAATTGAGGATTCAAGAAAAAAGATTAACTCAAAATTTTTGCTTTGGAGACATTGGAATCAAAGGATTTCCACTTAAGTAGAAGCTATATAAAGTATATGCATTGCAATTTTAACAAGAAATGAAATGAAAATGATTTAAGTCAAAATTGAAGATAATATCATTCCACAAATTTGTAATATAGATGTTACACACAAAATGCAAGCTTAGTGACTAAAATAGAGAAAAACATAAGTTATGTGTAACTGCAAAATATCTATCAAGGTTAAAAGAAAGTTTTATTAAATTGCAATACTACCTACTATCCTCTATAATTATAACTATTGGGCTTTAAGGAATAAATCAAGAAAAAAATAGGGGTATCAAAAATGAAAGTGTTAAGATAGATGGTTAACTCCATGAGAAAAGATAAGAAATAATTGTATATTAGAAGAGATTGGAATATCACCTATTGAGAAAAGGATGATAAAATCAGTTAAGGTGGTTTGAACATGTAAGAAAGCTACTAGAGGTACCACCACTGAGGGGAGTTGATTGTGTGATTTTTCACCCTGTGAAAAACTAAATAATATTTACACTGGTGAATAATCTGACAATTTGATTTTTAACCAAACCTAGGGACATCATATAATCTATGTAACCAACTTCACTAAGTGAAATAAGGCTTTGTCATTGTTTTACATTTTAGTTAATTTTTTTTTAAAATAGTCAAATATAGTACCATCCCTTGACCAGACCCAAACCAACCAAATTTCATTGGGTTAATTCAGTTTTAGTTGGCCCCCAAAAACTCACCAAACCCAAACTGACCGAAACCAAGTCTGTTTTAATGGATTTGAATTCATTTGTCCCTGAAACTGACCCAACCCAACCTGATTACATCCTAAGCTAATGTCATCTTAAAAGAAAAACTTTGCTTGGCTTTGTCTTATCAACAAAGAACAACTAAAATACTGTTCCTTGTACTGTACTCCTAACAAACTTCACATCATCTCACAAATCAGTTTAAATTCTCATGGATGATGTTCATCTGCTCTCTGTGCACAATTCTGACTCTAACTGAAATCTAGCAGTAAGCTACGAGGTAGTGCAACATGACAAACAGAAACCACTTGCTTTTATAGATACACATGCTAGTCCATTTTAAATATGCATGGCAAACAGATAGATGAACAAAATGGGAATATGGTTATGTAGTAGTAGAGCACAATGAAAACACTCATTTTAGTGGCAGCTACGTATGGTACCTGACCAATATGTCAATGCTTTAAGAAGATCAACAATAACTGATTCATCCAACACCATCTGAACTTTGTCTTTCTACAGTAGAGAAAGTGCAACTTATGTGAAGATTTTGCACAACCAATATAGGGTTATAAGCCTGGTTATTATGATAAGAACATCACCTTCAATAGAAGGTTCGTTATTGTGTCACATGCCAAAATGATGCAACCATTATCCTCAGCCATAAAAGCATTTGACCGAACTAATTTATTGAGGCAATCTACAACCTGCAGATAGATATTTAGCCAAAGTAGAAATGTTATTGAATGATGCCATGCAATAGTTAAGAAGTTTAGAGGAAAAATCACAAGAACACAAGTAGGGTGTATATTTACATACAACAATAATAACTAAGTCTTATCCCACTAAGTAGAGTTAGTTACATGGATCACACGTCATTGAGCTCAACCACCAAACTTGTATTCTGAGTAATATTTTCATTAATTTACTCATTATTCTATATAATCAATCTCAAGTACCTAAATCTAGAAACTTATGGTATAATATCATCTCTCATTTTAACTTTCAATGCGTGATCTTTATCTTACTTTTTGCTAAACTTACAATGCATATACTCTGTTTTACTTCTACTCAAGCGAAAATATTTAGATTCTAAAGTCTCCCTCTATAATTCAAGTTTAGCATTAATATCTTCTTTTGAATTTTCAACCAACACACTGTCATCCACAAAGAAGTATACAATTAGAGATAATCTTTTGTATTTCACTTGCACACGTTTAAGACTAGAATAAATAAGTAAAGGCTCAAAGATGAGTCTTGATGTAAACCTATCTCTATTGGAATGTCCTTAGATACGCTTCTAGAAGTTCTATTACACGTAGTTACCCCCTTCATACATGTCTTATGTGGCTCGAATATATGTAACAACTAACACGGACCCTTTTTTTTTTTCTAAAGTCTTTTATAACACTTTTCTTGATACCCGATCAATGCATTTTCCTAGTCAATAAAAATCATATATAAGTCATTTTCTTTGTAGCCATACTTTTTCATCATCTTCCATAAAAATATATAACTTATGTTGTAAGCCTTCCTCACATAAAATCAAATTGAATTTCTGCAATATATGTTTCCTTCTACAGTCTATGTTCAATTACGTTTTCTCACAACTTCATAGTGTAACTCGAGTTTAATCCCTCTATAGTTTGCAAAATTTTGGATATCACCCTTGTTCTTGTATGTAGGAACCAAAATGACATATTCTTAAATCTCAAAATCTCATTAAAGAGTTTAGTAAGTCATTCAAATCCAAGGTATATATTTACATACACTAACAATTTAATTACAACTAATTTCCTCGGACAGCACCTTATGACTCGTCAAAATTTTATCATGAATAGTGGCATATTCTTCGATCTCAAAATCCCATCCCATTAAAGAACTTAATGAGCCACTCAAGTCCAAGGTATATATTTACATACACTCAACTTCGAAGAATATTTTTAACTCCTCAACCATTGATTCGGCCATAGAGACATAAGACATCATATCATGATCAGTTCGCTTTTGAGGGAGGCTATTTTTTTTTGTACAGAATCACACAGCTTTTGAACATCATTAGCAAAGACATCTTGAAAGTTATGAAATTTGTCAAAATAGCTGGTGTAGGTAATCAAGTTTTTTCCGCTTATTCCTACTTTCTTGTGGTATTTTCTCAGAAGTTTTCTGCAAATGATCAAGGGATCCTTGAACAAGGATGAAAGAGAACAAGGGTCCCACTACTTGTCATCAGGGATGAGTAGAAAAACCCCTCAAGCCAAACAACCAGATTGGATTTGGAATTCTTGTGACTAGAGATCAGTGCATGGATTTCTGGACTGAGCTTGCACAAAATAAAGCTGCTTACAAGAGTCTCACCGAATTTGAGCAGAAGGCTCAGATACCAAGTTAAGAAGTTTAAGAGAAAAGAATTTTGAAAGAAATATTAGTGAATTGCTTGAGTGAGAACACTAAGCAGAGTGTATGTTTATATACACTATCCCCACCCCCCCTCCCCCACATTTGTCTTAAAGTTAGAAAATCAATTCTCACACTCTCCAATGTAAACCACACATTCCAATATAAATACATGATTTAGAATAATTTATACACACATCTCAATCAGACTTGATGGTTCAAAATTAATTCCATCGAAACCCAAACCAAACAAGCATTAAGAATTAAATACAACATAAATTTGCCAGGCAAATGATAAAAATCCTATTCCCTAAGTACATGAAGGATACACCCAATATTAATCAACTATATCCTACTAACAACAATAAGTACTCATTTTTATCATTATTTTTAACGCAACAAATTTAAATGTCTTCTAGAATGTTAAATTATCTAGCAATCATTAGAATCTTGTTGATTTACATGTAAAGATCCACCTTTAAGACAAATGCAGTATTAAACCAACATAAAATGAGGAAGGAAATGAAGAATATAAAATTAAAAATATAAGAATTGTAACCAGAAAATAACTTACAGCCTCAAGTCCTTTACACAAAGCCAAAGCTTTGCATCCTTCTATCTTCATCGTAATTTGAGACAACATAGGTAGCAGAAAACAAACCGAGTAGAAGGGCCTGGAACATTAAATTAAATTAAGCAAAAGCCATTCATACTTCAAATTAGTCCCCCTCACACACAAAAAAAATTACAGTTAAATCTATTTAAATATACCTTTGTTCATCTTCACCTTCAACAGAAAGCATATACCCTAAAAGATCTTGAACCTTCTCATTGCATGCTAGGGGTGCTTCTGCAAGATAGCTGAAACAAATATATGAAATAAAGATCATAATTTTTCCTCTCTAAATTTGAACTTGGAAATTTTAGAAAGTAGTCATGCCAAAAAAAAAAAAAAATTCAACTAAGTTCCAACCCTCATACCATATTCTATGCATCAAATATAACGAATGCTGTCACAAAATAATAGTTGTTCAAAGTAATAATGATATAAATCCTTTTATAACTCATGAGTCTCCAATCATTGATGTGCTACCAAGGTGTACACTTCAAGCACCTACTTCTAGAATATGTGGTCCTAGAACAGAAGTACCTCTTCTTAGGAGGATGAGAATGAAATTGACCAAACAACTATCTAGATTAACTGATGATGTTCTACACAATTTAAAATTAGCCTTTAGAAAATAAGTTTTTGTGCTTCCTTTCCTCAGACGAATTTTCAACTGTATAACACAAGTTTAGTCAAAGCATGAATAATATACATGTGAAAATGGTCTATCATTGTTAAGTCTTCCAAACAACTGCAAATGCCACTAAATAAATGAAAAATGTGTTCCACATATGATTAGAAATAAATCATTCAATGAAATGATTAAATGTCAACATAGCACCTAGCACTAATACATCAAGTGCCAAAACAAGTACAAATAATGTGAATGAAGAAACAGTAAAACACCAAACCTCCCAATAATTCGCACTGAAGCAAGTAAATCATCCCCTTTCTTTTGTCCATGTTCCTGCACAATTTCACCATTATACCTGGTTACCATATGTTTGTAAACAGAGTAAAGAGAGCAGGAGGGAATCACACAGCAATGGGATGAACTGTAGTGTTTACCACAGCCTCCCTGTGTATATATATTACTAGGTTAAAGAGTGCAGTAGAAAGTACTACGAACCAGCCCATATAATCTCAATAACCTAATGCTAACTCTTGATACCAACAATGACCCTTAACAATAGTAAATGTTGAAATTACACTAAGAAATTAATCATCAGCAATACCTTTGCATCTTCTAAATACTCTAGTACAACAACAATTGTCTCATTAAGTTGGAGAATCAGCTTTGTCAATGTCCCTTCATCAAGGAGATTTCCTATAAAGGAAAGACAATGATGAACTTGCATTATACAAAATTCTCAAGAACTTGTCCACAAAGACAAGTTTCCAACAACAGTGTCAACACCAGTATCAAAATTGCAATAGAAATAAAATCCCAAATTCCAGGTAGAATCCACACAGGTTGACACTGGTAATTCGGTATACAGGAGAATAGACAACCAAACCAGCATAATTAAAAACTGCAGAAATCCCATTGTATCACTTGAAAAATAATTAAAAGCCATGTATTCATATTCTCAATCTCACCCATACATTTTCCATAACAGCTACTGAAAACATTGGGCAACCTAAAACCAATGATATTAATCATCACCCAGATAATAGATAAAAGAACTGAACACAACCCTCAGCCCAAATTTATCTTTCTTTTAAAAATATATTCAAATAGCTGTTTGTGGCTCCGCAAAATATGAAACAGCATACAGCATGTATTAAAATATCTAGAAAATATTTCATAATATCATATCACATAAATATAGTCTCTTTTATCTTTCTTTTCTTCCTTCCCTAAATCCCTATAATTTCAAAAGTATAATCACAATTATAGGCCAAGTTGATTGAATTTGAGCAGAGGATCCATATTCAACATTATTACTTTTTACATAAAATTAGAATAACAGAATTTAAAGGCCAGGAAAATTGAGTTTCTTTGCATATACCATCATTTCCATCAACAGTTGATATTAATTTTATTATCTTCTCAACCAAAGAGTAGGCAACAGCCACATTACGTCGCTTAGAAAAAATTGCCTCAGCAGTAGCTGAAGTATCCTGAGGTGCTTCATATTTTAAATAGGCCAACTCATTTAGAAGAACAGCAATTTCAACCCTCGACTGCTCCAAGACAAGCAATAGACACCTGAAATGGGAAGAGGTGAGCAAATGAGGCAATGAATGTACAGTGCAGATGACTTAAGGTTAACATTACAGAAGCACAGCTTACATGTCAGCTGGAGCTGGATTTTGGGCATCATTTGTGCTTAAATGGCTAACCAACCAATCTTCTCCATACATGGAAACCATAGACTCAGCTAAAATGAGAGCCTGCAGCCTTTCAGCAGGAGCTGCAAATGAATAAAAATTATGCAGTAGATTAAGATAAGGACACTTGTTAGTTCCAAAAAAAGTTAAAACTTCATATTATCTGTGTGAAAGTGCAAGGAAGTGCCCTTTCATTCACAACCTTTCCCTGAAACAAACCACCTTGAAACTAACTTTCCAGACTTGAGAACAGGAGTGAGTCCATAATGTTGTGTGCAGTGTCATTGTCAGGGAAGAACAAAACAACTAGTTATTGTCATAAAATATCAAAATTATACTCAGTTTGTATGACTTATTTCATATAGCTATTGAAGTCAAAATCGCATGCTGATGCGTAGAATCATACAATTCTATGATCCTCAACCCTGTCACCGTGCTAGCTCAAAATGGAATCGGAAAATGGTGAATTCATGTGGGATCACCATGCTGAATCGTAGGATCGGAAGGCACAGTTGATCCCACCATGTTTAAAAACCCAATTTTTTACCCACTGACCCACGAGCTGTTTTCTGACCTGGTTTGATAAAAATGTATTGAAACCCTAAAATTGACCTATCTTGTTCAGAAACTTGTTTTGCTTTTGTTTTCCACTGAGATTTCATTCAATTCTGGCCACACACGACAACCTTGTTCTGCTCCGGCAACCTATTCTGCATCAAAAATCACTCATTTTCCCTCTATATTGCACTATGATTTCGTTCGGGTCCCTCTATTCTGCTGCAAGCCTGCGAGTGTTTTGCTGTTGCTGCTGAGTGTCTCAGGTTTCTGTTCTTTCTGTTCCTGTACTCATTTTTGTTCATCTTCTGCTACTTTGTGGGTGTGCCTGTCCTGCACACTCTGTTCTGCTTCGGTACTTGCTGCTGTTGTGCTTGTGAGAGTTGTTTGGCTGCTGTTGTATTGTTTCTTCCAAGAAAATGGCTTCAACTTCAAAGGAAATTGAAGTTGGTGGTTTTAGTCAAGTCCCTTCTATGCCATTACCAAAAAATGCACCAACAAACAAAAGTGATGTAGCATCTAGCATGGCAACATGGGATTGCAATTGAGGGTCTAAGAATCCAATGCAAATATTGTCAAAAGATAGTGAGCAGAGGTGCATATTGGTTGAAGCATCACTTGGCACAAACAGCCAAAGATGTGGGAGCTTTTTCTATTCCTAAGAAGGTGAGGGAGGAAATGTGAGAGTTAGTTGTTAGTATGCAAGAAAAATTAAAAAAACCAAACTCTAGTACTGCTGTCCAGGAGATTGAGGGAGGGGATTTTGATACTAGTAGTGGAAATAAAAGAAAGGAAGAACAAAAAACTGAATGAAATAGTATTAGATGCGTGGACGAACTTCTTGATAAATAGTCCTAAAGAAACAGTATTTTTTAAGTCTATTGATCCATCTTATATAGAAAAAACAGCTGATAAAATCTTTAAGATGTTTGATGATGTTGTTCAAGAGATTGATGAGAAAAATGTGGTTCAAGTTGTGACTGATAAGGCAGAAAATTAAGGAAATTACAAAGCTGCATGAGAAATGCTGCTGCAGAAAAACACTTGTATTGGATCCCTTGTGCAGCATATTGCATTGATTCAATGTTGAATGACTTTAAGAAGGACTATACATGAGGAGACAATTCCAAAAGGTAGAAAACTTATAACCTATATTTATTCAAGAACTGCTCTTATTTCATTATTGTAACATTTTACGAAAGATGAAGATTTGGTGAAGCCAGGAATTACTCACTTTGTCATCTCTTACTTGACTATAGGGTGCCTTCCAGATAATAGAGCTACTTTGATACAAATGTTCACACCTAATAAATGGAAGTCCACCAAGTTTTCTAGGACAAAAGATGGGAGAACAATAAAAGAATTGGTTTTGAATAAGGAGTTTTAGAAGGATATTATAACTTGTTCAAAGATTGCATTGCCTCTTATCAAAGTTCTTCGAATAGTTGATGAAATGAGGACTTGAGGAGACTATGAGCTTTATTTGAGGCAATGGATCAAGTTAAAGATAATATTCAAACCACTTTCAATGGTCTTAACAAAAGGTAACTATCAAGTCAATATTAAATTATTTAAAATTCTGTGGTCTAATTCATATAGATAATTAATTTAATTTATTTTCTTCTTTTCTTTTTGTGAGCTATGTACCTATATGAAATATCATAGATGAAAGATAAGATGAGAAATAGCTTCATAGGCCTTTGTATGCTACAAGCTATTTTCTTAACCCTAAGATGCACTATAATCCTACATTCAAGGCTGATCTTGAAGTTAAATATGGATCATATGATTGTTTGACAAGGATGATGTCTAATGAAGATGAACAACGTAAAATTTATGTCCAACTTGATTCATTCGGAAAATTAAATGGTCATTTTGGTAGTCACTTGGCTAGAAAGACAATTGATATGCATCTACCATCAAATTGGTGGGTGTCTTATGGAGATGATTTTCCAGAGCTTCAAAAATTAGCTATTCGAATATTAATCTTAATATGCAGCCTCTGAATGTGAACGTAATTGAAGTTCTTTTGGGATGGTAAGTAGAGATCCCTTTTCCAAAATTACATGCTAGCCAACTATTTTTATCTGAATTATAATTCAATAGTATTTGTATTTATTCATGTGAGACACTAAAAGAAGGAATTGTTTGAAGCAAAATACAATGAATTATGTTATATTTATAATGGCTAATTCGAAATTGGCCAAAATGAACAAAGCTAGAAAAATGGGGGATCTTGAAATAAATGTAGATGACATTTCATCTAACAATGAGTGGATTGTTGAAAATAATGATGGCAAAAACAATAAAAGTTTGGTCGGAGACAATTTAGAGGATAAGGATCCTCTAAATGAAAATGAAGATGAAGAAAATGATGAACCAAATGAAGATAAAATTGATTATGACTTCTTTTTTTCTCTATCGAAGTATTTTAGATATCTAAATTTTAGACTCATGTTTGAGTGTTAGAAATATTGAATATTTTGTACTTGGTTTGAAGTTCATTTAAGTTGTTTCATGTTTTATGAGTTATGTATGACTTTATTGAATATGGATTATGATTTTATGTTTAAGTTTCTTTAATGTCTCTTTTTTTTTTCCTTCTTATTTATACTATTTTATATGCATATACAATTTTGTAAGATCTTACAATCCGTGTTACAATCCTACGAGTTACGATCTTTGACCCCCTTTTCAATCCTACATACAATCTTGATTTCAACTACCTTGCTTATAGCTACTTCATCCAATACTAGCATGACCAGCTATGATACTCATTAAAATCATTATCTTTTCCTAAACCAAACAAAAAAGCAATTTAACAGTTTCCTCCCTCAGTCCATTCCTTCCAAAAATGCAAAGCCTATTGTTCACTCTTGCACCATCTTTAGGTTTAAACTACATGACTACATATCTTCACCTTTGTTTATCTCAACACCACCTCATCTAAATTCTCAAAATTTTCTTCAACAACTGTGCTTGCTTATAGAATGTTAGAATTTATCTGAATAGTATTAACCTCCTTTCCCTAAACACCAGTTTATCCTTTTCTTCTCTCTCTCTATATCAGCCCTCCGACAATAACCCCAAGTTTCTTTTTTATATGCTAAGAAAACATATTTTGAATTACCACCACAGTCTTGCTTATAAAACACTGCTGATTACCTGACTTAAACCTTTCTGTATGCAAGATCAAACAAGTATATAATTTCATCAGCTAATTAGAAAATGCTAAAACTACAGCTTTAAAGAACCTAACCAAGGGACAGAGAAAACTGAAATAAAAAGTAAAATAGCATAGTGCAAATCATTAAGCAAATTGTCTCAACATACCAACACGATTCTGCAAAATGGCCACTATACCAGTGCGGATATTGTGTGACCAGTTATCTCGAGGAAGCAATCGGATGACATCATGAAGTTGGGACTGAAAATGTCAAGAACTTGAAGTCAATTGCCAGGCAAACGAATCAATGTGTACATATATGAAAATAGATATGTCAAAGGTATCAAGACTTGAAGCCATGAAGGTCATGAAAGAAATTCCAAATAAATCAGTTCAATTTATGCAACTTTATGGGTTATTCACATAGTAGGTTAGACACATTGATCTCACAAGGAATTTGAACCATCAAACCAAAATAGACAAATCATATGAAAATTTTCACATTATGAGCAGAACATTTTAATGGGCAAATGCCAGACTTACACTGAAAAGAGATGACTCAAATATGTAGAACAACTTTTATTTTCTTATCCAGTGGGAACTGGATATATATATATATATATATCAGGGAACAGACAACCCTAAAATTACCAAAGTTGTGCCACAGATTAATTTCATCACCAAGCATTTTAGAATATCCATACATCTTAGAGACCGTTACTGAAAGAAACTGTTGGACTCAAAGAACAAATTGTTGAATTCTGAGGAAATTATAGAAATAATCTGGTGTTTAGGCCACATTTGAGTACAAACATCAACAAACACATCATTTCCTCCTAACAAGCAGTTTCCTCCTTCTAAACAAGAGAATATCAATCAGACACCTTAATTGCCTTCTACAAGTCTGTCACAAACTATATATCATTAATACTGTCACATCATAACAAAGAACAGCCTAATTCAAAATTAATATAAAAATAACTGCTTTATAATTTCCTAATACAGGATTAGAATTTAGAAATATAACTTGCTAATAAAAAATTAGAACAGCCTAATTCACAACTTAGCCAATCAGAAACAGAGTAAGACAATATTGCATACCAAATCTTTTGAGGAAAGAATGACATTAAGTAGGTGGAGAGCCTCAAATTTCAAGGAATTGTGCAAGACAGCAAACTGCCTTGCTATTGCTGCCACCTAAAGAGAGACATGTCAAAGATATTGCTTCATGAAAGACATTATAGATGTCTATCTAGCATGATGCAAGATTACCAAACCAAAATGAGAACAAATTAACTCTTACAAAAATATTAAAAAGTACACTTACAATAACTGAGATGTCTGATACGTCATCATTCTGGATTATGTTCAACGACACCCTACTCAGAATCAATTGCCAAAGTTTAAAAGACATTTCCATCAAATGCGAACCTGCATGATGTTCAACTATTGTGAATTGTGATGCATCAACAAGAATTAAGAGCAGAATTTCACAATTCCAATGTTTGTAGACAAATATTTGAATCCAGGTGGAAGACAGAAAGAAGAATGACAATAGCAGTTCCAGAGCTCATATAGTTTTACAGTAGGTACAGGAAAAATTATAGATGAAATTAAACAAGAAAATGTATTGTATTATCTGTAACAGACCTGAATCAAACGATCACAGGTCCTGGGTATGGAAACAAAGTGCAAAAACTGAAAAAGATGAAAATGTCTTAGGCAATTCTAGAGGCCTAGACCCTCCAAAGGTTCCAATACAAAATTCCAGCCTACCTCAACCTCGCATTCTTGTCAACTAGGCTGTTAGTCATGCCATCCTCTCTCCTAAATCTGATAAGGTGAGTTGCATCACACTCACATTTATTGCTCCTCAGATAATATCAAAATTTACTAACTGAATGACAACAGTTTCACTGAGCCTGTAATTTTGCAGAATGTCGCACGCAACCATTACCAACAGAAAACAACATCTTACCATCTTGAAGAGAAGACATTTGAGAAGCTAGTATCCTGATGCCTCCTGATTCACAAAATCTCCGGATTCCACGTTCAGAAGCAGTTAATACCAAGTATAAATACTCATAGCATTCCTCTAGAACGGATGAACCAAACCTAAACAAGAGGTTTAACAAGAATTGTAATTATAGTGAAAAAAAGCATTGCACTCCCTTAAAACAAAAAGAATGAAATAAATTTAATAAGAACGGGTCATTACTGTGTGGACATTACTTCCAATATAAGTGGGATATTGGAAACCATGTCTTCCGAAGAAGCAATCTCTGGAACGCGACAAAATGCAGCAAGAACTGTGATGGATAGGCTTAAATATGCATCGTGATGATCGTTGGTGCCGCTTCCCATACCTGATTGGTAAAAGAAAGATAAGGTAAGGAAAACAAATAGAAGAGGGAAGGGGAAGGGGAAGTGAGTACCAACCAGTTCTGAGTAACCGATAAAGAAAGTTAGGGCCAACAGCATCATAAACCCTACGAAGTGAAAAGTGATCGTTGGCTTTGCAGAACTTGGTGACCAGAAGAAGCCCAGCGAGACGCTGTTCGTCTCGCTCTCCTTTCAGCAGTTTCAAACACTCTTCCAGATTCAGGTTTTGTGCTTCCTTCATGAAAATGACAGAAACCTATCATCACTTGGAAACACAAGTTGAATCATATTGATGAAACTTGCAGAGGTAGTAAGAATAGTACCTCTTCAGTGGAAAGCTTGTAGGTTGGAAGAAGTTGGTTCTCTTGCTTCTCACTCATCTTGCAGGGGAGGAGAACTGAGGGACCAGAGAAGTGAGTTTATGAGAACCAAGGTTTTCCAGAACCTGAGCCCGTTGTGCAGTGGAAACAAAATAGATAAAAATTTGAAAAAACAACTAATTTCCTTGGAAGATAGTTGAAATACACTAATTGAAATGGGAAAGAAATATAATGCAAATCATGTATTGTTTGGATAAATAAAAATTAACATGAAAGAAGTGAAAAAAATACATGTAGAAACATATTTTCATAATAATTTAAAAAAAAATTGTCATTACACCTGTGTGATACTAAACTCGTGTTTTTTCTTTTTATAACTATTTTTCTTGTTCATTTATCTTCGATTTGATGAAAAAGACACGTTGGTGAATTTCAAATTCACATTTGAGGAGCTTAGGAGGTCCTCGAAAGCAGGATATTTAAGACTTGTATAATATTGATCGTGGCTTGCTTCTTATTATTGGGAATTAGATATGAGTGTAATTTTATTTTATTTTTTGTTTGACAAGACAAATGAGGGAATATATCATTAGTTACTGGTAATTGTTTAAATTTTTTTATTTAAAGTTAATTTCAAAATTTTATTTTAAAGAAAAATCATAATATACTTTTTATCCATTTAGAAATAAATTAATTTAAATTAAACAGTATATAATTTAGTAATTTTAAAATTTTAAAAACTATATTTTATAATTATTTGATAGTTTAATAAAATTATGAGTCAAGATAAATATTAGAAATAAATAATATATTAAGTTATTTATTAAATATGTTGTGTGAGTTTGTTTATATATTTTTATAGAAATATTTTTTAAAATAATTAAAAATTATATGATTTATAAAATAATAATAATATATTTTTTATTGATTTAAAAATAAATTATTTTATAAAAACTATCATAAATAATAAATTTATAATAATAAAATATAAATTATTTTTTCATTTTATTTATTGATCAATAAAAAAATTTAAAATGTTAGATTAAAAAGGAATTGTAAGTTAATTTAAAAGAGTTGAAAGAAAAAAAGAAAAGTTGGATATAAGAAAAGGAGGAGGATGATTGAATATGGAAGTTAGAGAAGGAAAATTAAACATGTAGAAAGAGGAGAGAGAAAAAAAATTAGATGCCACAAAATTAGCTAAAAAATTTTACTTAAGCCAATTTAGATAAAAAAAAATTGTTATTTTCTCGTTTAGGCGAGTACTGAAACTGGACTGCCAGTCTCATTACATCGAGAGAGAATCCTTCATATGCATTGCCACAGCCATAAAAGAGCACGAGAGCACTAAAAATGTAATAATCTTATAAAATATATTAATTATAACTATCTCTAAATAATAACTATAAACTTTTAAGGACCAATACATTTATAACAATACTGCAGCAAGAGATTGACAGAAATTAAAAAAGAAAAATTCTAAGAGACCAAAAAGGAAGAAATTTTGATAATCGTCTTCCAACAACCAATGTCCTTTTCCATCTGCCTTTTAACTAGTTCTAGTTTAAGCACTGCAGCCCTACATTTGACAATAGCCATGAATAATATACTATCGCAGGATTTCAAAGTGAGACCTAGAAGACATTAGGTATTTCAACAAGGAGGGAAGGTATTATTATGGATACAGTAATTGGTATGGTTCTGATCATTTTCCCCAGTTTTAACTTCATAGAATGGTTGTCTTCCCCGAGGACTCATGACCCACAATTGGAATCCTCCACTCACTTTTGCAAGAACCTCTTTGCTCAGTTGACACAAACAATAACAGTTCCTCCCCCAAACATGCACATATATTCTGTGTCGATTTTTGTTAGGTGAGTGATGCATTATGCCGATTGCAAACTCTTCACAAGATCAAGTGAAATTCCTCCTTAGTTCACAATTAATGCAATTAGGACAACATTTCACAAAAATAAAGATTGGCCTGATAAAGGCAACAGGGAAAGGTGGGGCCACACAATGATTTAAGGAGTCATTACTTTTAACTTCCTGGCTTTAATGCCAATTCTTTTCAGCAAAACAAATAATACAAGAAAAAATGATAAAATTATATCTCAAAAGATGAAATCAGTGAGCTTCAGAATTTACATCAAACACTGCCAGCCTAAATACATTGATCCGTTGAGGTTGAATGGAAGATAAAAAATGTTCAACAAAATTATGGAAAGAATGAAAAACGCATATGATTACAGCGACCATACAAAGACACTACATTTCCATAGACTGTTGTCCAGTTGAGGCCTTCGATTTCTTCTTCTTGGATCCATTTTTGTTCACTTTTTTCTTGGGTTGTTCCTCAACAATCAGCTGTGTGTTTTGTAGGCATTGATAAATGGCAGACAGGGGATCTGCTTGAAAGTTAAGATCCTTAAGAACAGCAAACAATTGATCTCCTTCCTTCATTCTGATGAACATGGACAAAGGTTACAAATAGAATGTAACACAACAAAAAGTTGGCAATGCAATAACGAATAATGATGGGAAGCACTCACACTAGCTTTTGCCTAGATTTACAATTCAATTTGAAGTCATCGTTGCGACCTGGTTTCCGCGATGCCTTCAACTCAGGAAGGGACTCTAAAAGTGAAGATAAGTTATATGCTTTCAATTTGTTCTGCCGCCTCTGTTGTTTGCTCTTCTTCTAATAGAAGACATCTTCAGAAAACCAATAACACTCATGTTGTATGCATAAAATTACGCGGGCATCTATCCCTTGAAATTGGTCAGTACAACAATGCAGCAATCATCAATAAAGATATGTCTACAAATATTTACGTATTCAATAAATATATTAAAAATAAAGCTCACACAAGATAATTCACAAGTTCAATACAACCTTGGAACCTGAAACTTTTGTTTTCTTTCAAAGAGGAAAAAATATATAACATCTTATCATATGCTATTTTAAAACTTCAGTTAGTATTGATTCCACCAAGAGTCTAGCAACTCAACAATACACAGGATCCCAAACTATCTTATACTAATGCATCAACTGTATGAACAACATTTTATCAACAATTACTCTACAAAGCACATACATGCTATTTAA
Source organism: Abrus precatorius (assembly GCF_003935025.1). NCBI lineage: Eukaryota > Viridiplantae > Streptophyta > Magnoliopsida > Fabales > Fabaceae > Abrus > Abrus precatorius. The sequence goes on along the minus strand of NW_020874417.1, from coordinate 12,492,515 downwards.
AATGAAACAAAAAAACTACTTGGAATATTTCTGCTAGCAAAAAATTACATAAGTGTCCAGGTATGACCATCAGGGGTTAGGGCATGCATGAATATTCAGTGAGACAGAATGCTTGTCCTGTTTGAAAAGTTGTCAGGGACTGTAGCAAAAGTTGTTGGGTTGGACTCCCAACTATGTGTCCAAAATGTCTAAATTTTCAAGCTCATTTTCTACACTTAATTGAGGGGAGTGAGAAGTAAGAAGAGTGGGTGAGAGAAGTCTAGATTGGAGTATTTTTTTCGCAGCCTAGTGTGTGTATTTTTGCAGAGAGACATCAAAAAGAAAAAAGGGGAAGTGAGAGAAGAAAGAAGCTCCTGACCAGCTACTTCATTCCTTCGATATCTGATTCGATCACCGTTGGATCAGGCTGAAACTTTTACAGCAGGTTCGTAACATTGTGCTCTTTGTTGTGACCGTTCGGATTGTCTATTGGAGGTCTGAAGTTGGAGATATTGTCTTCGGACAGAAGCCTTATTTTTGGCGACTCTGCACAGACCAGTCGTAGAGAAATCGTTATTTCTCCTTATTCAACTGTTGGATTGAGCTGAAACTTTGACAGAAGTTCCCAGACTATAGTTCTTCGTTCTGACCACTGGGATCGTCGATTGGAAGTTTTGGCTGAGAGAAATCATGTCTGAACAGCAGCCCTATTTTGTGAGATTTTCTCTCTTTGGTTAGGCTTTATTGCTTGGTTGTATTAGCTGATTGTTTGCACAAATTTGTGCAGTATTTTGAGACTCTCTTGTAACCTCATTTGATTATAGTGGAGCTTGATTGACTGGCTTCAGCCCGTGGATTTTTACTTCTCACATTGAGAAAGTTTTCCCACGTAAATAATTCTCTGTGTCCTTGTGTTTGATGCTGCCATTTGTTATTGTTGTTGCTCCTCATAGGTTCTTGCAAGTTTGGGGAATTGTTTCCGTTGCTTACTTTAGAAAATTGTGTTCTTGTGTTTGGTTTTCCCCAAAAGAGTGGTATCAGATCTCTTTGTGCTCTGGTTTTGGGATTATTTGACTTGCTTGAATGATGGAGGAAAATACAAAAATGGTAGCTTTGAATGGTACTAATTATCATTTGTGGAAGGGCAAGATGAAAGACTTGTTATTTGTGAAGAAATTACATCTTCTAGTTTTTACTACTCAGAAGCCGAAAAATATGTCTGATGAAGAATGGACTTTTGAACATCAACAGGTATATGGTTTTATTCGACAATTTGTAGAAGACAATGTATATAATCACATTGCTAATGAGACACATGCTAGAACTTTGTGGGAGAAGATTGAGTCCTTGTATGCTTCTAAGTCAGGGAACAATAAATTGTATTTGTTAAATTGTCTGATGAATTTGAGGTACAGGGAAAGTTCTTCCATTTCAGATCACTTGAATGAATTTCAAGGGCTTCTAAATCAATTGTCTGGAATGGGTATCAACTTTGATGATGAGGTTTTGGGACTTTGGCTATTGAATACTCTACCTGAGTCTTGGGAGACATTTCGGGTTTCAATTACAAAATCAGCTCCTAATGGTGTTGTTTCTTTGCAAATGGCAAAGAGTGGTGCTCTTAATGAAGAGATGAGAAGGAAGACACATGGTTCTTCATCTCAGTCCGAGGTGTTTTTCACAGAAAATAGGGGGAGAAGCAAGAAAAAGGAACTGAAGGGTGGTAGAGAAAAGAGCAAGAGTAAGTCCAAGTCAAGATATAAGAATGTGTAGTGCTATTACTGTCACAAAACAGGGCACATCCAAAGAACTGTTTTCTTTGGAAAAAGGAGAACAAAGGCAAGAAGGGCAAGCAGAAAGAGAAGGATCATGATGATGATGATCGTGTCACTACTACTAGAGGTGATGATCTTGTTCTTCTTCGTGACTATGAGTCTGTTAATCTTGTATCTGATGAGAGCATGTGGATAGTTGATAGTAGTGCTACACTGCATGTTACACCAAGGAAGGAGTTCTTCACATCTTACACTTCTGGTGATTTTGGAGTGTTAAAATGAGTAATGATGGTGTGTCTAAGGTGATTGGTGTTGGTGATGTTTGCTTGCAAACCAACATGGGAGTGCGGTTATTACTTAGAGGAGTCAAACATGCTCCTAATGTTCGTTTTAATCTGATATCTGTGCCTTTGCTTGATGATTGTGGTTATGACAGTCACTTTGGTTCTGGAAAGTGGAAACTCACCAAAGGTAACTTGATTGTGGCCAGAGGGGAGAAACATTCTAAACTATATTAGACTAAAGCTTTGAGAGGATGAACAGGACTTTGGTTGAAAGAGTTAGGTGTATGCTTTCTGAAGTAAAGTTGCCTAATCATTTATGGGGTGAGGCTTTGCTTACGGCAGTGCATGTTATTAATCTTAATCCTGCAGTTGCTTTGAAGACTGAGGTGCCAGACAAAATTTGGTTTGACAAGAATATGAGCTATGATCATTTGCGTGTCTTCGGTTGCAAGGCCTATGTTCATGTTCCAAAGGATGAAAGATCCAAGTTGGATGAGAAGACAAGGCAATGTATCTTTATTGGTTATTGTCAGGATGAATTTGACTACAAGGTATATGATCCTATTGAGAAGAAGATTGTTAGAAGCCGTGATGTACAGTTCATGGAAGATCAAACCATTGAAGATATTGACAAAGTGGAAAAGAATACACCTAAGAAAGATAGTAATATGACTGATGGTAATCCAATATGGTTGCCTGTTCACAATCTAGATCATGCTGAGACTAATTCTCAAAATGAAGAGCAACATGGTGATGTTGATGACCAGCAGGTTCGAGATGGATTAGAAGTTCTGATTGATGGTGATCAAGGGGAACATGATGATGATCTTGATGATGCACCAGAACAACCACTAGTTCCACCCAGAAGGTCTAACAGGCCGAAACAACCATCTAAAAGGTATGATCTTAAAGATTATGTGTTGTTGACTGATGATGGAGAACTTGAGTGTTTTGAAGAGGCTATTGAGAGTGAAGAAAAGAAAAAGTGGCTGGATGCAATGCAGGATAAGATGAAATCCTTGCATGATAATCACACTTATGACTTGGTGAAGTTGCCTAAAGACAAGAGGGCCTTAAAGAACAAGTGGATTTTCAAGGTGAAACAAGACAGTAATTCTACATCTCCAAGGTACAAAGCCAGATTAGTAGTGAAAGGTTTCAGACAGAGAAAGAGTGTTGATTTTAATGAGATTTTCTCGCCTGTGGTGAAGATGTCATCCATCAGAACAGTGCTAAGTTTAGCTGCTACTTTTGATTTGGAGGTTGAACAAATGGATATGAAGACAGCTTTCCTTTATGGTAATTTGGAGGAAGAGATCTATATAAAGCAACCTGATGGTTTTCTTATTAAAGACAAGGAAGATTATGTGTGCAGGTTGAGAAAGAGTTTATATGGTTTAAAGCAAGCTCCGAGACAATGGTACAAGAAGTTTGAGTCCTTTATGCTTGATCAAGGTTACAAGAAGACTACTTCTGACCATTGTGTCTTTGTTCAGAAGTTTCTTGATGATGACTTCATTATCCTGTTATTGTATGTTGATGACATGCTTATTATTGGAAAAAATGTTTCTAGGATTGACAGGTTAAAAAAGAAACTAGGCGAGTCATTTGCTATGAAAGACATGGGAGCTGCTAAAAAATTCTTGGTATAAGAATCACTCGTGATAGGAAAGAAAAGAAACTTTGGCTATCACAGGAGCACTACATTGAGAAGGTGTTACAGAGATTCCAAATGAAAAATGCTAAAGCTGTGAGCACTCCTCTTGCGGCTCATTTTAAGCTGAGTGTTAAACAAAGTCCTTCAAATGAAGCTGAGAAAATAGACATGAGCAGAGTTCCTTATGCATCTGCAGTGGGTAGTCTGATGTATGCAATGGTATGTACAAGACCAGATATTACATATGCTGTTGGTACAGTCAGTAGATTTCTGTTAAATCCAGGTAGAGAGCATTGGAATGCTGTGAAATGGATTTTGAGGTATCTTCGTGGTACTAGTGGTTTGAGGTTTTGTTTTGGAGGTGATAAACCTACTTTGGTAGGTTACTCAGACTCAGATATGGCTGGAGACATTGATTCCAGGAGGTCTACTTCAGGCTATATGATTAAATTTGCAGGGGGAGTTATAGCTTGGCAGTTAAGGCTGCAAAAGTGTGTAGCATTGTCTACCACATAGGTAGAATTCATTGCATTTACTGAAGCGTGCAAAGAGTTGCTATGGGCGAAGAAATTCTTGCAAGAGCTTGGTTTTGTGCAGGACAAATACTTGTTGCTCTGTGACAATTAAAGTGCTATCCATCTTGTTAAGAATCCAACTTTCCATTCTAGATCCAAACATATTGATGTAAGGTATCATTGGATATGTGATGTTTTGGATGCTAAGCTGTTGGAGTTGGCTAAAGTTCATACTAATGATAATGGTGCTGATATGATGACTAAGGCACTACCAAGAAGGAAGTTTAAGTACTGTTGTAAGATCGCCGGATTGGCGGTCACCTCCACATAGTTGTGAAAGGGGAGAACTCTTTTGGGGAAAACTAAACACAAGAACACAATTATCTAAAGTAAACAGCGGAAACAATTTCCCAAACTTGCAAAAACCTGTGAGGAGCAACAACAATAACAAATGGCAGCATCAAACACAAGGACACAGAGAATTATTTATGTGGAAAAACCTTCTCAATGTGAGAAGTAAAAACCCACGGGCTCAAGCCAGTCAATCAAGCTTCACTATAATCAAATGAGGTTACAAGAGAGTCTCAAAATACTGCACAAATTCGTGCAAACAACCAGCTAATACAGCCAAGCAATAAAGCCTAACCAAAGAGAGAAGATCTCACAAAATAGGGCTGCTGTTCAGACACGATTTTTCTCAGCCAAAACCTCCAATCTATGATCCCAGCAGTCAGAACGAAGAATTATATGTCTGGGAACTTTTGTCAAAGTTTCAGCTCAATCCAACGGTTGAATAAGAAGAAATAACGATTTCTCTGCGGCTAGTCTGTGCAGAGTCACCAAAAACAAGGCTTCTGTGCGAAGAAAATATCTCCAACTTTAGACCTCCAATCGACAATCCAAACGGGCAGAACGAAGAGCACCGTGTTACGAACCTGCTGTAGAAGTTTCAGCCTGATCCAACGGTGATCGAATCAAATATTGAAGGAATGAAGTAACTGGTCAGGAGCTTCTTTCTTCTCTCACTTCCCCTTCTTTCTTTTTGATGTCTCTCTGCGAAAATACACACACTAGGCTGCAAAAAAATACTCCAATTTAGACTTCTCTCACCCACTCTTTTGACTTCTCACTTCCCTCAATTAAATGTAGAAAATGAGCTTGAAAATTTGGACTTTTTGGACACATAGTTGGGAATCCAACCCAACAAAAGTGACGATGAAGAAAGTAGCTTAGAAGTCTTCATCATGTTCATGAAAAACATAACAGTTTAAATCAACAATTTATAATACTCAACATAATCAAGTTAATTAGCCATTAGTTTAAACCTAATATAGGCCTACTAAAATGGTTCGATAGTTCAACCAATCCATCTTAAGAACAATACTGTTGAATTAACATTCTCACCTTAGCAATAGACTTTTGGGCACTCAAGGAAGAAACAACATCTTTCACATCTGCAATAACAGAGAGGATTGCAAAAAGTTAAAATTACAGATTGATATGTAACTTATACCAATCCACCAATTACAGTAAAAACTTCATAATCATACACACCCAAATAAAACAGACACAAGTCCTGACATAAACCTAGCACCTCAGTTAAGACCTTCTATTTTCTCAAAGTATTTCTTCAATTGTTTTGCTTTGTATAAAAAAAAATAAGAAAAGAAATTACTTGAAATTATAATACTCAGACAACAGAAATTAATCCTCAAACTCAATTGAATAAAATTGGATCTTCTTTTCAAACTTGTGGCTGGACTTTGAATCTGATCTGCACTCGCAAAAATTAATTAGAAAGTTGAGTTTGAATAGCAGAAACAACAATGTTGAAGTGCAAAAACCTTGTATTTGTCTTGCCCATTGCAATGTTGAAGTGCAAAAGAAGTTGTATGTGTATTCAGTTGCAAAAGCAAGAAATCAAAGCAGAAAGCAAAATTAGGATTCAAGAGGAAAACCTTCATCTAGAAATCTAGCTTGAGATCTCTCTGTTCGCAACAAAGCGGCTGAGAGAAAAGAACAGAAAAATTTGGCTTTTTGAATTACCCGCGTGGCCGTGACTTTGCTTTCTCAGTTGAATATTTGGGCCCAATCCGCCTATGACCCGAACTCCAATATTTTTGGGATTTTTTAATACGGGTCTGGGTTTTGTTGTGAAGTTTCCTTAACTCACGTGTTGAGAAATACAAATAAAAATTATTTTTAAAATAATTTATTTAAATTTAAAATGTTTAATTACTATATTTGGAAGTGAATAAATTATCCTTCAATATTTTTACTTTATATTAAAATAGAAAATTTATTTTTAAAATTGTATAAGATACTTAATTTTTTAAAAATTATTAATATGTATATATTATTTAAAACACATGATAATTTCCAATCCGGTCTCATTGTTTTAGAAAAATATAAATTTTTCTTTCCTTTTATCTCAAAATGATACCAATTGAAAGGAATTTTTTTTTCTAAATCTAAATAAATAATTAAAGGAATATAATGCTTGTTAAATAATGGCTATAAATTATACATATACATGCAGATGTGTATATATAACTGCATATTAAAAAATTTAAAGATCCTTGATTTTGTCCTGAAAAACTTATTTCTAAATAAAAAAAGTTGAAAGTTGACTTAAATGTTGTTTAAGTAATTTTTTAATTCCTTTAAATAATTTTATTTTAGTTTATATTTTTATAATTATAATTTTATTATTGGTTTAATATACTAAAAAATTGTCAAATGTTATTTTTTAGTTTAATCACATCAATGAGAGTAACTAAAAATTATAGTTTTTTAAAATAAAAATTAAACAATATTTAAAGAGATTAAACTAAAAATTATTAAAATGTAGAAATAAAAATATATCTCAGCCTAAATTTTAATATATTTTAGTCATAATATTTTTAATAATCTTTTATTTAAATTATTTTATGATTTTAATTTTTTTATTTATGCAATTTAAATATTTTAATTTATCTTATTAAATACGTGATAGTCTCCCTGTTAATTATTATGTTATTAATTATTTATTGATAAATAAAAATAAAAAACGATTCTAAAACTAAATATTCCTATAATAGTAACTTCAATTGAAGGAGTTTTTCAAAATTAATAAAATCTTTCTAAAAACTAAATATACATGAATTTGAACAATTCAACTATTGATTAAATTAAAAAATATAATTGTTAAACTTGATTATATATATTTAAAAGTTTACTTTATAATACAAAAGTAAAATTTAAATAATATTTTAAATTTTATATTATTTAAAAACTCTAATGTACCAATTGAAGTTCGGTTTAAAAAAGGTTTCCCTCAAAATGATGAATTACACGTGAAAAACACTTATATTGGGCAATTAATTATGCAACTAGCAATATTGATTCCAATAACAGATATTACAAAAAATTAGAAAAAGTCTTAAAATATTTAGGTTTTGTTTAGTTGTTTCAAAAGAAAAGGAAAAAGAAATATATTTAAAAGGTAAGAAAAAGAGTGAGAAAGAAAAAAGAAAAGAAAGTTAATATAAAGCTTCTTTCCCTTTTCATCTCATCTAGATTGGTATATGAATTCTCTTTAGTTGTAGCGAGACATGATCTTTCAATTTTATTTTTACTTAAATAAAAAAAATACTTAAACAAAAATATAAAAAATAACCAAAAAAAAATTAGACAAAATTCTTTAAACGAATTTTAAATTCGCTAATTTCGCATCTCTTTCCCACCCTTCTCTTCTGCTTTTCACCGTTTTCAATATTATTAAGGCCTTATCGGACATGTAGTAACATACGAGCTGGAACATAATTTCAAATACAATATTTTGTGTTTGCCGAAAAGCAAGGTCTTCTACAATATGAATTCGGTAAGACTCGTGAAATTTTACAGGTTCCCCATCAAACGTGAATTTGCATCATCATCACCTGAAGCAAGCCACTGAGATTTTATAATTGGCGAAATCAAAAGCGGATGCAAACATACTTCTCGAGTAGCTTCGTACAACTTTCCATTAGATCTGTTGCTAAACAATAATTTTTTCTCCATGCTGGAAAAAATGAAAAAACAGAAGTCATAAATACAAGGCATAATTGAAAGGAAACCTCCCCAAGAGATAGAACGCAAAATTACCAACTTTTTATTGGAATAAAAATGTAGAACTAAGCCTTGGCCTTTGTATAAGATTCAGGAACTAAACAGAATACATTGCCGTTTGAGTCCTAATAAAATGGGCTGAAATACAAAGAAAATGCCTTCACATTCAAACTGTTAGTGACTGTTTGAATTGCATGAATATTTAAGTATGACACGTCGACAATTGCCAAACAAACTTGTTGAATAAAGACTTTTATGCACATGAAATAACACAATTTCCAGGATAGGGATTTATTTAGTTGCAAATGACACTAGAATGGAGCTAAAAAATAAAGATGGTTCAAGCTATAACTAAAAGCAAGCATTTTGACAATCATTCTGGCTCTCAAGTAATAAAGATAAATATACCTGGCCATTGAGGGCTACAAGATTAAAATCCTCTACTTCAAACCACATCTTCTCCAGATACCAAAGACGGCAGCATGCAGGATCATTGGCTCCATAAATAATTTTTACAAAAAGTTTTATTCCTTGTATATACAAAATTACTTCTGTCCTCAAAAAGAGGAAGACCCGGGGGGGGGGGGGGGTGAGAGAAAGCAGCTCATGTAGTTCCAAAGAGATTTCAACAATCCAATTTGACTGACCTTCAAGAGTACTCAGAACGAGTTAAAACTTGTTCCCATCCCAGGGTTGTAGTGTCATGATTAGGTAAAACCATGGCTCTTTCAAATATTGGAAACATCCTGGTGGAGAAAACGATCTTTAAGAATTGAAGAGCAATGTTCAGTACTGGTGAATATAAAATTAATATCAACTTATCTTACCATCAATTTCTGATATCCCAAATGTTTTGCTTCATTTTATGGACAACTATTCAAACGAACAAGCCATACCATAACAGATTATCATAGAAATTACCAACAGTCATTCTAGATACCATGATTGAAATGCTCCAACCATTCCCTCAGCCATGTAGCCAGTAAAAAGGCAAACAACTAGCTCCAGAGGAAAGCCAGACTAAGTAAACTCCAATCATGTTTTTCTACCTGATGTAGGCTCCATCCATAATTAACCACATCTACCTTTTTTCATAATGATCTCCTTCAAAAACACATAAGAGTGCTAGCATCCATGCTTGCAAACCACGAGGAAAATCCCTCTTCACCATTACTTCTAGCCTACCAACAGCCTGCTTTGAAACTCCACAATTCAGCAAAATGTGTGCAAGAGCTCTGAATGTAAAATCATCTGGTTGAATGCCAGATTTTATCATCTCCTTGAAAGTCTCTGTAGCTTCCCTTACCCTCCTATCCATAGAATACAAGCCAAGAATATTATTATAACTCAATAAATCAGTCAAGAGTCCTAGTTTTCTCATCTGTGTTGCAATTTGAATGGCCTCATCCAATCTTCCAATTTTCTTATACATGCATAACATCATTGCATGTGAAAACTCATTTGCAACTTCTTTCTTCTTCAAGCTCTCAAATATCTCTTTTGCTTGGTCAACCATAAGTCGCTCAGTATAAAGATCAATCATACAATTAGAAGAAAATACAGAAGGACCTTCATCTGATGATTGAAGCAACTTGTATGTTTCTTGTGCTTCTTTCAGGTAGCTTACTTTAGTATACAACTTTATCAAAGTGTTATAAATAGATGAATTCCCTGGAAAGCCTTCCTTTCTCATTTCATCAACATAATTAATGGCTTCTTTAACACTTCCAACATCAGAAAAAGCATTGATCAAAACACTGTAAATAATGACATCAGGCTGCACAGCATATCCGATCATCTCCTTGTATAATTCTTCTGCCATTTCCAAATGGCCTAACTTTGCAAAGCTTGATATAACAGTACAATATGGGACGCAATCACTCACAAGTCCTGCCTCCTGCATTTTTATAAGATAAGGTTTTGCAATGTACGGCATGTCAGCACCGGCCAAAATATGTATGAGAGAACTGTAGCTACATTTGTCTGCAACCACACTGAATTTCTCCATACAATCAAACAATTCACATGCTTTATCATAGCACTTTCCGATCCCATAAGCTTTAATCATCACATTAAACACAAGAACAGTGAGCTTCTTCTTTTCTTTGCAGCAAAGAAAGACTTTCTCTGCTTCTGAAGTGTATCCTCGTTCACCATATGCATCAATGATGGCAGAATAACAGTCAGAAGTAATATTCCCAACTTGGTGAAACCGCCTAAACCACAACCATGATTGCTCAAGCATGCCTGATTCTACATACATTCTAGTCAAAGCAGATTGGATGAACTCATCAATCACAAGACCCTTTTTGTCCATCTCTTGTATGAGCTCTTCTGCTTCTTGGACCATTTTCCTCGTCGAGTATGCATTCAAGAGGGTACGGTAACTCACAATGTCTGGCTCAAGGCAGGCCTCTTTCATCTTTGCAAGATATTTAGCTGCTAAGTTGATATTATTATGTTTAATGTAAAGAGCAATGAGGATGTTATACGTCCGTATGTCGGGCAGGCACTGAAACTCTTCCATTTTCTCAAACAGCAAACTCACTCCCCGCAGTCGTCCGTGAAATCCATACAAGTGAATCATTGTATTGAGCGTCACTGTAGTGAGGGCTACACCCTGTTTGATCATCCTAGCAAAAGTCTCAGATACTGCTCGAAGTTGACCAGCCTTCCCATACGTGTCAATCAAGGTATTATAAGTACGAGAGCTTAAACAAACATTGTCCACTGCATTATGAATATTAATCCCTAATCTTGAAACTTCACCACCTCTTGACCATTTCCTAAAGAATTCTTCAGCTTTTCGGAACTCGCGGGCCCTCTTGTGCAATTGAACAACAATTCCCATGGTGACCTCGTCAGGTTCCATTCCTTGACTTTGCATCCTTTGAAGCCAAGCAAGTGCTTTTTCCTTAAGTCCACCTTTGCCATAAACATGAATCAAGGTTCCATACGTGGAATTCACAGGTGCAATCCCTTTTGCATTCATTTCACTCCACAAACTCTCCACGAGGCCCCACTTACGCTCTTTGCCAAGGATCCAAAGCATTATGTTGTAATGAATCACGTTCAAGTCATAACAACCCTTATTCTTGAACCGCTCGAAAATTTGCAAAGCTCTCCGCCACGAAACCTGTGCCTTCAGAACAATGCTGATTTCCTTGTTCGTAAGACGCTCCTCCCACGGTGTGAGAGCCTCATCCAAATCCTGAATCGTGTTCAAGGCATGCAGAATTGAAGGAATGCATCCACCGTAAGATACGCATTTCTTCGAACACGTGGAGTGCACCTTGTTTCGCTGCAAAATGAGCCTGTTATTGACACTCTTTTTTAGAAGCCCAGAATGAGCATTTTTCTCCGAATTCAGTTTCTCTGTTCGAGTTTCGTTAGGCAGCGCGTGACTGGTTTTATTGGGAATGGATACAGAGTTTTCGAGTGGAGTAGGAAGAAGTGTGTTGGTGAAACCCAAAAGATTGGTATGAAGCTTCCCAAGCATTTCCCACTCTCCCAAGTCATACAAAATATTCGCCAACAAAACTGCGCTTTCCAATCGGATTCTGATTTTCTTTTCTCTTATCTGTTTTTCATTTTATTATTTTCTGTAATGGGCAGAGATGGGCTCGTTTACGTATAAAGTTTTATGGGCCTTGGGTAATTGTTAGAAGAAAATTATCTTTTGCAATATTTTTTTTGTTATTTGTACCGTTATTTTGCATCACTTTCACAATTTAATTTTTGAGAGAACGTTGAATTCATTCTATAAATTTATATATTAGTATCAAAATAGATAACCTTTTTTATAATATTTAATCATAACAAAATTGAATTCAAAGAAAATTCAATTATTAATTAAAAAAAAGTATACATATAGGACATTTGTTTGGTAATGTACGTGTGCTTTTCCTTCGAAGTTTTGTCAAAGAAAGCCTTCTTTGTTCTATACATCAAATCTTTAATTTTTCGACTTCAAAACTCTAGATTAAGAGAACGCACAATTTTTTTTATTTAATTTCAGATTATAAATCAGACTGTATGTAATCACCAAAATTTTAAATAATTGCTTATTGAAATTTGTTATTTCAAATTAAAAAAGACTATTTATATTTCAGAATTACAACACCATCATTTACTTTCAAATAAATTTTATGAATGATTACACGAATGAAAAGTTACACAAGTTAATAACATTCTAGTGTTGTAAAAAAGAATTTCTAGATTTTTAGTTCAAATTAATGTATTACTAACTTTATTATCTCTTGAAATAAATAAGTATAAATAATTCTCAAATTTGTAATTTTATTAAGTCATTAATAATTAATAATAATTTTACTACTAATATTTCAAATGATAATCAAAATAAAGTCTTTTTTGTCATGAATAAATATAGAATAATTTTTCTTTATAAGAAATTAACATAAATAGATGTGAATATTATTTTCTTTGCAATTTTCAAGAATCTATAATATATAAATTGTATATTAGAGAATTTTTATCCGCTACATGGTTATTATTAAAATAATCTTCGTGAATAAAAGTTTAAAAGTATATTGCATGACCTTTTCACATTTAATAAATTTTATAAATAGTAAAAATTTAATGTTAATAATAAATATTTTATTGAATTAAATATGATTAAATTAACGTGATAAATTTCCATAATGAAAATTAAACTATCATGTAATAAAATGTAAAAAAGATAACACGCTTGCATAATCTCATTTGAAGAGTAAATAGCACTCTTAATATAAGTGAAGAGAGAAAATACATTTCAAACTAAAATCAATGATGTGACATTACATGAGATAGTAAATTCATAAAATACCTAAATTTAAAAAAAATAGGATTCACAAATATATAATAAAGGTAGATAATAACCAACGATGAAAAGCTCAAATGGTTAGTTTATTCACTTCCTCTTAAGATAGTCTCTTTTCTTTGACAAAAAAAGAAGTCTAATACAACCAGTAATGGAAATTTTTATTATATGTTCAGTATCTTGCTCTCCTGATAACTCAAAGCAACAATATGACCTTAAGTGAATGATTTTCTTAATAAAAATAAAGATAGCAGTGCAAAATACAGTCTGCTCCTCTTTCTTCTTCAAATGTAAAATACACTATGACCCAAAATTACATTAACATACACGTGATTCAATCACTGGTCTGGAAATGCTGCTCATTTGCAATACTTGTTGAACCACATCCCAATGTTCAGGAAACTTTCAAAGTCGGATTGTGGCCTGCACAAAAAAGTTAAACCAAACTATAATATCAATTACAAGTCTGCTAAGACGGAAGAGAGATGTTTATGTAATATTTTTTTACCTTTCAATTCCATGAACATCATTTGGAAACACAATGACTTTAACCGGAACTCCTTTCTCCCTTAAAGCCCGAACATACTACAGATTTAAACAATATGGTTTTCTCTATCATACTGTTCTAGTTTAGAAGACAATTACCTAAGAGTTTCCAGCTATTGGTTGAAGCTCATAAATTGAGTGAATCATAATACTTACTTGCAGTCCAGTCGAAATTGGAACACGGAGATCTTTGGCACCAACTAAAAGAAGTGTTGGTGTTTTTACCTGCAGATATCATTAAAATATAAATCTGCAATGCAGAAATTTAACAGCAAGCAGCATGAAATATTATACAGTAGGTTTTAACATAGAGACCAGTCCGCTGGATAATATAACTGTAATGAAGCAATTCAAAGGAATAAGAGGAGAAAATGAATGAAATAAAATTAAAATAAATTCCAAGCAAGAAAGCTTTCAATGCCAATGAAAAATTAAAATAGGTAATGCATTTGCTCAAAATATTAAGCCTCAACTATTCCTTGATGTTGAAATTGTAGGCTTCTTGGATTATTGTTAAAAATATAAGTTCTTATGCAATTGTTATTTTCTAGTTGTTTGGAGCATGCTTAAAATGCCGTGCAAAATTGACCCAATTTAATATTTCAAAACCTTATTTTGGTGAACAGACCTTTGAGAGGTGTGAAATAGGAGACTTGCTATAAAATAGAGTTAGATCCTCTACTGAAGGTGCTTCAGTAAACTCATCTCTCCCCTTGGCTCCATAGGTCTCCACATAGCACCAATCAGGGATATCAGTCGTACCAACCATCAGCGCAAGATTACAAACCGGATTTCTAGCAGCTGCAGCAACAAATTTCTCTGGTGCCTACAGCAATCAGACAGACAGATAATACACAAGAATTGAAAAAGCCAAACTTTAAGTAGACAAATTCACACCACTGTTAAAGTGAATATTTATTATGCAAAATGAGTTAATTGCTAATATGTATACACCTTTGTGAGGTTTGTATATAAACTTCAATATGTCCCTTTTTTATACTATCAAATTATAGGTACGTCAAAAAAAAAAAAAATTGCTTAAATTCTTTTATACCATTGATAAGTTACTTTAATGACAATTAAATTCTAAGGTGCTTGCATTTGTTGTTCCACACTGTTAATTAACCCTAATTGTTGTAATAGTTCAACAAAATTGCGAAGAATATAACCCTAGTTTCTTCAAAATGTTCAAGGAAGGAGGGTTGTCTAAGCCTTATAAAGAATATTGACTATATTTTTAGCCAATGTATGACATTTTAAAACACAAACCCACAGGCCTAAAAGTGAACATCTAGTGTGTGAAGTTTGCAAGTTAGACTCAACATTAATACTAGTTAGACTCTAATACAATATTATAAACAAACTAGACTTAACTTTTTCCTAAAAGCTAACTCAAGGGAGGATTATCTAAATCTTACAAGGAGTATTCTCACTATATTCTTAGCCAAGGTGGGACATCTTAACACATTATGGTTTAAACATCAAACTCCCTTATTTCAATGTCCATCTTCAACATCATAACTATTAATGTCATTGTTGTCATCATTGTAATAATATTATTATTAATTAAATAATAAGAAAAAAGTTTGCTACTAAAAATAGATAACAGTGATCACAATCTACTGGTTTCATGACTGTCCAATCTTCAGCATAACTAATTATGTGCCAAACCCCTTTTAAAAGTTAACTTCACAAAAAATTCAAGGCTCAGTTGTTTCCATAAATTAGTTACAGTTTGCAAAAATGATGAGATAAGGAAATTCTTAAGAAAAATATATGTAGCAAAATTCAAAAGAAACAGTATGTAGACTTGTTGCACCTGGCCAATCAAGTGGGTTGTCAGAAAGCCACCATGTGAGCCACCGAACACCGTAATCTTTGATGGACTGGCAAGTCCCAAGTTAATGACGTGATCAATAGCAACAAGTACATCATTGACATCCTGCAAATAACAAACTAAGATCAAGATCCAACCTCTTCAAAAAGCAAGGCCATAATACGATAATAATTTTGGAACTTGATTGTCAAGGAGAGCTGTTGTCAAACAAATAACTCTATCAACCAAAGAATTTAGAAATTAAAAAAGAAAACCACAAAGTACCTGAGATCCAACTTTCCCTGGAAGAGATTGTAAGGCTTCTTCACCAAATCCTAATGAGCCTCTGAGAAGTAACATCATGTAAGAAACATGAAAATGGACCTAGTACAGTAATCCTAGACATCTCTTTATCTATAAGTGGATATATCTAAAGAGGCTTTATGCACAGTAGGATCATACAGTCTATCACATAAAAGTGTTGGCAATATCATTCTTTTCTACATAAAAGCACATAGCATACATGATAGCTTGTTGGGCTTGCACTACTACCAGTCTACAACTAGTACTTAACCACATTTTTAGTACAAAATATAAGCAATAGGATAGGGTGTTGAATCACACCATCAACCTAATACCACTATGCAGAGTATCATTCCTACTCTTATTATTTTTATGACCCAAACCTATAATATTCACACTTACACACCATATTATAGAGGAGGATATGATGCTTAAAAGGCTTATGCTATATAAATGATCTACAACAAAGAAAATGAAATGTTGAATATAATAATTACTTTGAGGAGAGGATAATGGAACATCATTTGGAAAAATTAGGCTTTTGACCCAAACATCTGACTTATCACTCATTATTTACAAGATATATCAGTTTAAGTCACTTACAATCACATACTACTCTAAGCTAATAAATGACTTGAAGTTACATCAGCAAAAGGAGCCCCTAAAGGCAAAGTTTTGAGGATCTATGATGAATAAAATACAGGCTTCAAATTTTTGGCTGCACCCTATAAGGCATAAACAAAAACCAGTGAATTTCATACCATGAATTATGCTTTTGGACAGAGATTTAATGTTTATACTATAAAATATTTTATATCAAAATTGACATATGAGCATTAAGCTGACTGCTCTTCCACTCACCTAATGCCAAAATCTGACCATCAAGTTGGATCTCTAAAGTCCAACAAGTACCATCCAGATATCAATTTCTACATCTGTCCCAGGTTACAGTTAGGATTTTTCAGATTTCACAGAATAAGATCAAATAATTAAGCTTTAAACTGTATTCATTGACACACTAAAAAAAGTGAAGTCTCCTTAGCCTAAATATTTTGTAAAGGGTCCTAGATCTCTCTCGTCAATTTCATTCTTCATTTATTTTCTCTTGTTCTTTGATTGCCTATATTTTCAAAGGATTATTATGTTTCAAATATTTCCAAATCCTATAAAGGACAAGGCTTTGGCTCTTGCCAATTGCCACCTTGTTATTTGATGTCTAGGAACAATTCTTTGGCAGGAAAATGCCTATGGAGATTTCCTTTAGGACCCCGTTAACTTGAATGATATGGAATGTTAGTCTCCTTTTGGGTCTCCATGACTATATTCTTCTGTACCTTTAGTCAAATAAAAGTCTTTGCTTTCTTCATCCTTTTGTGGTGTTCTAGAGCAAATATGTTTTTCAAATTTTGAACTTATCCATTAAATAGAGCTAACTACTTTTTAAAGTCCAAAGCTCCCTCTAAAGTCAGGTCCATTATATGGACTATAGTACCTAAAAGAATGAATAACAATTACTAACGATGTAATGCAAAGTCTATAGGATATGGCTAGTTCTTTGATATGCATGTACAGTGTGTTATGTGAGGTGCAGGCTCAGAATCACTAAAAATCTCTTTGCACTGATCTGCATCAGTATCACCACTAGAAGAAGAATCCATATCCTGATCAAACACTATGTAAGACAGGAATATGATGGAATGCATCAAATTTGTGAAATTAAAGCATATGACCTTGACCAATGCTTGGGCACCAAGGAGGATAACATTTACCTGTAGTTTACAATCAACAAGCTATATCCAAGTGAAGAAAGATAAGCCAATGACTTCGAAAAGCTTGTCAATGAGACTGAGTGTGGTCCCCCATGAAGGACAACAATTAGTGGATCAAATGCATCACTTTTCTTTGTTTTTGATGACACAAATATGGCTTCATAAGGTTTACTAGCACCTGAAATTGAAGTTGAGATAACCAAAAGAAAAAACTCAACAAAAATTTGAGTATAACCTAATATTGTACAATGAAAGGGCAGGCAAATAATTTTTTTGACTTTTTGTTAGATTTAATAAAAATAAAAATAAAAAATTCTGCTACCAGTTTTATAGCATTAGGTATGATCAAGATCATCCAGCTCATCAAATGACTTCAATAATGATATCACAAGAACTATATAGTAATTATATGTTCACTGTTTAAGTGTTTATTAATGCAAATTCAGCTGCACTTAACCCTGCTCAAGTTTCTTGTCTTCATTTTCTAATTTTTCCCACCTTATACAACAACAACTAAGCCTTATCCCACTAGGTTTTTTCTTTCCCACCGTATAATTTAGCTTTTTTAAATTTCAATTCTAGTACCTTTATACTGATTGTCCCTAATATTGTTATTATCTTCATCCAACAATCAGAAACTCTTTCCTTTACTTTTGATGGAGGGTAGTAGAAATGGAAAGTAGAATGAATAACATTCCTCATGCCGCACTACACCATGTGATAGGAGTGAAAATGTGGGCTTGGACCATGAGGAAAGGCCCAAGGTATGGAGAGTGTATGTAAGGAGAAACCAGGGTAAGGACAGAAAAGATGAGGTAGCAAGAGTTGTAACAGAATTGCCAAACAGTGAGGAATAAAGATTTGATATATAGGGGATGAGTAGGAGAGAGAGAGGTAGCTGGTTTTTCACAGACAATTTCTGTTATGAAGAGTGCAGTAGCCTCTCTGAAGGAGCTACGCTCTCTGGCAGTGGGGTTGTATTTCTTTCTGTAGTGCTTTCTTTTACATCAAATAATATAATCATTCTCAGATCTTTTCAGACAATTTTGTAGTCTATTATCTGGTTTCTAACACCATGGTTGTTAAAATCACGTGTTAACTCTGTAAATCATACAAGTGTATGATCTCAGGAAGCAAAAATGAGTTGGATGAACACTGAATTCATTTTTGGCTGAACTCAGTTAAACTCGTGCGTCTACCACCAGGTTTATAAGTCAGCATAAAGGCCCAAAATGCAGCATTTGAACACTGTTGTCAGGGTTACCCTTTCGGGTACAGGTCTAAACAATCCACAGCTCCCTCATGTCCAACCCTCCGTCGCAAACCAACAAACAGATCACATCCCCTTCACCGCCAGGGACATCGACTGAACTGCAAGCAGAACCTCCAAGCTTCGATTGGTTTGTGCGAACACAGAGCTTCCTGCAGCCATGAAGTTTGCAAACGAAGTGAACTGCAAGCAGAACCTCGAGCAGCAGCGCCGGTGACATTCTGCAGTGATGATCTACAAGCAGAACCTCTAAGCTTCGAATGGTTTGTGTGAAAATAGAGCTTCCTAAAGCAGTGAATTTTTGCGATGAAAAGGACCACATTCAATCTACAAACTTACCTGTATTTTTTAACTTTGTTATTATGTTTTGAAAACTATTTTGATTTTTTTTTGCACGAAGTAAACTCTTACAAGTTTTCTTATTGTAAACTCTCGAGTTTAACAACCTTGCACTAAAATGTGGATATTCAATGAAATTATTCTATGGGGTTTCTTCCTTGAGTGATTAATTGGTATTTTTACAGTCTTGCAGAGCTATTACAGATAGATACCATGCATCACATAATACCATGAAAAGTTTATTCAAGCAATCGTGGATGTGTGATAAGTAATCAGAACATGAGAGCTACATTAAGATAAATCTTGAGCATTTAATCTAGCCAAGTGACCCAAAATAAAGCAAACACCTTGTGTTAAGCTTTCAGAAGCATCCTTGACTGAGATCTTCATTACACTAAACGTAAGAGAGGAGATCAAAGATCTAACCTGTAGCCAAATTCCAACGGTAAAATTTTACTATGTGGGACTATATTTTCTTTTTAACTGATCCATACAAATATTCCAAAAGGAAAATTAACAAAACCTTGTCAGAGTATTTAAATATGGGATTTGATACATCTGACCAACTCCATTCTTTATTATTAGCTGCCTTCTCAATAATGGCTCCATACTTGATTTGAGGAACATCTACCGGACTGCTAGAAACTGCGTAAGGTTGAACAAGTTAGAATAAAATAACTTGTGTCTTCAGTCCAATAATCTAGGTCAAAGTAAAATTGAGCATCTAATGGTTGGTACCAGCAAGAATATTGTTCCCATCCAACATAAGAAGACTCCATGAGAAATTTGAGTCAGCAGGGGTGATACGTAATATTTCTCCACTATAGTTAATGAAAATGCAGAGTTGATCAAAACGATTAGCATAAAAATTTGCACAAACATAACAAAAAACAAAACATTGACTGTCTGTTACCTCAACACATTGATGGAAAGTAAAACTTGACTGCTGTGCCAGACAGAGGGTATAATCAAAGTGTAGCCATCAGAAAGCCATGGATCACTAAGGATACTTGAGCAGTAAAGCCCAGGGAAGCTTCCATCCTCAGCACACAATACAACTGGAATCTTACAAAATTGATGCAGAAGAAAAACAAATAATATTAGTAGGAAGCTTAGGAGGGAGAAAAAAAAAATACATGTAATCTAAAGAATAAAAACAAAAGGAAAATTTCCATATTCATGTTAAAGGTAGTTAGGAAAAAGTAGCAATGAGCTCACAGGTTGGGATTTGATGCTTCATCCATACAAGAAGCCGAAGAAATGATCTTACCTAGATAACTAGTATTTAGGTTTTTAAACATCGCTAACAGCTAGAATTCCTAGAGGCCAGTACAAGCTGCCTCATGAAATTTATGCTAGATATGAGACAAAGATACACATCCAATTCAATATCTTCTATGAAAATAGAAACCAGGATTCAGAAACAATAACAAGAAAGAAAATTAAGTTACTGTTTTGAGTATACTTGCCACGGAAAATCCTTTACAAAAATTTTGTTCATTCAGTGAAGATAGAAAATCCAGTTAGAACATGTAGTCCCAAGAAGAAACTTTTGAGAATATATCCTCATTATTACTATTTATTGTCATTCTTTCTCTAATTATTAGGACATATTCAATCATGTAAATATTAGGATTATGTTCCTATATATACATGTAAATTATAATATAATAACAGAGAAAAGAATTTATCTCAGAACAGAATTTTCAAGTGAAACTATGATGGCAGTGTAGATTTTCGACCAGAATAATCCCCCCTTTTAGAAATCATTTTATCATTTCATTTACAACTAAAGCATATTTTAAAAACATAATTATCACATATACAACTATAAACATACAGATCAAATCATAGTCAACATTTTATATTTTCCAAGGCATGTTCTTAAGCATATGATAGAGAAGAAGCTCATGATCTTTACTAGTATGGGCAAATAAAAGAGAAACAATAGATATAAAGCTCACAACAATCATTAAGATTTAAGTTAAACTGGTAAAAAGAAATAAAGAAAAAATCTAACCACATCATGAATTTTTACAGATTGATAAAGCTTTGTATCCTTAGGCCAATCAATTCTATGAAGTGAATCTGTTGCAGAATGAGCTCCAGAATCAACTGAACTTCTTGCAGATAAAAATACAAGAAACTTTCCATCTGGGCTGGTAGAAAATTCATGTATAGGAATCAAGATCGTGGAAATCAAATTCACATACGTATTGCTAATAACTCATTACTTTAGTTTCTAGAAAGGATGAGAAAGTTTCATGTGACTAAAACTTATAGCCATATAACATGTAGGTAACTGTCAAGAGAAAGTTTGGAATGATTTCAGATAGCTTGCAATCAGCATAATTTCTTTCAAACCTTACTGAGGAAAAATTGATAATGAAGAATCTATGTTTGTTTCAAGAAGTATCATCCCTAAGATTATTTTCACATTCCCTAAATATTAGCATAAACCATAATAGTGTATAAAGCCTTTTTAATAAAGATAAAAAGAAAACAACTTGGTAAAATGAAAATAATTTTCCGGAAAAGTTTTTCATTCTATTTTAGCAACCCCACTGTTCACCTCATCCTCAATTCAGGAGATTGATAACCACAGAAATCACTCACCTGAACCTGGTAACTGTCATGATTTGCTTACTTTCCTATATCTTGTCATCAACCTATAGTTAATTCCACCCCGAAAAACTGGAAATCTAAAGAAAATTATGTATCTTTGTTTTTTGTGTGTGTTTGGGGGAGGGATGGGGAACCTTGTTGCTCCAGCATAAGAAACAAACAGAGCTAAAACAAAATAAGCCTGGCTCTGAAGAGTATCAGGAAAGTGAATACCAGCTTACCTGAATCGCGGAAAGAAAGCACTAGTTATGCTTTTAGTCAGATTAACTGCCTGAACATCTTCAGTTGACCTACATCAGCACACCTTCATAATTTAGTTCAGCACAACCAAACTTAACAAAAAATAGTCAGCTTCAAAAGGAAAATTAAAACAGAAGTGACTAACAGAATCTCAGTATCATTAGCTTTCGACTCATGATGTGGTGCTTTAACAGCATATAATGCACAGGGCCTGTTATAGCAGTACTTGATACCAAGTTTTCTCGTCTCATATGACCATCCAACAAAAACCAAATGTTGTGCAGAACCTTCAGTCAATGGAGCCCACACAACTTGTCCAACACTCAAAGATTTGTCAATTCCTTTGACGGCTTGCACCTCTCCACTGTAAAACCCCTATTCCAATTAGCATTTTCTCTCTAAAAATATGCCATTCATTATCAACTTGAAATAAACAACACAAAACCTAGCAATGTTTATGACAAAAAGCGCAGGCTGCCTCTTCCCCGCATAAGTTTCTCCCCAGTCCTCTTCCCATTCCCCTTGACCTTTCCAGGTTTCACAATCCTTGTCTGCAGAACCACTTTTCTTGTAGCACCCCAGATCATCGAATGTGGGCTTCGCAGGGCACGGCTCTTCAGCTACATATGCTATTCGAGTTTCATCCTTGCTCCAAGAGATCCCCTCAAACCTAAAATATCACAGAACAAGACTCCAGCTCATAAATTTCAACTCACAAGTCACAACAGAGTGTTAAATGCACGTTGGGTTTAACTCAGTTAGCTTATACCGATTAAACTTTCAAAGAATAAAACAATTCTTTCTCAAGACACAAGCAAATCCAAACACACATTAACTCCCTGTCAGTGTAATATTATTACTATTACATCGTGCAGCGTGCAGAGGCTGCAACCGTTACAAATTGGCGAAACACTTGAAAATAAACACTAAAAGAAGTAATAGCAGATTGAGATAGAGTAGCGTAAAACAACAATGATGAATTACCATCCATCAATGTAAACCGAACCGTGCTTGGATTGGGGGATATGGAACTCCTTTTCGAGGTGAGAGGAGCTCCAAATTTCAAAGCAGCAAGGGCCTTCACTCTCGGCGTTTCGAATAACGAGAAGCTTCGATGCCGAGGGTGAAGGAACCATTGCGGAGACTCCAGACGTTTCGATCGGAAACGGTGACCATTGAAACGTGACGGAACCGTCGTTTTGTTTGAGAACGGTAGAAGAGAGAATGGATTTCCTTCTCTTGTTGGCCAAAAGGTTTGGTTGACTAACGCAGAACATTGCCTGAGAAGCTGCGTCTGCAATGTGAACATCGTCAGCGTCAGAAAAGAATAACAGAGTTAGTTGGAGTTAGAAACACTTACCGGCGTGGGATTTAAAGAGCCATGCCTTGTCGATGTTGGAGATGGCGGTGAAATCTTTAAGTAAGTTAGAGTGAAGTGCGTATTGTTGCTCCGTCGCCTCATCCAATCCCAAC
Organism: Abrus precatorius; assembly: GCF_003935025.1. NCBI lineage: Eukaryota > Viridiplantae > Streptophyta > Magnoliopsida > Fabales > Fabaceae > Abrus > Abrus precatorius. The sequence continues at coordinate 12,469,016 of NW_020874417.1, read as the reverse complement.
GGGAACTCCTTCTCCATGGCTGAAACGAGTGAAAGCTTTCTGCTGCAGATTACGTGGTTGGAAATAAGATGGAATGAATAACAGTGTCAATAACAGTGTGATTGGGAAATGAGAGTGTGTGTGTGTGTGTGAGAGAGAGAGATAAGCTACGCAACGAGAGAAAGAGAGAAGGCGTTGGTGTGTTGAGCGTTGACGTAAAGGGTGATAAACAATTAGGAGTAGGGAGAGAATTTCGTGGGAATCGAGTTGGGGGTGGTTGCCACCAAATGCTGCCACTGAAAAGGCTCAAGCCTACCCTGCTCCATGCCATTTTTTTTTAATTATCCATTACGACCATTTATACACGAGATATGCTATTTTAATATCTAAAATATCTACATAAAATATAATTTTTAATTATTTTATGTATGAAATAGTTTAAATAATATTAAATTAGTATATTAAGTTGTTAATATTTTTAATTATTTTACGTATGAAATAGCTTAAATAATACTAATGTAGTAAAGTGTTTTATATATTAGTATTTAATTATTCAAACTGTTTTATATATAAAATAAAAAACACATGTTAACACCCTAATAAACTGTGTGTTTAGTGTAAAGACTTATTTTCAAAGTTAAAATAACATTTTTGTTATATATTAATATAATTTTTTTCTACATTGTCTACTTCTATTCCAATTTTTTATAAAAATATACATTTTATTATTAATTGATTTTTTAAAATATTTTAAATTAATAAATTTTTATTTCATTTAAAATTTATTAAAATAATAAATTATTTTATGTTATTATTTAATCACATATTATCATATTAAATAAAATATTACTTTTTATAATAATTATTTAAAACTTATATTGATAATATATTATATTTATATTTATACATTATTTAATATTTAATCTTAAAAACATTATAATATAAAAATAGATTAAGTATATATGAAAAAATAAATATTTAAAATATTTTAACGATCATCTTTTTTCTTGTATAAATATTTAAATAAAAATTATTTTACATCATGTTTAAAGAAATATATAATAAAATAGTTTATATTGTAATAAAAAATGTAAGATTTAAATAAGTAAATAGTCCTATGAAATATATCTTCATTTAGAAATAGTCCTTATTAATTATTATTTTTTTGGGTTTGGTTATGCAAGAATCTCTCTCTATTTTTTTAAACAGTCATTGCTGAAAATTCTCAAATAATGATAGACAAAGTGTATTATATGTCATACTTGTCAAGTAGATTGCTAGCTTTAGATATGATAAAATTTAAATAAGTAATTAGTTTTTACAAAATATACTTTTTTAGAATTAGTCTCTATTAAATTTTTATTTTGATTTTAGTTTCATAATTTTTTTAATTAAACTCTATTATAAATCTTGAATCAATATTTTTTATTTATGTAACATCTTACATTTTATCTTTCTCTTAATAATATTTGACGAGATTATATTATCTAAGATTAAAATATTATTTTTATAAAGAGAATTTTTGATATAATTAGAAGAAGTATTGTGAATTAAGAAGACTTACTTAGACTCATATTTTTATTTTTCATCAATTTGAGACACTTACTCTAATCATATTATTGAACAATAAAAATATAAACTCTTTTTCTATAATAATAAAACCAAAAGAATTAAAATTTTTTGAAACATTACATGTCGATTATTTTAATTTTGTTTTAGTAATTTTTTATCATTACATTTAACAATAAAGTATTTTACTAATTGAACTTATATAATACTAATCTGTTAAGTATTTTTAGGAGAAAACTTTAAAATATTTACGTTTGATTAATTCTAATTTTGTTTTAATAACTTTTTATCATTATATTTAACAATAGAGTATTTACTATTTAATCTTAAATAAAATCAAGAATGTTGATCCAAGAAAAATAATAAAGTTTATTTTTAAAATTTTACGGCAGAGTAAATGCAAAACAAAAATTTAAAATATATATTTTAGGGAATAGTTGATTAAGTTTGCCACATCTGAGGTTATCATCGCAAAATTTGCGGGGGAGCTTTGGTTAGCATCGAAAATTTGGAGCACGCCCTCTTCCACCATAGTCATAACTCCTTCCCCAATTATATGAGCCCCTGAAATTCCCACCCCGTCATTAGGCCTCTGTTGGAAATTGCCAAATGTCTGAAACAGAAACAGAGAAATATCAATATTACATTGTAAGGTAAGAGCAATTTCAGTTCTTAGTGTGTTTGCAGACCTCAGTATCCAGTTTCATTCTCTCAGATAAATGATTTTGTCCATTCCTCAATCCACGAGTCATAGAGTTACAAGAAATTGTGTCAAAAAAGTCGTCTTTCTTGTATGCAGACTGCAAATAAAAGTAAGAACTTAAGTTTTCATTCAAGTTCAAACAAAATTTGCTTTGCAGAGCCAAAACCACATGCTCCGCAACTTGTCTCTTTACTCTCAACCTTTCAAGAAAGAAAAAAGGAATTTCTTATCAAATGGAAACATTCTGAGTATGCGGAACACCGTTTAGTTAGTCATCCCTTGACGCTCTCAATTAACAACAAAAAAATAAAATAAAATTATAGAACCAAACTCAAAAAACTAATTTAAGGACTATTTTCGAAAAAAATTAATATCTTTTGAGACTATTTACTTGTTTAAGTCAAAATTTAGTCATTATATCATAAATACATATTTTATTTTTTTATATTAAATATTATAATTATAATGTAATTAAATAATATATTATAATTAAATAAAGTATGAAAAATTTATAAAATAATAATGAGAATTAAAATTTAACTTCGCAATTGAAGAATGTAGATAAAAGTTTGCAACATTGCTCTTTACATTTCATTTCTCTTTAGTTTTACTGTGAAGAATAAAAAAGTTTGCTAAGAAAGGGATGGTGTTGAATCTTGTTGACAGAGAGAGGAAAATGGACAAATTAGCAGAGGCCGATAAAGCATCGGAACGGTGGACATTCCTCACACTGGGCCAGTCATGGACGCTAAGAAAGGCCATCAACAAAGCAACAACTAATAGAGAGCATTCATACATTGGGGAAGCTCAACACAACAACGGTCAGAAAGCAATTAGGAAAAATTCATACCCGTTTCAAAGCGTGTATAAATTAATCGTTATAATAAATTTAAAGTTACTTCAAGAATAATTTTACTAACTTTAGTATTTTTATATAAATAATTTAATAAAATTAATTTATTTAATTATAGTAATTAATAAAAATGAATCATTTTACTATGATGCATACATTGATACTTAATAGTATGTAAAACAATTTTTTTATATAAAAAAGTATTAAGTAAAAAATAATAGCGTACAAGAATTAAAAAGCTTATAAAAAAATATCTTAACGAGTTTCACATGAATTATAAATATATTTTTTAAATTTAAGTAAGAATTATAAATATAAATTTTATAGAATAGTATATAAAAAGTATTACTATTATTGAACAACAATAAAGAATCACATATTAATGAAAAAAACTATAATAAATAGTCTTTTTATTATGAAAAAACTTTTATTTGATTATATATAAATAAATTAAAATAATATTTTTTTAAAATTTTAAGTTGATTTTAGTTTTATTTAATCTTGAAAATATATTATGACCCTAATGTTATTCATAAGAATCTTTTAGCCTATAAAACTTTTAATTTATTAAACCTTTTAGTCTGTCGAACTTTACACATTTTAAATGCTTTATTTCCATTTATTTTGCTGGACCTTTCCGATTTGGTGCTTTTAATCACTTCGCTAAATTCTTTTCAACAGAATTTTTATGAAATACTTATGGTAAATCCTGCTCACCTGTAAGTTCTCAATTTCAAGTATTTTTACGCAAGTCGTCGTGTTTGTTTACCTAATAAACATTAACACACTTGTATTCATTGTGGTTATTCCTATATCTATCAACAACACTACATGTTTGATTTCCATTAAGCATAATTTCATCCTTGTCAAAATGGACGGGTTGCATGATTGAGTTAACAACAATTCAATATGTTTTTACTCTCTTCAAGTTGTTTCATTTGCATGTTTACTATTGAGTGTGACATCTTCCAGTGATATGTTGTGCCTTTCTGTCATCAATTTTGATCAGAAACTCATCAGTTGAGCAATTCATTGACAAGAGAACATCAACCAATATTATTACAACCTGAAAACCCACAACCCTGGTAATGGTTAGCAATCACACCTGAGCTAATTCTCACTACAAACATGCTAAATGCCCAAAGTATGAAAATGGTTTTTCATTCACACGCAAGAATCACTGTCATCCTCGGAATCTCAGTGAAATGATAAACAAAATTTTCAAAACAAAAATATATTTTCTTTGGTGATTTTGAAAATAAAGACAGACTAATAAAAAAGAGAGGAAATGAAATTATCTTCAAGTTTGAAAAAGTATTTTTAAGACCCTTAAAAATTAATATATGAAAATCAAGTTAAGCTCGAAAGCCAACATGCACTTAAAAAGTAGTGAAAACTTAATCCATAGCCACAATGTCGCCGTTAAAGCAGGGTCCCCATTATCACTTTGTATTAATAACCATAAATATTTCCTTAATCCTTTTTAAAATATATGCAAAAGAAAATTTTAATTTTAGCTTCATAGAGTAACTTTCACTCTTAATATTTCTTGTTCAATGAAAAAAATCAAAGTCATTAGATATTAGAAAAATAATTTGAAGTAAATCTTGATTTCAATTTTGAAAATAATACATGATTGAATTTAGCATATGATTACTCAATAATTTCTTAAAAGATAACATCTATTATTCTTTACATGACCATTCATCACATGGATTTATTCATTTTTAGCAAATTTAAAAAACATTTAAGAAAAAAATAACTTTAACTATCAAAAGAATCCCTTTTATGACAAAAAAAAGTATTTAACTACTCAGTAAAATTAATACGATTCAAGTGCCATTGAAAGATAGCATACACTACTCTATTACCATTATAGGTCATGACTCTCTGTCTTCTTTTGGGTCTGTATTTTGATTTATTTTACTTTTTGCATGTGTATAAATTTAATTGGGCTAAAATGAGCGATTGACTTGATTAATTTATGGGCTAAGAACGTACAATTTTATTTTATTTTTTTGTGTATACACACACACACTCACACAAAAGAAGGATTAAAAAGGAGAATAAGCAAAATTAGTAGAAAAAGGAAAATGATGTTCACACCATTGTTTCCAACATGTTTCAAAGGTTGATTAGTTGAATATAGGGTAATACAGAACAATCCCTATTTTGACTACGATAGATGTAGGTAGTGGCTGTTAATCCTGAATGGTTCTATCCATTACTCAAGAGTTTAGGTCTTTAGGAAGTCTTGTGACCCACTTACCCCTTATTTGCAGAACTTGTTGAACCATATCCCAATGTTAAGGAAGCATTCCAAGTCAGATTGTGGCCTGCAAAAATATAATATAAAACAATCGAGTCAGGTTGTATTAAAATTAAAAATGAAGACTGATTATACGTAGGATTTCTCTACCTTTTGAGTGCATGAACATCATTTGGAAACATAATGATTTTGACCTCTACTCCTTTCTCCTTTAAAGCCCGAGAATACTAGACATTTAAACAATGATAGTTTTATCGTCATACAATACCTATAAACACGGTAATCTCGTGAAAGTCGGACTATATTTAAAGCTCATAAGTACTTACTTGCAATCCATCGAAAATTGGAACGCGAAGATCTTCAGCACCTAGTAGGAAAAGTGTTGGTGTTTTTACCTGCAGAATTTATAAAAATACAAACTATAATATCAGAAATCAACTGTATCCAGAAGGGTATACCCTAATCATATATAGTATCCTAAGATATATTTGTCACTAGTCAATCTTCAGACTGATTATAGACTTATTATCTATCACCATGAAATTTTATTATATGAAAATAGTTATTATGGGTAATCAATAGAGGTAGACCACTCCATGCCAAAATCTTATTGGTTGAAATGACTTTTCAAAGAACTCCACTATCTGCATTGTTCAGTAAAAGTTTGAGGTGACAATCTCAGCATTTATCTTCGGTAAAATTAAATTTTCCTTAAGAGTTTCTCCACAGGAATACTACGCAATCTACTTAATATATAAAATCAAGAGAAAGAATAGAAAGTACAAAAAAGATGATGAAATTCAAACTTCAATGCAAATGAAAAAACAATATAGTCCATGTTGTTAGCTCAAAAGATTAACCCTCAGATAGACATTGAGAAAGAAGGGTTGCAGGGTTATCACTTATAGAAATGCTCAGATGCTCTTTATTCTTGAGACCTTTTATATATTGCAACTTTTGAAGGGATTTTTATGATTTTCACTGATCAAGTTCAATTTCTTTTCCCTTTCAATATGCTTTTTCTAAGAGCTCTTACAAATATTGTGCAATTCAAAGTCAATTCGTTCTAAAAGTGTACAGCTCAATGTAAGACCTTTAAGATGTGTGAAATAGGAGATTTGCTATAAAAGAGAGCCAAATCTTCCGCTGAAAGTGGTTGAGAAAACCAATTTCTGGCAATGGCTCCAAAAGCTTCTACATAGCACCAATCAGGGATATCAGTAGTACCGATCATCAGCGCAAGGTTACAAACAGGATTGATTGCAGCTGCTGCTATAAATTTGTCTGGTTCCTGCAGCAATTAGAAAGCCACAAAACAATATTCTATGATCAAGAAAATCCACCACACAGAAACAAATACATAAAATCAGAGTCTCACTTGAAAAATTGCCCATATCCTGAAAGTAGATCGCATTAGTAAGCCATAGCAATTGCTTTAGTATACACATATATATTAGGTTCCTATAAATAATCATACTCCACACATTGTTATGTTATCCTTTTAATTCCCCCTATTTTGTCAATATTAGTCATGATATCTAATTTTGAGGAACATAACACAAGTTTTTCTTAATCCTTTAAACTCTAAATTGTGGTCAGATTAGTAATAAAGTTTAACTAATGTTGTTGAGATTTCACATTGACTAAAGATATAACAAAAGTAAAGCTTATAAAGGTTAAAACAATCCTCACCTTATAGGCCTAACTTAAATTCAAGATAGTACCAGAGTCTACTACAGATTTGACAATGAGACACCCTTGATTGTAAAAAAATCAACTATATTCCACAAAAATTCTTAGTGCACTTGACCTGGTTTCATAGCTTTCTAAGTATAATTAGTACAATTGAGTTTGATCCAAACATAAATTCAAGAGAATTGTCCAAGTCTTATAAGGAGTATTTTAGCCTTATTCTTAGCAAATATAGGACATTTTAATACACCCCCCTCATGGAGTCATGCTTATGATTGAAATTTGATTATGGAGTTTGTTAGGCTAGACACATGTGAGTGGCCCAACATTAAGACTGGATAGGCTCTAGACCATATTCACACCCAAAATCTAGCTCAAGGGAAGAGGACTGTCTAAGCCTTATAAAGAGTATCTTTCCATATTCCTAGCTAATACAAGACATCTTCAAAGATGTTATGAATCACAACAGATGCAAGGCATACAACAGTTAGTAGTAGTAGTACAATCAATTAAGACATGCATGACAAGTAAATGCAAACCTGATACGTTTAAGTAAATTGGTATTGCAGGAAGGTGAGAGTTAGAAAAACATATATCGATATATGGATAGGTCAGAAAGAAGTCACAGCAAGTGGATTTATTGTACCTGGCCAATCAAGTGGGTTGTTAGAAAACCACCATGTGAAATGCCCATCACTGTAATTTTAGATGGACCAGCAAGACCCAAGTTGATGACATGATCTATGGCAGAAAGAACGTCATTGACATCCTACAAATGAAAATCTAAAATCAAAATCCAACCTAGAAAATCCAGAGTATAAATTTTAATGGTTTGCTCAAATAGTATTACCAAATCTAAATATTTAGAATTAGAAGTAAGCAATTAGCACCTGAGACCCAACTTTCCCTGGAAGAGATTGTAATGCTTCCTCACCAAATCCTAACGAACCTCTGAGAAATAATAACATATAAGAAACCATAAAATGGACAATTAGTAAACATTTCTTCATCCATATTTTGATATATAAAAGATTCTTTCTGATATTTGTGATCATATTGGGTTTCTCTTAAGGGGTTTTGAAAATGACATTCATTGATAAAAGAAAAGCAGTCTGAGTATCATAAACTTTTAAACCACATAATTGGGGTGCAGATGGAGCATAAAACACTCTTGTCCAAGAAGTTGATCAAAGTGTCTAGTCAGACTCGTTATAGCACAACGGAAAAAAATAATTACCAGCTTTTCATTTTCAACTCCTCAACCTCTCTATCATTATGAAGTCAAATAGATCCAAAACATGCTGTCACCCACAAATCCAAGGTCGAAAAACTTTTCAATTTCTAAATTCATGATGTAGCTTCTATAGATTGGTCTCCACATTTGTTTCTCATTGCTGTTTCTCTGGATAATATTTAAACTTTATATAAGCTAACATTCTCATTTAAGCTCTCCGTAGACATATTGCAAAGTGTCATGTTCTTTGTTTCCTCTGTCAGTCTCATATCATTTTCTACTGTATGCTTGCTTCTTTTTTGAGGGATTGAAATGTTGTAATATACAGGTTATATAAGCAAACCTCTTTACAGTTACTTTCAATTAAGTTTATTGTTCATAAAAAGAAATACTTCAATCCATTTGTATAAGAGTTAAATCAATAACTTCTGCCAGCTTAATTTTAACAACTGGCCCAACTAGTGTGTATGTTGGCTACCTGTAATTTACAATCAGCAAGCTGTATCCAAGAGAAGATAGAAAAGCCACAGACTTTGAAAAGTATGACAAAGAGACATCATGTGGACCTCCATGAAGGACCACAATTAATGGATCAAATACATCCTTGTTCTTGATTTTAGATGACACAAATATAGCTTCAAAAGATTTAATAGCACCTGAAAATAAATAAAAAGCATAGATATTACAGTCAGTTGACTGATCTAAAAATTTGAGTAAGATTTATCGACTAGGGTATAACTATACAATGTGTTAGTTTTGTTCCAGAAGTACTGAACACTAAACAAATGATCTCATTGTATGACAAGACAATCATGATCAATTTAACATGTCAAATGCTTTCAATAGTGACGTAACAAATGATGCATATAGTTCTTCTTCATCTCTTTACTAGTTTCTTTAACTATAAAATCAAGCTTTCCCAATATTTTATGCTAGATATAATACATAATACTATCATTATGTGCACCAATCAAAAACTAGCTTCGTCCGTTTTCCTTTTCAGGAGGGGGCATGTTGGGGAGGGTCGAGTGCAGAATCAGTATGATTATTAATAAGTAAATTTATTGCTATATGTATAGATTTTGATTAAATGAATCAGATTAATTCACCTCATTATTGATGAGCAGTTCATGGATGGAATTTCATAAAATGTAATCAGATACCTTCTCAATTAAATTCTGAGAATTTCTTTATACAAATTAAAACATATATGAAATTTCATTAAGTCATTCAACTTAATATTAAATATCAATGAGTAAGAAACCAGAGTAACATGAAAACCTTTTGTTTGACCATCACAAGCATCCTTGACTGGGATCTTCAGTATACTGCACTGAAGGGAGGACAGCATAGATCTAACCTGCAGCCAAAATCCAATGATTCACTTCTACACTTATAGAATAGTATAGTTTTGAGACAACAAATTAATATCTCCCAGAAAAATAGAATGAACCTTGTTGGAGCATCTGAATATGGGACTGGATATATTTGACCAATTCCATGTAGTATTTCTTCTTGCCTTTTCAATTGAAATTCCATACTTGATTTGAGGAACATCAACTGGACTGCTGGAAACTGCAAAAGAATCAACAAAGAAAAAGGATAAAACATGTTCCTCAACTTCAAAACCCCAAAATATTGATAAATTGAGCATTTGTTTTTACTGGCAACAATATTGTTTCCATCCAGCATAAGAAGATTCCATGAGAAATTTGAGTCTTCTGGGTTGATATGTAACACTTCCCCACTAGAATGTGACAAAAGAAAAGAACAGTTGATCATTAAGAATACACAATACCTTTAGGGGTTGTTTGGGAAAGGGGGTTTTGGAGGGAAGGGAAGGGGAGAGTAAATTTTCTATTTTAAATAAATTAATTTTTTCAAAATGAAAGATATAAAATGATATATTGACATAAAATTAATGTATTAATTATGCATTTATCATCATAAATAATATGTAAGTCTCTTAATTTAAAATTAAAAAACATGTCCTCCCCTCCCTTTCCCTGCAAAACCACCCTCCCAAACAATGCCTTAGAGTTAGACAAATGGATAAGAAAGCATTCCTGCTGCTGTTTTCTAACCTCAACACATTCACAGAGAGCAGAACTTCACTGCTGTGCCAGATAGATGATATGATCATTGTGTTGTTGTCAGATAGCCAAGGATTATTATGGATAGTTGTACAATAAAGCCCAGGGAAGCAACCATCCTCAGCACACATCACAACAGGAATCTTCAAAATTGGTTGAAAACACCAGACTTATTAGTTGACAACAATATGCATTAATTGGCTTCTGTTAAGATTCCACTAAGAAGAGGAGGGAGAGAATGAAGTAAAAGAATCTTAACTACAGCACCAAATACCATGGTCATGTTTTGTTTTAAAAAAAAGAAGCAAATTAAAGCAAATCACAAAACAAACCCTGAAGAGCTAACCATTTATCAAGTTAATTACATGTTTACCTTCTAAATTTTATCCTACAGAAGTAATTCCTTATTGCAAGTATAAAAAATCTCACAAATGAAAAACTACATGGCCGCATGTGCATCCAATACCTTGTCCTATAATTGAATCCAGTGTCTTAATAAATGAAATAGATGAGAAAGCAAATAGAGGTTTACTCTAAATTATTAAAGAATGGAATTAAACCAAATACATTCAAATCAAACTGGCCATATATGAAGAGCTTACTATGTCATAAATTTTGGAAGATTGGTATAGTTTTCCATCAGTTGGCCAATCAATTCTATGAAGTGAATTTGTAGCATTGTGCACTCCAGAATCCACAGCACTTCTTGCAGATAAAAATACAAGGAACTTTCCATCTGGACTGGTGGAAAATTCATGAATAATGATCAGAGTTTTAGGGATGCAACTCATATACCAATATTTCTCAACAACTAATACAACTTCATGTGCCAGTATTTGATTAACTTGAGACAAATCATTTTGTTCATATAGGACATAAAATAAAAAGTAAGAAGACAGTGTTATAATAGAAGAAAACAAAATGAAATTAAATGCAGACTACAGAGTAACAAAACTTCGATGATTTCTGCAAGAATAAGGCATAATCAGCCATGCTATAATATAAAATTTCTAAATGGAAGAATATGATACGTGTATTTTATCTGTAATGGTCAGAGTTTTAGGGATGCAACTCATATACCAATATTTCTCAACAACTAATACAATTTCATGTGCCAGTATTTGATAAACTCGAGACAAATCATTTTGTTCATATACAACATAAGAAAATAACAGCCACTAGAAAGTAAGAAGACACAGTGTTATAATAAAAGAAAACAAAATGAAATTAAATGCAGACTGCAGAGTAACAAAACCTTGATGATTTCTACAAGAATAAGGCACAATCAGCCATGCTATAATATAAAATTTCTAACTGGAAGAATATGATTTCTCCAAGATACGTGTTTTGTTTCTGTAAAATGTGGGAAACCATCTAGAATCGTTGTGTTAGAGAAGAAGCTCAAATAGGTCCAATACATGAATAACAAATCAACAATAATGAAGACAGATGCACACTGATTTTCTGACCAGTTAAACTATGTCAACTGCATGTATTGAGCTCCTTCTTCAGCTGTGACTAATGAAACAGAAGAATTGAAGAAACAATTATGAATCATGACTAACACTACACGAATTTGCTGTTTAATAAAGGATCTTATGACCTTCAAACAGAAAACAAGAGTTGTGTGATTAAATTAACTCAGGAGTCATAAGATATTAAGATGGTTTAGCACTTTGGCAACTTACCTCACCCAGGTAAAAGAAATAATGATAGATCGTTTTCTGGAGCACAATTTTGTACCTTCCTTACAGAAAAAACAGTAGCACCCTATGTTTGTTTCAATTATAAAGGCAAGTAACTTTCAAGAAATATTTTTCGTGTTTTCCAATGCTAGGAAAAATTCTGCTGTCTTGACATAATTCAGGATAACAATAACCTTAATCCAGCCACTACTCATCTTTATCTTTAGGAACATTTTCTATTTTCATGTCAACATCTTAAAATCAAAGGGTTGCACATCAAAAACTATAAATTATGCATAAATGTTTGTCACCCTCAAGAATATGAAAACAATGGAGAATTCCACCAGGTTACCTGAACCGTGGAAAGTAGGCACTGCTTACACTTTGAGTAAGGTTCTGTGCATATAAATCTTCAGTTGACCTACATGTAAAAAATTACTTTAATAATTCATCTCAGAAAAAAAAAAATTGCAATAAATATATACTTTATAGCAGGCATGAAAACAAGGAGGGTTGAGAAGATCAGTGACATACTGGAGCTCTGGTTCATTAGATTTTGACTCATGATGTGGTGCTCTAACAGCATATAAAGCACAAGGCCTGTTAGAGCAGTACTTAATACCAAGCCTTCTTGGCTTGGATGACCACCCAACAAAGACAAGGTAATGTTCCAAGCCTTCGGTATATGGAGCCCACACAACTTGACCGACACTCAAAGACTTGTCAATTCCTTTGACAGCTTGTATGTCTCCACTGTGAAAATACTAATTAAAATAAGGTGTCTATCAAAGATATATATCTAAATATCATCTGACATTAAAATGAAAGATGAAAAACCTGTTGATGTTGATAACAAAAAGTGCAGGCCGTCTCTTTCCAGAATATGTTTCTCCCCAGTCATCTTCCCAATCCCCTTGACCTTTCCAGCAACCAAAGTCCTTATCTGCACAACCACCTTTCTTGTGTTCCCCAAAATCATTAAATGTGGGCTTTGCAGGGGAGGGCTCTTCTGCTACATATGCTATACATGTTTCAACCAAGTTCCAAGAGACACCCTCAAACCTAAACCATAGAAAAAAGGAATGACTTTATAATGCATGACATGAGTGTCAAAGAAACTATAGTAATAGTTCAGCAGTGGCTTTAACTTTGCAGTTAAAAACCAAAGAACATTTGAAACCAAACCACTAATGAGATAAACAAAAGTAACAGTTTAGGATTGTGTTAAAAAGAGTGTGATGGAAATCACAAAAATCATGTGGGTCTCGCTGTTAATTTAGTGATTCTCGTTCATACTTTTGTATTTTTCAATAATTTTCAACCAATAAATGAAAATATGTTAACAAATGTTTGTTCCTTAGCACTCCTCTAGCATTGAATGGTATAAAAGGACATGATACATCACTTACCATCCATCATTATACACTGAACCATGCAGTGATTGGGGGATATGGAACTCCTTCTCCATTCGAGATGAACTCCAAATCTCAAAGTGAGAAGGAGCTCCATTCTCTGGAGGATCCCGAATCACTAAGAGTTTTGAGCCAGAAGGTGATGGAACAATCATAGACACACCAAACATCTCAATTGGAAACGGTGCCCACAGAAACCTCACAGAACTCTCACTTTCTTTTAAAATGTTACAGGATAAGACAGATATCCTCTTCTTGTTTGTTAAAAGATCCGGTTGGGAAACAGCAAACATTCCCTGCAACTGCATCTGCAAGCCAGGTGCTACGAAGAAACAAAACAAATATCATTTTGGTTAGCAATGCAATTGAACTATCACAAAGAAATAAAGTAAATGAATTCAATAAAGAAGGCTTACACTTAAAAATCCATGCCTTGTCAATGTTGGGAATACTGTTGAACTCTTGAAGTGTGTTAGACAGGTAAGTATAGTCATCCTCAGTTTGCTTATGCATATCCAAGCCTGAAACAAAATCACGGAAGACGATTCACTTCACTTGCTACTTGCTATATAAAGGATAATACATTTTGTTTCTATTATTTATAACAAAATTTTCAATGCAAGCATATTAGCCTATGGCGCAATCAACACCTTGCTATATAAAAGATTAATGAGTCCAAGAAAGCAGAAGGAACAACAAAGGGAAGAACGAGAATGAATAGTGTGGTGAAAGGGTGGTAAACAATGTAGGAGAGGAAAAAGAATAAAACGATGCAGAAATAAATTAAAACATTGCATTGGAAGACGATCAGACGTGGAATGGATGTTTTAACGAATGCATTAGAATTTCAGTATTCAATTCCAAATGGGTAATGAGCAGAAAGTATGCACCTTTCTTGGGATTTGTGTTTGGTAAGTGGGAATTGTTTGAGTTAGTGAATGAATGCAAGTAAGGAAGAAATTGAACTAACTTGAAGGTTGAAGAGAAGAGAGAAAATGATTCTAGTTCTCTGGGTTGGGGGCCAGCTGAGAGTTCAAGGCTTTGACCAATAGTTCTCTTTTCTTCACGTCTGTTTTTTCTTTTTTTTCTTTCTTTTTTTTTTTGCCTCGAAAGAAAATGACAATTTTGTGAATTTAAATAACAATTAGTAATTTATTTATAGATAACAAGTAAATCATGAGTTAAGGTAGCTTGTCATTTTAATTTATTTTAATTAATCAACATAACGTTGTTATGTATGTTTTTTTATTCTCAGACAAATACTTCCGAACATGGAGAAACTATTGAAGCTACATTAAAATCAGTTCTAATTTTAGCATAAATAATTCTGAATCGCCATGCAAGTGGATTTTAAAGGGTTAATTTACAAGAAGTCTAAATTTAAAATAGATTATTGGCAATTCAATCTAATTATTTTTTCACATCATGAAATAATTCCATTAATCAACAAGTTGATAATTGAATCAATGTAAGCTCTAAAATTAAAATATCTTGTGTGGACAGTGTTATAAAATGAGAAAACGGATAACAGCGTGAGATAGAGAAGCAACCAAACCAAAGATGGCGCTATGTTCATCACTCTCACTTGTCCCTCCCATCACTTCTCAACCCAAACTCACTTCCAAACCCTTCTTATCTCCAACACCACCCAAGTGGCATGGCATCATATCCAAGAGCAACAACTCAAAGGGGTTCTTGTTGAATGCTGGTTTTAATGAGATTGAGCCTGACCTCAATGAAGATCATAGAGAAGATTATGCCACTAATGGCGTTGACCCTGTATCTCATTATGCTTTTACTTGTGTTGCTTCTCTCTTTTTGTGTCTTTTTGCTTTTGAAGGTTTTCCTTCCTTTCATGTAAATTTCAGGATGATTTTGAGTATGGAATATATGATGGCCACCACACTTACTTCGAAGGACAAGAAGAGAAAGGTGTTTTTTTTATTTTTTGTTCGTTAATGCTAATTTTCTTAATTTAACTTTCTTTTCAAATTTTTTTATCACTATTGTCTTTTTAATTGAATTTGGAAGAGATCATGCTTATTGTTAACTGAGATATATATTCATAAACCTGTCGTAGATTTTATTTTTTTCAAGTTTTTGGAAATTATTACTTGGCGTTTGCTACTTTTAGCTGTAAAATTTGATACAATTTTGTGAAATTCATAAAGAATCTAACTCTTCTGCCGCTATGTATTTGAAATTATGAGAAAAAGAAAAATGTTACTGATTTAGTGTATCGATATTTTGACAAAAGTTAATAATGAATATTCATTGCAGGAACATTTTGGGGTACAATTGCGGAAGAGATAGCAGCAGCAGAACCCCCCACAGGATTCCAAGGTGCGCTTTCCATACACCATTTATCATTTGGAACTTTTTATTATAATTGTCAATTTTGATTATCGTTTATTTCTTATGCAGGGCTTATTTCATGGCTCTTCCCACCAGCCATTGTTGCTGGGGTGTACTTCAATGTTCCGGTAATTCTGAATGTTAATTGCCATCAATGAAGAAGGACTCAATCTTCAAATCAATTGGCTATTTTGTTTGGATATAAACAGTGCATTTTCATTTAACCACCATCTATCTTTCAGGGGGAGTACTTATTCATTGCAACAGGCATATTTACAATCGTATTTTGCATTATTGAGATGGATAAACCTGATAAACCACACCACTTTGAACCTCACATATACAATATGGAGAGGGGAGCTCGAGACAAACTGTTAAATGACTACAATACCATGAGCATATGGGAATTCAATGAAAAATATGGGGACCTATGGGATACTACTATCCAGAAGGATGACATAACCAAGAGATGATTGTTACAAGTTCATGGCTCTTGATGACAATCCTTGAATATAATGAGTATCAAGGCCACCCTTTTCAAGTTGTTCTTTTGTTATAACTTTTTTGTTTATGTTGGATCAAGAGGTGTATATTCCCTATTTCTACCTTCTTATTTGTCATTAAATAAACAGAAACCTAAGAATGATATTTTACTCACATATTGACCAATATTAACTGCTCCAAGAAGAATGTAACACCCTAGTCAAGAGTTGTGTAAAGACTAAAGACTCCTGGTCTAGTAAGCTATATGATGTCATGGCATCTGTTAGTGATGCCTTGACCAGTTCTGTTGTTGAAGACATCTAGAAATTCGCCTTCCCATTATTTCATTATCTTACATGGACGATCTTATTCTCTCTATATTGGAAAGTTTGGAACTAGTCAGCATCGTGTCATGACTACTGTATGCCAACCTAGTCTAGTGGTTATCGATTAACTATTGAAGAATGTAGAAACTTACCTGAAATTTATGCTCACAGACTATGGATTATTTGGCTTGGTTTCGTATCTTTATAGACGCTTCAAATGTCACGAGCATTATCTCAATCACCCTGAACACTTGCTAGATTACAAGTAAAAAAATCTCCAACCTAGTCCACGTGGTGTGAAGGGAATACTGGATTTTCTCTCTTATTTCATAATCCAATTTCTCTTGGCTTAATGATAGTGACTCCAAGAAGATTTAGGACGAAATTTAACAAAATTTGATTTTAGCTTAAGCCAAAAATTTAGTTTAAGCGAATTTAGTTAAAAAGTGAATTTTTGCTTAAGTTAAAAAATTTATTTGAGCTAAAATTACGAAAAATTTTAAAACTTCATCTTCTACCTCTTTAAATTACAGAAAATTCAAGAAACATTTGTTTCTCACCAATGACTACCTAGTTACTAAAAACTCTTACATAGTTTATCCAACCAAATATTTTAAATGTATTGTCTAGTGTACTACTTGTGTTATAAAACTATTTGAAATCAAGTTAAATTGTTGATAATTATAATAAGAATTATAAGAATGATAACTTTTAGAAATTGGTTGAGAAATAGTTACATTATTACATGTTTTAAAACACTTAAGTTTTTGTATTATGACTATAATAAAGTGTGACCATATGATCTTGCACAAATGTTTTTAATTATATTGTCTAGTGTACTATTTGTGCTAAACATTAGTGAGGTAGAACTATTTAGAATCGAGTTAAATTATTGAAATAATGATAAGGATTATAGGAATGATAACTTTGAAAAATTAGCTGAAAAATAGTTTTGATATTACATATTTTGAAACACTTTTTTGTATTATGACCATAAAGTGTGACCATATGATCTTGTACAAATATTTTTAAATGTATTGTCTAGTGTGCTACTTGTGCTAAATATTAGTGAGGTAGAACCATTTAGAATCAAGTTAAATTGTTGAGAATGATAATAAGAATTATAGGAATGATAACTTTAAGAAATTGGTTGAGAAATAGTTGTGATATTACATATTTTGAAACATTTAAGTTTTTGTTGTATAGTCGTAAAGTGTGACCACATGATCTTGCACAAATGTTTATCAACTTTTATGCAGTTTAAAGAGAAAGAAAATGAAGTTTTAAAATTTTCATAATTTTAACTTAAGTGAAAATTCACTTTTTAACTAAATTCGCTTAAGCTAAATTTTTTGCTTAAACCAAAATTAAGTTTTGTTAAATTTTGCTGAAGCGAATTTTTTTGCTTAAACAAAAACGCACTGTGCTTCCTGCAGTTTTCGTCAACAGTGTAGAAGATCCAAAAATTTGAGCCTTGATGAAAGAAAGTGAAACAAGGGTTTTGATTTGTTATAAAAATGATGAATCTATTTAATAAAATTAGTGAAAGTTTATAGCTTATAACTATTGATTGAATTGGACTATTATTTGTTTTTTTTAATCTAAGTAATAAACAATATTGTCCATAAGTCAAAAGAGCCCAAGACTGATCCTTGCTTGGGTGAAGTTTGAATGCATCACCTCCTGCTAAATAGATTCACCACACATATATAAATGCAATGAGATCTTATACCACTGTGTCAACCTTTTGTATTAATTAATTGTACAACTAAATAAAAATGAGTTAAATGACTAAAAAAGAGAAATATAACAATTATTGTTCATGTCTAAATTATTTAAAAAGTTAAAGGTAAAAACAAGAAAAAAAATATTGGTGGTTAACTTCTGATAAATTAAATAGTACTTAAAGTAATTTTTGTAAGTTAGCTTTTAAAAACTATAATCTCTCTTTATTTTTTATTTACTAAGCAGCTTTACTAACGTAATTGACTATAGAAACAAGTTATAAATTCTTAAATAAAATATAAACTTGTGTTACTATGTACACTTGATATTGAATGCCCCATTAAAGCATTTTAAAACACATCTCGAGTCTAAAACAAGTATACCTGTACAAAAAAGAGAGCATAATCTGCAAAAGGAAAACAAGGCACAAAACCTAAGGCATTGTTAGATAAGGCAGTTTACTTGTACTAAAACTTTCTGGATCCTTTGGTTTACTTTACAAATTCCAACAAATCCCATCATCACAAATACGATCTCAGCCACTAACATGCCTTCAGTTACAAATCAACAAAATCCAAATTCAATACTTTTTCACTATTTAAGAGGGGTCATATAAGTCTCCCACTCATTTCCATATGAAAAATATCTAAACATGGTGATGGTTTTAGTATCAAAGATTTTGCAGTTTGATTTGAGAATTACTCAAATAAAAAATTTTGTTAATAAAAATTATGATCCTATCAACCTGCGGAAGTTCTTATCCATTAAGTCTGGTATTACATATTCATATTTCAAAGACTGTTATACTGTTAAACCATTGGTTTTTCTAATCATCACTTATGCAATGTATATTTTACTAAATAAATACAACTTTGTCCTTACATTTCCAATCCTTATCAGTTATCACTTATTACCAACTTGTCAAGGTCGCTCTGGATTGTAGATATTGCCACATAATGATTTTTATTCTCTGATTAAATGCGTTACAATTACTGAAGTATTGGAATAAAGGTATGACCAAGTCACAAAATAACATTATGGTCCTCCACTTCTACCTTATGCTCTCTCATATTATTCCAAATGAATGTTCATATTTCAAAACCAAAGGTAAATATGCATTGAATTGTGATGTGACTCTCATGTGAGTGCCACCTTGTTATTTGGTGGTAGTCAGTCAAGATACTTCTTCCAAATGGACATTATTATTCTCATGTTTCCTTGGACCTTTATTGCATTTGAGACGTCACATGTTACCTCTTCACAATTTCACCCAAAGCCAATCAATTATGTTGCTTTGTTGTGTGCTTGGACCAACTGTATTAGCAAATGAAATCTGTGTTTTGTGGTGATAATGCCCACATGTGAGCATGAATTAAATTTGTATAAATTTAATTTAAATCTATTTTAAATTTAATTATATAGATTAAATTTTAAGTCAATTTATATTTTTTTTTAAAATTAGATTAAATTTTTTTTAAATATAAATATAGTTTAAAATTAATTTTAATAATATACTTTTTTAACACAACAAGATTTATATATATATATATATATATATATATATATATATAATTCTATGCTTTTATTTTATTTAATATAAATTAACATTATATAATATTATTACAAATTAATATATTAAAATATTATTATAAGATATAAAATTTATTTTATCATAAAATAATTTTTAAAATATATTTAATAAAAATACATTTTATGTGTATATAAAATTTATATATATAATACAAAAAGAGAAAACGTAGATATCACATACAACAAAACTTAACAAAATGAACAGGACCTATTATTTCCTTCGAGTGAACTGATCACCATAAATAACATAAGGGTTCTGATCCTGGAACTTAGAGAGAATCGTTCAGCATAAAAAATAATTTTTCAGTATTAAAACTGGTTTTATTAAATGAGATTCAAAATTTATCCCAACTAAAAAAAATTGAATTAGATGTCTAATTTTTTAAAATAATCTAAATTTTTTAATTTATTTTGGTTATGGATTGAATTATTAAATCTGAATTTTTTGCACAGCCCTTGCCAGCCAAAGGTGCAAGAGTAAAGAAAAGAGAAAATAACAAGTCATGTACACATTTCTTCACACTCTAGCTTTTTCAAAAGAAGAGGTTTTCATGAAATTTTGAGTTTGACTAGTTATTTGTGTTTTTAATATTAGTCTTTCTTTATTTATAACAAATAATTATTAATATTTTTATTTTAAATATGAAAATAATTTTTTTCAGATAAACTAGTTACTAAATTATTTTCAATTTAGTGTATGATTTGTGTTAATAAAGTATCCACTTTTATTCATAAAAATGTATTTATTCATTTGATTTAATATATAACACACCAATTTAATTATTTAATATTATAAATATTTTTAAAATAGAATATAAATTAATAACATATTACAATTTTTTATTAATCTTATGAATTAAGTATTTATTTTTTATAAATAGAATCAAAGTTATTAAATTATTTCATAATTGACATGATAATTTATATATATAATGAACCAATATCAGATTAAATTGACTATTATCAATTATTTATATTATATTAATATATTAATTATTAGAAATATTTTATTAAATTTAATGCAAATATATTAAGATCTTGTTTATTTTATGGTTAAAAAATAACTTTAACCCTTTTAAATAAAGAATGCATATTTCAATAAAAAAAACTATATATTTAAATAAATTTATGAATGCATTTTAAATTATTATAACTAACGATTAAAAATAACTCTATTTAACTTTAAATTAGAGATGCTACAAAAAATTAATAATTTATTAGAGTAAAAATTGTTTTGTTGAAAAAAAAATTTTGTCAATAAAAGTTTGAGTCTTTATATATATATATATATATATATATATATATATATATAAATTTAATAATAGATTTATTTACTGTATCCAAATGCGCAACTGGAGTGGATGATAATTGTTAAGTATTAAATTATGTCCAATGTTAATTAAAGAGTCATTATTCAATTTTGAAAATGAGAATTTAAAATTGTGAAAGAGCAATTGACAGACAGTGGTAGACTGACTTTTAATTGAATAAAGAAATCCAAATAAAAAATGTCATGAGCTCATCAAATAAAAATAACTCACTTGTCATGTTATGTTTATAACAAATTTTCATAATAAACTCTACAATGAAGAAAGAGAATAGAATGGATAAAAGAGAAGTATATAATAAAATAAAGAAAACAGATTTATAAGTTAAAATTTCTAAACAATATTATCATAAGCGTACGCAGGAGGCAGTTGTAGAAAATTGAAAATCCTCCATTAAAACGGGGCCCACCATCCCCTTAGAAGATTCAACCATCTTGACTACTGGGATTTGAAGAGTGGGAATGGAAATGGCACCTTGACTCAGATCAGAAACCCACCCGGGACTTGAAATTCCACTCAACAACAGCAAAAACATGTAAAAGAAAAGGAGCAAATTGGGAAACAGAGAGTGAAGAAAGAGAAGCAGCAGAATGGGAAGGGTGAAACTTTATCTCTTCTCTGTTCTCTGGCTTCTACTTGTATTCATGCTTCCTTCTACACAGGCTCAAACGGCGAGGCAACAGAACAACACAGGGTTCAGCTGCAGGGGAAGCTTCAAATGCGAGGCCTACGCATTCTACCGGGCCAGAGGCCCAAACTTTCTGGACCTGGCCGCGATAGCGGACCTCTTCGGCGTTAGCAGGCTCATGATTTCAAGGCCCAGCAACATCTCCTCCCCTTCCTCCCCCTTAGTCCCTGAACAATCCCTCTTCGTTCCCATACCCTGCTCTTGCAACCCCGTCAACAACACCTTCGGCTCCATCTCCTACGCCAACATCTCCTACACCATCAAACCCAACGACACCTTCTACCTCGTCTCCACCTTCAGTTTCCAGAACCTCACAACCTACCCCTCCGTCGAAGTCGTTAACCCCTCCCTCCTTGCCACTAACCTCTCCATCGGCGACAACGTTATCTTCCCCGTCTTCTGTAAGTGCCCCACAAATAATAGGTCAAAATACATTATCTCCTACGTTGTCCAACCCTCTGACAACCTATCATTCATCGCTTCGAGGTTTGGCTCCGATGAACAGTCCATAATTGACCTCAACGGTCGGACTCTGAATGATTACGACACCATCTTTGTTCCGGTTACCCGCTTGCCGGTTCTGGCCCAGCCCACGGTGGTTCCTTCTGCGCCGCCACCGGGAAATGGAACTGTGAGTGGAAACGGTTCTGATGATAGGACAGGGACTGTGCGAGGGTTGGCGATAGGGTTGGGGGTTGCGGGGTTGTTGTTGATTTTGGTGAGTGGGGTGTGGGTTTATAGGGAGGTTGTGTTGAAGAAGGAGAGGCATTGGGATGAGGAGGAGCAAAGGAAGAAGGAGAAGGAGGAGTTTTTGTATTTGGGAGGGAGAGAGGGGAAGAAGATGGAAGCGAAGTTGATGGCTAATGTTTCAGATTGTTTGGACAAGTATAGGGTGTTTGGGATTGAGGAGTTGGTGGAAGCCACCGATGGGTTTGACGAGAGTTGCTTGATTCAAGGGTCGGTGTATAAAGGCTCCATTGATGGAGATGTCTTTGCTATCAAGAAGATGAAGTGGAACGCCTACGAGGAACTCAAGATCTTACAGAAGGTAACAACTCTAGTCAAATTCTCTATTTTTTTTTTTTTATCTCTGATTGGAGCAGTGATGGTTTGTTATTCGTTGTTTACGATACTCTTGTTATGAGGTAAAAAAATCACTCCAACGTTCATTTCAAATGACTAAACATGCGGCAGGGAGTGTTATTTAATCATTTTTTGTACAAAAATTTATGTCATAACTTTGACTATAGATTTTTTTAAAAATAAATTTTCTTAAGTTATTCAAAGAAGCTTATTAAAATTAAATTAAAAAAGTTTATAGTAATTATAAGATGTTTTTATAAGTTTTCTGGAAGCTCTTTGCAACTCTCTTGAAAGTGTAAGACTCGCTTAAATTTGAAGACATTTATAATATAATGATAAAAGTCTATTTTTTTTTAAAAAAATTCTAATTACTTTTTTTTTTTTTTGGGTTAACTTATAACAAAAAGTGTCTCGTATTTATGTAATATTTTTCAAAATTCTGTTTCGATGGCTATTTAATCAAGCTCTTGATAGATCGAGGTTAATAGAACTGAAAAAGTAAGAAGAAAGATTGGCCATTTTTCTGTGTGAAGCTTAAAAAAGAGTGGAAGATACATCAAAGATGCAATAACAGATTGAAATTGGAAACGGTCCAAGAGGTTAGGAACTGATAAGGAGAAAGCCCTTGCTTGAATAAAATATACTAGTAGTTAATTAATATCTTATTGTTGATGATGAGTAATCAGATGACAGAGTAAGTGAAGTGACTTGTCTGATGAGTGGTCAACCCGCCACCATTAGTTTAGTTTTTAGCATAATCAAACCAAGGGAATAAACCTCTAGATGCCTGTATATAAACAATTATTCTAACATTTCCCATGTTACTTAGGCCAACAAATAATCCAAATCTTAGCATCCCAACATGAGAATTAATTATTGTGTGGTTAGTGTTCAGAACTTTCACTTATTGAAGTTATTGTGCAAGGAGAAAAAGGAAAACAGACATGTAATTTGGTAATTTCAAAAGCTTTGTCAGACTGGATTTAATTTCGTAGTTATCCATTATTCATTATTTCGTACTTGTATTTTTAGAAACACATCAAGAGGAATAAAACGATAGTACTAGTTGATGGCGTCGTTGCTTCTGGTTGTTCAACGAATTATGTTTCCAACTTTGTCTTATTTTTCAGATTAGGGTTGGTTAATATGAATATAGAATATGGTGGTGTTAGGGGCACTTAAAGGCACAAAAAAGACAAAAGACGCCGCTGCTCCTTTTGTCTGTTTCCATTTGATGACGGCATGAATCAACTGACACACATCTTAATTACGTTTATTGATTTAAAATTAATTTCATTTAATTTTAAAATAAATAAATATAATAATGTTAAAACGTAGGCATTTAAGAACATGATGAAAATACTTTTTGTGAGACTTCATCTTTTTTCTTCTTGAAGTAACTTTGAAGGTTAAGTTGAGGTAGGTACATCCTGATAAAAGAAAATATCAAAACAAGA
Source organism: Abrus precatorius (assembly GCF_003935025.1). Taxonomy (NCBI): domain Eukaryota; kingdom Viridiplantae; phylum Streptophyta; class Magnoliopsida; order Fabales; family Fabaceae; genus Abrus; species Abrus precatorius. Next base: position 12,444,492 of record NW_020874417.1, on the reverse strand, counting down.
ATATAATGCTACACTCTAATAATTTAATTTTAGCACTTGATTGATTATATATAACCATCATGCTTAAGTAGTTAATTAACAATGTGCCATTGTCTGCGATGAAGGTCAACCATGGGAATCTGGTGAAGTTGGAGGGGTTTTGCATAGACCCAGAAGAAGTAAATTGCTATCTAGTCTATGAATATGTGGAGAATGGATCCCTATACTCATGGCTGCATGAGGACAGAAGCGAGAAGCTGAACTGGAAAACGAGGCTGCGAATAGCCATTGACATTGCCAATGGCCTCCAGTACATCCACGAGCACACAAGGCCACGAGTGGTGCACAAAGACATAAAGAGCAGCAACATTCTCTTGGACTCCAACATGAGAGCCAAAATTGCCAATTTTGGGCTTGCAAAGTCAGGAATGAACGCCATTACCATGCACATTGTAGGAACACAGGGCTACATTGCCCCTGAATATCTAGCTGATGGTGTGATCTCAACAAAGATGGACGTGTTCTCTTTTGGGGTTGTGTTGCTCGAACTAATCTCTGGGAAGGAAGCTATTGATGAGGAAGGGAATCTCTTATGGGCAAGTGCCATCAAAACTTTTGAAGTGGATAATGAGCAAGAGAAGGCTAGGAGACTGAAGGAATGGTTGGATAAGGCTATTTTAAGGGAGACTTGCTCAATGGAAAGTTTGACGGGTGTTCTCAACATTGCAATTGCTTGTTTCCTTAGAGACCCATCAAAGAGGCCCAGCATAATGGATATTGTCTATGCACTAAGTAAAAGTGAAGACATGGGCTTTGACATCTCAGATGAAGGGATTGGTTCCCCTCGGCTAGTGGCTAGGTAAGTCTGCTGGGTTGTAGTGGTGACCCATCTGATTTTGGGTTTTGGTCTTGAGAAATAAAACCCCACTCAGACCAAAAAAGAGAACAGAAAACCACCCACTCTGTAGTACTTCATGAAGTATGGTTTTTCTGAGCCCAAAAAATAAGGGAGATAAAATAATTTTGGGCTGTATATTATATATAAAGTATGTGATTACTGATTAGTCACATGTGTCTTGCAACTATAGTCCAGAAAAAAAAAATCATGTCTTGTAACTATGTATGATTTATAAAACGGTTTTGGTTAAATTTACTGTTGCATGGTTTGAGTAGAGAAAGGCCCTAGAACTGTGTTGTTCCAATTTTTGCTGATTGCTAATCTTTGTATAGGACTGCATATTGACAGCAATTAAGCTTTAAACTGGGACTTCGTATATTGGAATGCCTTCGGCAGCATTTGTGAAACATGCAAAAATTAATAGTGTCGAAAGTTTTTGGATGTTTTAGATTTTTCTTTTAATATATAGGAAGAGCAGTTTTATATTTACTGTTGGATAAAATATTAAAGATGCAAAAACTGAGTGCTCGAAATGTATCTAGGATTATTTTAGTAGTTTTGATAAATCTTAATTAAAATTGGTGTTTAATTTTAATAATTCATACAATAAAAAATTATGTTAAAAATCAATATATTAAAGTAAAAATTTAACTTTAATTTAAAAACAGCAGACCAAAAAATTTAAAAATATTGCACCCATAATCTCTGTTAACGAAGAGCTTATCCACCTAAAATTTTGCGTTAAGTCTAGTCCCATTAGATAACTTATCTTACAGGATATCAGTTGCTCAGCCACCGTAGGCACGATGGTTGAAAACTGAAACATGAGGCAACCTTTGTCTATACAAAGGAGAGGCTCCAAAATCTTAAGTATTATCTTTAACCTTAAGAGAAGTTTTGCCTAAAAATCTTTATTGACTCTTCATCAGTGTTTCTAGCATAAACTCCCTTTTCCATTAGACTCTATTTGACATTCAGCGTAACAATTTTGATTCCCATCTGGAGTCACGAAGCTAAACAATACCCCAATACCTTTAAATAAATCTGCAAGTATTGTTTGATTTTATTGTTTTTCATTTCCATTTTTAAAGAAAAGAGTCAATTCTATTTTTAGTTTTTAAAAACAAAGCCATTGTTTCTAGAAAATTTGAAAACAAAAAAATGTTTTACACCGTTTTATCATTTTGTGAGGTGGCCATTTTAGGTAATCTTGTTACTTTTGCTCATCATTATTTGATACTAAAATCTACCTCTTTCATTTCTTTTGTTTCAATTTCTTTTGTAATTACAAATTCTTATTGCTTGTACCTTAAATTTTAGGGTGTAAATTTGTTAAGCTACTTATAAATTATTTAATCTTAACTCACTCAAATAAACTTTCTAATAAATAACTTCACACTTGGACTCAATTGTTTAAATGACTCAAATTCAAGTCTCTTAAATATGATATTAACAATATATATATGAAAAAAAATCTTTTCATATTAGTATATATAGTGGTGAATCCAAGACCTTAAAGGTCAAGAAGTGTAAAAACATACAATTAGGATGCAAAATATTAAAAAATTATATTATTAATAATAATTTATTAAAATTATGCACCCCTCCCCTCAACTTTATGTGTATTTGTGACTAAAAATATATATATATAAAGTAGGATCTTCTCACATCAGTATAATTCTAATAATTTATATACTCGATTTGAATATTTTATTTAATTTACATTCAATGGAATATAATTTATTATTTTACTGACAGTTAAATATAAGTTAAATAAAATTTTCAAATTAAATATAAAAGTTTTTAGACTTATACTAATGTATAAAGATTATATATATATATATATATATATATATATATATTATTTTTATAACTTTATTTTTAATCTTAAGTCATTTTTTTAAATAAAAATATTAATTAAATATCAAATTAATAAAAATTAAAATTCATTAAAAAATAAATTATAAACAAATTAATGAATTTTTTTTCTGTTCCTCAAAATTTATCTTTTACATTTGTATACATGCTCCTCAAATTTTATCTTTTACAAACAGGTACCCTTAACTTATTATAAAATTTTATAAAAAAATTTATTTTTTAAAAATTTGCCTGTGTGCAAGACTTTTTCCGACAATAGCTCTAACTGTGAAACGTGTCATTCCTAATTTTGGCAGCACATGGAAGTGGAGCGTTTGTTCTACGTCAACTTATCTAAATATTAAATAATTTTTATTCTATTTTTTTCTCTCTTATTGAATATTTTAAGTGTATGTTAAAAAATTGTATATAAAAGAGTACTATGTTAGAAAATTTTATAAATTTATAAATTTTTTCTTTGATAAATAAATTTTTATTATTTTTTAGAATATTTAAATAATATAAATAATTGATTAATAGATTTTAAATGTTTAGCTAAATTAAAATAGGAAAAAATTAAAATAATTGTAAATTTTATTATAGATAAATAAATAATTGTAAATACCTTCTTTTGTCTATACAGATGAATAAAAATTGAGTTAATAGATAGATTGCTTTTAAAAGTAGCAAACAATTAAATTTGTTTGATATAGGTTATTTTAATTTGAAGTTCTAAAAGTAACTAATAAAAATTTTCTTTAAAAATAGAAACTAAAACAAATTAAAAATGTTTTCAAAACCCATTTATTATTTACATTGTGAAAAAATTATAAACAACTCGGTTTACTAATTACATATTTATAATAAATTTTAAGTATCATTTCTCAACCATGAGTAATCACCTTGTTTACTACCACCTTATTCACGTAACAACCATCTTCCATATATTTTAAAATCAAGCAACAAAACATTTTTTTCTTCCATTTTTTTTTCAGTCTTTTTGTCAAAAAGATATTTTAAAATAATTTACAAATAAATTTTAAAAATAAGAAAGAAAAAATAATCAAACAAACCTGTTATGCATTCTCCATGGAAAACGGGGACCTATTTAGGAACCTAAACTTTGGTATTTATTTACAAATAAATGTTAAGATATTGGTTATGAAATTAAAAAAAGCTTAAATACTATTTTGATTTCTATATGAAATTTGTATTTTCAATTTGGTCTATAAAAGAAATTGTAAATAAGGTCTTGCAAGACAAAAATGTTAAAATAGTTCATGTTGTAACTTTCATTATAATTATGTTATCTCATTTTTATCTATTTTTTATTTTGATTTGTTATATTTCTTATGTATAACATATTTTTCATTTTAGTTCCCTATATAACAAAAATTCAAATCCGAGGGATCAAAATAAAAAATGTGTTACATATATAAGGATAATAATGAAAAAAAAATTATGTGCAGGGATTTAAATAAAAAAATGTGTCATATATAGATATTAAAATGAAATTCATCATTAAAACAAATTTAAAAAAAAATATGATAATTTATTATAGATTACTAAAGATGATTTGCTTACTTTAAATAAGGTTATTACAACTTAATATGATTATAAAGATTATTATGAGAAGATGAAGTTTGGGAGTTGAATAAATTATTATTATTATTATTATGGAAGATCAAGAGGAGAAAATGAGAAGTGATTTTCAATTGTGAAAGCCATTATTTTTTTTTTTAATTTAAGAGAGCGTGAAAGTTATTTTAGTTTCCTTTCTTTATCTTATAGGATCAAATTTATTTCAAATATCTAAGCAAAATTATGATGAATTGTTTGTTTTTTTAAAAAAATAAACTTAAACACAACCACTTATGTGCTTTTGGAGCTTTTAGTGCTGTGCTCCAACTAAATTAGACTTTAGTTCAATAACTAACATAATAAAAGTTGGTATTAAAAGTTGACACTAATTTTTGAGAAAAAGTAATAATTTTATTAAAGAAGAGTAGCAAAAATATTTAAAATACTACATATAAATTTTATTTTCAAGCAATCTCCTAAACAAGCTCTAAAAAACCTAAAGTACAATACAAAGCATTTTTTCACCCAACTCTCTAGCAACACCATCTTCTGTCTTAACAATATTCATAATTTCATTAAGCTACAATTATATTGAGTAAAGTTAGTGAACCACTCTTTTGTACCTATCGTAAATTATCATTTTATTTTATCCTATATAACACTTTTTCTCTAGTCTCTGCCCATAATACATTTTTCATTATGATCTCTACATGTAATGTACTTTTTTTTTATTTTGATCACTATAATTTTTGTTTTTTATAAGGACTAAGATTAAAATTGTGTTGTGGATAAAATGACTATAACAAAAAAAATTTAAACATGATATAAGGATATTATAACAAAAGTTATCAATAGAGATTATTTCAAACTATTTTTTAGTTAGACTTATAAATTTATAAACCTTTTTTTTTAATATGAAGACCAAATAAAAAACACATTTTGTACATAAACTAAAATAATATTTAAATCTTTAAAGAATTTATCCATAAGTTTTTCTTTTGTATAAAATAAATATTCTATACAAATTTTAAATGTGTGGGAATTAAAAGTAAAATGTTCTTTATAACTGAATGTTGCTATCCATGAATCATGATCAAAACTTGGAGGTGAAGGATCCACAGCTAAGGAACATCATTGTAAGGTCATTGAATATTGGACATTGTTATTTTCACAACAATTTTCTTTACATCATTTTAATTTGGGGGAAAAAATAAACATATTTAATATACAGTTTATCTTTTCTCAAAAAATTTCATATAGATATAACATAAAATAACGTAGTGAGAATACAATTTCTAGCTGTTAGAATATTACAATTGCTTAGTTATATTATCAATAATCTGGACAGTGCCCATCCAACCTCTCAGAAAACCGAAAGAATATACAAAGGAAAATGACTCGTGTGTGTTAAAATAGAGCTCTTGTTATGGGTATATTTTAATTGGAGTTCAGACTGCGTGCATGCACTTTGCTATGCACATCAATTACCGTAGAAATTCTGACGCTTTACCATACAAAAACCTATGGCACTTTTGCTTTTTGATCAATGAAGTTATTGCTTATTATAGACATAAATAATGGAGTGGCTCAGCTTTTCATTATTTCAATACGAACACGATCTAGTGTAAATCTTGTCTTCTGCATTGTTTGCCATGCTTGTTCATGATCCTTCATTACTACAAGTCAAATTTCTGATCTGTACGCGCTATAAAGATTCCCGGGGAAAAAACAAATATAAATTAATATTAATAAGTTGCATATACCTACCAATCATCATTTTCTTCCCTACCCTCCTAGCATCATGTCTATTATAATTGACCCCCCTCCTCCCCCTAAATAAATAATGGAATATTGTTTGCTTTGTTTTGTTCATATTCTTTTTATTAATTTCTTCATCAAATATTTGATCAAGTCTCTGAAGTTTATTTTGTCAACTACCAACCATTTTATTCCCTAACCTCTACATCATGATAATGCAATTCCATTTGCATAACAATAATTTGGCTTTCATTTGATGGGCAACTCAATTGGAGGATATGTAGGTGTAGTGTGGTGGTCGGATTTGGTTAAGAGAAGACCCGTTGATTATAAAGAACATTTCCCGGTGATAATCTCTGATGATAATTAATCAAATATGTCAAATTTTGACAATAATACATTTTCAAAAGTTTCTGAGACGCATCAGATGAGCTTCAACCTGTGTGACTTTCCTTGGCCATAAGCTTATTCATCTGTTTATATATATTCAAAGTAATATATATTGTAATTGAATAAGAAATTCTTTATGCGGCACACAACACACTTAGTTAATTTTGTGTCCATTCAATTGCAAAGTATGGCATACGAATATTTGGGGTATTACACTGTATTTTTGTATGTGATACAAAACCCAAAAAAGAAAAAAAGAAAAATCGGATGAACATATCAGTCCCTTTTGACTCTCTTGTTGAAAAACTTCATTGGAGGCAACTTTCTGAGGTTCCTGATTGAAAAAGGGTTCATTAGAAACAACAGCATATAGCACTCCATCACAGATGCTAAAGTAACCAGAAATGTTGACAAAACTTGTAGAGAGAATCTTCCTTCTCCCTACTTTATAGTCTAACTCCAGATAGACATGGTGATAGGATGCACTGATTCAAAATATGTTGGTTCAAAGAACCCAAGCTGAAAGAATGGTTTTCCTCGTCATAGCCACAGTACAAGAGTTGTCTCTCATACAACACAACCCAGTCCTCTAGCTTCTGAGCCTTTCATTATTCTTAGCCTTTTGCAGGAAGTCATAAACATGCTGCACAAGAAAAGCAAGTTCTGTTAAGGTTGAGATTTGAGAATATATATTGCTAAGAGAGAAAACACAGAAAGAAAAAGAGAACTTACTCCCATGGAACATCTCCAACCAGCATCCAGTCACCGTCTTTGTCTTCATAGGTAGGTGCATATTCAGAACCCTTGTAACCCTCTCTTTCAGAGTACTCACCTGAAATAACAACCCAAATCAGGTTAATTAATTAAAATTGAAATACAAGCTAACTAGTTTGATTCACGAAAAGCATATTAATTTCCTCTCACCTATGGTCAACTTGAACATGGTTTCTAAAGCCTTGAGTAGTTGAGGATAGCCTCTATAGAGCTTCAAGTCAATCTTTCTGAGGTAAGGGGCTCCATCCATGCTCACTTTCACATAGATCCCATCTCCCTCACCCTCTTGAACGCTGTTCTTCCTGTACGATCTGATTGGTGGCCACCCCACTATCTTTGCCCTGCCACATCAACAATCCCTTCTACCCATTAGCCCAAAACTCACATCCCAAAAACATCATAAAAGATTACTAAAAGCTACATAGTATGTTTGGTTGTGTGATGATGTAAACTTACTTGGCAGGAGGGGCTGCACCACTCTGGACATGTTGGTCATGGGAGGCATTGGAAATGGAAACAGACTCTTGAGAAGTTTCCCGCAATAGCCTTTTATTGTTTCTAAAACCAGGCACGGTTTTCTCCTCCTTTTCCTCTGTACCTGGCAACCCCAACCTAAGTTCTGTTGCCTTCAGGTTCAGATCGTTCTCATATGCCACTGTGCTATCCATCTTTCCCTTTGATCAGACTTTCCCAAGCAGCCAAAAAAATGTAAACCTTTATGCAAATTGCAAGCCCCTCTTACAAACAGTTTTTGTTGGAGAATATAATGTGACGAGGGTTAAGGGTTGCAGAGCTAAAAATATTCGTGCTGAGATGTTAAAAGAGGAAATGTGGTGCGTTTTTGGGAAAGTTAGGAAAGGAAGGTTATGTTTTATAGGAAAAGTTGAAATAAAGAAGGTGGCAGCTGCGAGAGGGCATTGGCATTGTTTTAAATTCAATGCATAAATTATGGACAAAGACAGGTTAAGGTGTTGGTGGCAGCGGCAGCAGCTTCGAAGGAACATGTCCCCCCATTTGGAGGACAATGGTGGGACCCACTCACCCACCCTTTGGTCTCTTTTGGACGGCCAAGATGCGCTTTCTGAGCCCAATCAGGAGCGTTGATTTTGAGGTAGCACACCCATGTGAATGGAGGGTCCCTTGTGAGGGTTGGTTAGGGGTATGCCGTGCCCATCTCGGATTCCTTCTGTGGGAGACCTCATCAGCCGTGTGGCATATCCATGTGTTTAATAAGAAAACCCACACCTTCTTTGATATTTCTTTTATCACTAGTTTACAGGTATTATATTTTGAAATAAATTTATGTATAATTTAATAATTGAAAATTTTATATTTATTAAATATATATATATAATAAAATTATTTTAAGCCATAAGCTTTTTAAAATTATTTAATTTAACGCTGTAATTATGAATAACATGTATCAAAATGATAAAAATTTAATAAAATAAAATTATTTTAAAAAATTATTTTATTATATAGTATCAATTTAATTAAATTTTAATAATTAATATATATTAATAACCATAAATTTAAAAATTATAACTTTTGAAAGTAAATTCTAAATTTTAAAAAATATATAAAAATTAAGATAACTTTTATAAATATAAAATAAGTATTTACAAAAAAATATAAAAATTTATATAAGATAAGAAGAGAAAGTTAAGTACCAACTTTAACTTTTAAAAGTTACAACAAAATTAATAAAAATGTAGATAAAAACTAAAATCATGACAATAAAAAAAATATAAGTCACACATGATTGTTAATCATTTTTATTTTCAAATACTCATGTTTATAATATAAAGATAAATAATTATTTTTATATTTAAAATGTACGAGGTTTATTAGGGGAAATTTTAAATATGATGTTTTCTGCAAATTGGCGACCTTTGCATGAAGTGTGTCAATAGCAAAATGCTTAGGGTCGAGTTGCAGACATTTTGAACCCCTAAAAAAAGGCTAATGGTGACTTTTTGCATAAAAAATCTCTGCTAGCAATTGTTATGTCGTAACCTTTGGATGTGAAGTCTTGTCATCTTGAACCTTTGAAAAATTGTCAATTACGACTTTTAACTATGACAAATCTCTTTGTACATGTCAATCAAAGAACAACAACTATTAAGTTTTCTAACACCCTAAAAATCGCTAATTGTGACTTTTGCTCTATATATTAGAGCTGTACATAAACCAGGAAGTCATGTGCAAAGTGAGGAACTGTTTGAGAGAGATGTTCAAGGTAGAAGAAGACTTGAGGGAAAGAGAATAGGATCGAAAAAATATTAGAAAAAAATAGAAAATTAAAAATCTGATTAAAAGAAGTTTGATTTGTCACGTTAAGTGATATGTAGGCATCCATGTGGACTTCAAACGACATCATTTTTTTTTCTTCTTTTCAAAACCTCAAATTGAACCCTGAGAAATTGAAAAGAAACAAGCTAGAATGACACTATTTTTGTTTTGTTTTAATTTTTTTTTCTTATTTTGATCTTTTTATTTATTTTGTGCTATGCTTCTTTAGCGTTGAGACTTTTGCAGTGGTGAGATTCAATGTTGCACATCATGTCTTTGTTTATGATGATTCTCCTCCATCCAAAACATCTTATTTGGATAATACCTTCTCTTTATCTTCTCTAGATCCACTCATGTAAGCATGAAAGTTGCTTGAACTGTGTTTATGAGTGGGGTATTAAATCATATGATTATGTTGTTTCAACATTAAATTTTGCAACTACAAGAGAAATGACATCACTTAGGTGTATTTGAATGATAGAATTTTTGGAAATATGGGGCAATGATGTCAAAAAAAAGGAAAAAAGTGTTGGAGGGTATGAGAGAGTGACATTTTGAGATTTAGAACTACTTTGTGAAAGACAAAAAGATGGGTGTGATTGTGAATGGAATGAGAAGATGTTATCAATAAGGTGAGATTTGACCCAATAAAAGTCGAAGAAAACTTGAAGGAGGAATGTTGTTTGGGTTAGTAATGTTGGAGCAATGGTGTAGTGCTTGCTTGGGGATTTTGATGTTGTAGTTGAATTCAAATGAAAAAATTAGAAGCAAAAAAGAAAAGAAAAAAGAAAAAAATAAAGCATTACATGATGCACATATACAATATCGTTTGAAATCCATATATATATCTATATGTCACTTAACATAATAAATCAATATTTTATGATTTATTTTTAATATTTTTTAATGTCAAAAACTAAATTGATTGGCAAATGTTGATTTTGGGAACTAACATTTCAAAATTTAAATTTGGAGAACTTATTTAAATGATCGTACATATACATGTTTTAGAGACTAAACTAAATATTTACTTGTTATTATAAGTAGTTACTAAATTAGATAAGTTTTGAATTTTTGTAAGAAAAATAATATATTATTGCACATTTTGTAATTAGTGTTTTTGAGAAATATTATTATTTATGTAAAAAAAAGTTTAAAATTATTGTATATAATGTATATATATATATATATATATATATATATATATTATAATTGGTTAAAAATTTAAAGTGCCCTAATTATTAATAACAATTTAAAGAAATTTATTTATAGCATTTATAATAAGATATAGATATCATAGTAATTATTATGAACATTTTAAAGTTATTAAGTATGCTTATAATATATTTTAGGTAATTTTTTTTGTTTTCTTAAATATGTTTTGAAAATATTTAGGTTAATTTATAATGTATTTTTGTTGACTTAATTATTATTACGATGCAATAAAGTAATTTATTAAATATTGTTTTTAATTTATAATTTAATATAAGAAGTGTACTTTATAATTTTTTAAATTGTTAATTAACTACTAATTTGCATGAATACTATTTTGTAAAATATTATTAGCGTTATTGTAAATTATTCGAGAATACACTACTTAATTCATTTACTTTTTATGATTTGTATCAAGTGATGAAATTATTATGCACTCGTTACTTATTAACAATTCTACCTAGACCAAAAATCTTAATTTTACGGCATATTAGCCTTTATTGAAATACTCTAATTTATCAAATGAAAATCAAACGATCCATTTGTTAATATACTTGTGGAATGATAGAGGTATGAAACATATACATTTTACTTACTTTGCAGAGAAGGCACAATTACATTAGAAAATATTTTTATGTTGGTTGGATTTCAAATCAATGGTGTACTAGTGATTGGTTTTACAAATCTTTTTACTATAGTAGTTAAGGAAATGTGTGAAAACTTAAATCTTTCACACATTAAAGATTTATACTTTCTTATTTATATGTTAAATGTATCTCTATAAAACATTTGATATTGATTATCACACTAATCTATTTTATTCATTGTAGTTTTTGTGGAGATCATATGTGGATGATGAAATTGATATTGTAATTCCAAATGACGTGAGAGGTGAATGACTAGTGTGGTCAACTGTTAGCCCTTTGATTGTGTAATGCATCAATTTGGATATGCTTATCTTATTTCTCTTCAACTCCAACAACTTGAGGGAGTCCATAATAGAGACTTATGGGGTATAAGAGAACCAAAGAATTGGAGACTCATGCATGATGATTGGATGATGATGTGAGAGCATTGAAATGAACGTATCTTAGAAGTAATCATAACTAAGAATTTTTATTTTTCTAGTGAATATTAAGCATGGTCACATTGTATGCAATGAATTGACTATAGGATTATTAGGGAAAACAAAGTTATGATAACTATCCTATCATTTCAAAACTATGCCCTAATGTGGTGGACCAATTTTTATAAAAAAAGAGATAAGTTAGGCTTACCTCCCATTGTTATTGGGATGAGTTCAAAGTCTTACTTAAGAAAAGATATGTCTCTACCTACTATAGAGTGAGCTACTTGCTAAATTCCAAAGACTAAACCAAGGCTTGAAAAGTGTAGAGGACTACTATAAAGATTTAGAAATTTATCTAATTAGGGCTAATGTACAAAGGGATAATGAAACAACTATAATAAGATTCATGAATGGCCTAAATAGAGATATAAAAAGAAAGGTTGAGTTACTTCTCCATGTGAATTTAGATGAGTTAGTGCATTTAGCCATTGGGGTTGAGACACAACTCCAAGAAAGAGGAAGTAGGAAATATTCCTTTAAAGAAGAATCTTCCACCCAAAGGTGGAAGGATAAAAATAAGAGGGGGGTATGTCTTACAAGGCCAGGAAAGACCCTACATAAAACTCTCAAGAAAAAGAAACAAAGAGTTTTAACAAAAATAATTCTTAAACCACTAGGAACACTCTAAAATAAGAAAAAGAAAAGAGTGATTCAATCAAATGCTTTAAGTGTTTGGGACGGGATCGCATTGCATCCCAATGCTCTACAAAGAAAATCATGATACTAAATGGTAAGGATTGCAATACTAGTACTAGTGAGGATCCTTCATCCTTTTCCTTATCCTCAACTCAAAGTAAATACTATAGTTCTAATGAAGATCTTAGGAGTAGTGAAGATGACTTAATATTTATTAAGAAACTATTAGGGAGTCAAAGCCATGAGTTAGATGATTGACAAAGAGAAAACATTTTTCCATACTAGATGTTATGTCTTAGAAAATTTATGTTCCCTAATAGTTGATGAGGATCTTGTACCAGTTGTGCCTCCCAAAGGTTAGTGAGTAAGTTTAGTTTTGTCACTATCCCTTACCCTAGGCCATACAAGCTTTAATGGCTAAACCAAGAGGGTGAACTCTTAGTTGATAAGTAAGTTAAGGTAACTTTCTCGAGTGAGAAATATGAAGATGAGGTTTTGTGTGATGTAGTTCTCATGAAGGCAAATCATATTTTCTTAGGTAAGCCATGACAATTTGATAGGAAGGTCTATCATGATAGCCATTCCAACACCATTTCTTTCACTTATGAAAAGAAGTACACCTTACACCCCTTAACACCTATCCAAGTTATGGAAGATCAAGTGAAAATGAAGGTTAAGAGGGATAGGTAAACCGAGAGTATTAAAGAAAATCAAAACAAACTTAAAAAAAAAAGTTGAAAAACCTAAGGGTGAAAGCCTTTTAGTTAGAACACATGAAGTTAAAAGAATCTTATATATGAAACATAACATGTTTTTACTCTATTGTAAGGATTCTTTTACCTCTCATACCCTAACTAATGAAGCCTCCTTCCTAAAAGACAAAATGCTTCCTCTTTTTGAGGAATTCAAAGACATCTTTCCTAAAGACATTCTCCAAGAGTTACCACTTTTAAAAGTGATTGAGCACCAAATAGATTTAGTGCCCAATGCAAGCTTGCTTGATAGGTCGACTTATAGGTGGAACTCACAAGAAAGCAATAAAGTAGAAAAACAAATCAATGATTTGATAGACTTTGAGTTAAGATGTGAAACTAAAGCAAGCAAAACAAAAGGAAGTATGTGTAAAAAAAAGTGATTAAGGTTAAAAGAAGAGAGAGTATTACCATTTAGACAATGTTTGATGTTATTACTGCTTAGAGTTACTTTTAATTAAGCAAATGGAGTTTTGAGTTTTGAAGTAATTAAAGGGATAGTGAAAGGATGGATAAGGGAAAGTTTGAGCCTTTGTGCCATACCCATATTACTTATCCCTAATAAGGATGGGTCATAGAGAATGTGCACCAATTGTAGAGCCATAAACAACGTAACCACCAAATACAGACATCTCATACCTAGATTAGATGATATGTTAGATGAATTGAGTGGCTCCACAATATTATCTAAGATTGACTTTAAAAGTGGCTATCATCAAATAAGAAGTTAAGATAGAGATGAATGAAAAATCGCTTTTAAGACCAAGTTTGGACTATATGATTGATTGATTATTCTCTTTGGCTTAACCAAACCCCCTAGCACGTTCATGAAACTCATGAACCATATTTTAAAGAAATTCATATGGCACTTCGTGGTAGTATACTTTGAGGGCATCTTAGTATACTCACCAATCATGGAAACTCACTTAGGTTACCATAGGTTAGTCATGTTTGCCTTAAGAGAAAATAACCTATATGCAAACATAGAAAAATATTCCTTTGGTTTAGACAATGTAGTTTTCCTAGGTTTTGTGGTGAGTTCCAAAGGGGTGCATGTGAATAAGTCTAAATTCAAGGCCATCAAAGATTGACCCACCCCACAAAACGTTGGTGAAGTTAGAAGCATGGTTTTGATAACTTCTATAAAAGGTTTGATGAAAGATTTTTTCACCTTGGTATCTCCCCTAAATGAATTGGTTAAAAAGAATGTTATTTTCTCATGGGGACCAAGGCAAGAAAAATTCTTTCGAGACCTAAAAGATCGACACACACAAGCTCATTTTCTAGCTCTTCCAAACTTTTCTAAGTTAGACTTACCCTATGATTATGGTGTGAGTACTAATTTTAACATTTGTAATCTCTTCCCTTTTGATGTAGGTGACCAAGATGATGATTGCTTGGATTTGAGGATAAATTCTCTTAAAGAAAGAGAGCATGATGAGGATTACATATACAAAGAGACCATAGAACATTATGAGAATGCTTTAAAGGGACTTCAACTCTATGACTAGATCAAGGGCTAAAAAGGCCAAATAGGCCCTTAATAAGCTTTTTCGGCTTGTGAGGCACTTAGAGGAACTACACCCTTTGAAGGATCACATTATGTCGTGTGCATACTTCACATGCACCATACTTAATACATAGGATTCATGTGTATATCTTATAAGATTAAGTTACATATTTTCTTTGTATAAATACCATGTATTAATTTAGGATTTCTTTTTCATATTTTATTAGTTAAATAGTTTAGGAATTAAGATTGGCTTTAGGAAAGCCCATTAGCATAGCCTCCATATACAAGCCTATATAAAGGCTTCTGCCTTTGTAAATCAGACACTTTTAGTCATAAATGAAGAATACTCCTTTGAGTTTGTGAGATTTATTCTCTTTTTTCTCTCAATTGTTCAAGAAGAACTTTGAGCTTGAAGTTTGTATTAATGAATCCTTCCATTGTGGAAAACCTCACCTAGGCTTATCTCCATTGAGTGGCGCCTTCCCCTTTCCAATTCCTTTCTCCTCCATCATTGTTTATCTTTCTTTTCCTTTGTTATTCATTTAATTATTTCAAAATTATTGCAAAGTGCACCTAGACAAGAGCTTCTCCATACAAAGGAGAATGAAGAAATAAGTTTCTTTTAGGATTGATCTTCCTTCTACATCAAGGCATATACATTCTAACCTTCAAGGTAAAAAAGTTAATTTAAACAACTAATTTTCAACTTAACAATTATATTTTATTATGTTTATTTTCTACGCAGATGTGATGACCTTTGGTTGGAGCTGATGTGGATGTAAGAACACGTGGAGTCCATGTTTCATGAAAAGAGTGAGCAACATCTTTTGTTGCACTTGGTGACCCAGAAATGGAGACAGCTTGAACCACAATGTTGTTTAGTAGAACGTTGTTAGAGACCATGTACTAAGATCCTTTGGCAACAACAGGTACACTGACAATGCTTCGACCAATGTCATTTTTAGATAAATTAGCTTTTCCACTTCCTCGAAGTCTACTGCCTCCTTCATCCACCTTTTTGTCAGTCACTGCCTTGCATCTTTGTGAAAACTACCAATATCTTATCAATTATCTTTTCTTCCATGACAAGGTAGTTCATAACTAGCTAGAAGTTCTAGCATAGTGTCACTAACGATGTGTCTTTGTCGATAAGCAAAAAATTTAGCGTGATCTATCAAACTACCCTAGCACTTTCTGGCACGCTTCTTCATTAACCTCGATAATAGATCATCGAAAGGTGCTTTTTCACGAGCTGAAACCATGTTATTCATATAAGTTTCAACGATCTTCAAACTCTACTTCTATTTCTCTTCTTTATTGATGTCAAGAAGCTTCTTGAATTTCTACAATAGCTAAGGATAAGGAAGTTTGCACATAGATGAATAAAAAAATATGCAAAAAGAATAAAATTATATTTAATTATTAAAAATTAAAATCATATATCATTTTTTAAATTGAAACTAAATGGTATCTTTGCAAGCTGATTTCAGTAGCAATGTCAACAATAATAGAAAATAGTTTTTGGGACAGGTCTAGTGAGAGTTTCGGAGTCTTTACCAAAGGTGAATCCACAAATGTTATCAATGGTTCAACCTAAGAGAAGATCTTGCAAGTCAACTAAAACCTTTTCTTTTGCAACTTTATCTAGAATGCACCAAAGCCAATTTTTTACATCATTCATCAAGTCATAGCCTGTCTAAGGGTTTAGGTCATGAACTCGAATGTAGTCATTTTGTGTTGCATAAGCCATGTTTCACCATCAATATTCAAGATTCCTTAGCCTAGAAGATCATATTTCATAGGTAGCTTGTGACAATGTAGAAGTTGTGTTTTCAACCCACGAAGGGGAGGGAAAAAGTGCATGTTTGATAGTTGGCTGAACTATGCTATAGAATTATGGTGATATAGATGAAGAGAACTAGGAGACTTTCAAAAAAGGGCTATACTCATAGATAGGTTAGACTTCGAGTTAAGACATGAAATCAAAGCAAGCGAAACAAATAGAAGTATGTGTAAAAAAATAACAATTAAGGTGAAAAGAAGAGGGAGTGTTACCATTTGGACAATGTTTAATGTTATTATCTCTTAGATGAGTAAAAAAAATTAAAAAAGAATAAAATTATATTTAATTATTAAAAATTAAAATTATATATTATTTTTGAAACTAAATGGTACCTCTGCAAGGTGATTTTAGGGGCAATGTCAACAACTATAGAAAATAATTTTTCAGATAGGACTGGTGAGAGAGTTTCAGGTTCTTTGCCAAAAATGAATCCACAAATGTTATTAATTGTTCAACGTAGGAGAAAATTTTACAAATCAACTGAAATGCCTTAAAAGTGACAATGGTGCAGAATTTCTCATGAGTAACTTTTTAAAATTAGAAGAAATCTTGCATCACAAAGCATGTGTAGAAACCCGTCAACAAAATGGAATTGTTGAGAGGAAACACCAATACATCCTCAATATTGCAAGAGCTTTTTTCTTTCAAGCATCCACAAAATTTTGGAACTTCACCATTGCTCATGCTGTGCAAATAATAAATAAATTGCATTCTCTCATTTTTCATCATAAATGTCCATCTGATCGATTGTACAAACAACCTCCTAATCTACCTAACCTCAAAGTTTTCGGTTGCCTTACTTATGTCACCACTCCATATTCACACATAACCAAATTCTAACTCAGAGGCTTTAAAAATGTTTTCCTAGGTTATAAAGAAGCCAACAAATGATATATTTTAAATGATATGCACAGTCACACTTTTTTATATATAGACATGTTGTATTCTATGAAGCTATTTTTCCCTTTAAAGCAAACTCTATGCAGGATATTTATTCTTTGACCAAGGGGGAAATCAGAATAGCGGCATCACTAATACCACATTTCACGATGGTGGCATGAATATCCCTGATTATGGCCCTAATAAGGATGAGCAGGATAATCAAAATTATAATCAAGATCGATAAGGAAATCTTGAACGTGTTATGTTTGAGACAACAGAAAGAGAACAAGAAGACCCTTCTAGTCTCACAGATTAGCATAACCAAACAGAAAGCAACAATCAAAATTCTTAACCTACCAGACATTCTGAAAGTGACAAAAGGCCACCCTCATATGTTACAGATTATCACTAGAATCTAACAGAAGAAACAGAAAGTGAGAATGACTCAAGTGACAGTGTTCACTCTCTTTCATATTTTGTTTCGTATGAACATTTATCTACTTCTTATAAAAACTTCTGCCTTTCAATTACTCCCAACCTTGAACCAAGGAATTACCAAGAAGCAATAAAGATAAGGCACTAGAAGGAGGCTATAGATGCAGAACTCTCAACATTAAAGCTCGACCACACTTGGACACTTATTGATCCACCTCCCAATATAAATCCAATAGGATGTAAGTAGGTCTACAAGATGAAGTGTCATGCAGATGAAACTATTGAAAGGTTCAAGGCAAGGCTCATGGCCAAGACTAAACAATTAGAGGAATTAGATTACTTGAGATTTTTTCTCCAGTGGCCAAAATCAACACAATAAGAATGTTAATGGCAGGAGTAGCTATCAAAGATTGGGATCTATAATAAGTTGATGTACATAATGCATTCCTACATGGGAAGCTACGTAAGGAAGTGTACATGAAACTTTCTCTGGATTATTTTCTAAAAATTCTTCCAAAGTATGCAAACTACATAAGTCCCTTTAGGAACTTAAGCAGGCTAGTAGATAGTGGCATTTAATCTTAATAGCAGCTCTAATGTTACTGCAATACAAGCAATCTCAGGCAGACTAAACACTTTTTACCAAAAGGCATAGAAAATTCTTCACAACACTACTAATTTATGTTGATGACATAGTTATCATAGAAAATGATGCAACAGAAATTGAAAAAGTAAAAGGACATTTGAACAAAAGATTTAGAATCAAGTACTTAGGAAGTTTCTAGGATTAGAGGTGGTGAGATCCAAAGTTAGAATACATCTCAATCAGAGGAAACACAAACTCCAGTTCCTAGAAAATAGTGGCAACTTGGTAAGTAAACTTACAAAAACTCCCTTTCAATAAAGCTTCAGTTAGACCAAGGAAGTCCTTTCACTGATGCCACTTGTTATAGAAGGTTGGTTGAAAAACTTTTGTACCTAATAACCACAAGATTCGAAATATCTTAAAGTCAGTCAGTTCATGAGTAAACCAATGGACATCCATTACAAGACAAAACCATAAGGATCCTTAGATACTTAAAAGGATCAACCTCTCAAAGTATATTCTTCTCAGCTAAATTAGAACTCAAGTTATCTAAATTCTCAGACTCAGACTAGGCATGTTGTACAGAAAGTAAAAATTTTATTACGGGATTTTGTGTCTTCCTTGGAAGTTCTCTGATAGGTTAGAAGTCTAAAATGCAAGTCACTGTGTCCAGATCTTCCTTGGGAGCAGAATATAGGCCCTAGGCTAGCGTAACCTATGAGATACAATGACTAAATTACATTCTTGCATATTTACAAATCAACATCAAACAACCTACTTCCATTTACTGTGAAAATAAATCTGCTATATATTTGACCCATAATCTTGTCTTCCAGAAGAGATCCAAATATATAGAGATAGATTGTCGCATTGTTCGAAAAAAGATTAAGAAAGGACTAATTCATTTATTCCATATTCCTTCTAATGACTAATTGATAGATCTTTTTACAAAACAACTTCATTCTACTTACTTCAAGGCTTTCATCAACAAGTTGGGACTCAAGGACCTTGTTCGGAGGGCAAGTGTACCCATCGAGAAGTAATAAAGGGTTCTTAAATTAAGTTCCTGAAATATCGTCCCACAAGGATTGATTTTCAATCACTAAGAATTTTCTAATTCAATTGTTTAAGCTTCAAAGATACGAGATTAATTAAAAACAAGAATTTATGAAATCAATTATAAAACTAAAAGCAAGAATACACTTCACGTCTTGGTTAAACTTATCAGAGAGGAACCTAGGGCATATGGATTTTCTCATTCAATCCTTTATGTTATTTTTCTGTTTAACTCTAAATCTGATTTCCTTGTGATTACCAATTATTCATACGAATATTATTAATACCCAATAGTCATGTAATATTAATATTCTTTTTTCTAAATTAATATCCCCAATGGTTATGCAAGACATCAATTTAAGAAAGCTTAAGGAATCTATGAACTTGTTAATTTAATAACGATTAGAAGAGAAAGATTGGTTTGATCCACCTAATCTTTTGTCTCGTTTTACCCTATAGTTCTATTAATTAATCGAGGTACAGTCGCCTGACGATATAATTAATTAGGATTAAGAAAGAAGCGCAATAGGATAAAATCTAATCACATAACGAAAATCAAATTAAGATTCAAATATCAAAATCTCATAAATTCATAAATAATAGTTCTCATAGCCCTAGCTATGGACTTAGTTACTCATGCTAAAGAAAAGAACTAAAACATTCATGAATAAAGTCATAAAGAAAAGAAATAGAAAAACTAGAGTGTGATGAGTTCTCAATCTTCAAGTATGGTCGCTTGAAGCTCCAAGTCCCGCCAAGAGTGTGCCAAAGATCCCGTGCAAGAGAGACGAGATGAAATGTATCCCAGAGCAAAAGCCAATATAAACGGTGTAAAACCGTATATCCAAGATGCCCCTTACGATGCCTTCGGTCTTCCTTTTAATAGGGTTTGAAAACCCTAAAAACTCTAATTAATTGGGCTTCCCACAGATGAGCACGGTCGTGCAAGGTTTTAAGCACAACCGTGCATGGACTCGAAGCACCCCGTGCTTATTGAATGGGTTTGGGCGTGCTGACTGCTGCGAAGCTCTAATCTTCCATCAATTTGGGCCCAAAATGCACCCAAAGTCTACTTGCGGCCTCTTTATACCAAACTGTACAATTAATATATAAATTAGTGTAAAATCTAAATAAAATAAAGGTCAAATATGAATATATGGGTTGTAAAAAAAGGCTTAAGTACAGACTTATCAGACTTCTACCATCCAACTTAATGGGATGTAAATATATTTAATATTTTTATTTGTTAGTAGTTATTACTATTAAGGAGTTAGTTATAACTATGAATAAGTTTGTTATTAGTTTAGTAGAACATATATATCACTTTTGGTAGATTCAATATATATAAATACACTTTCAAATTCTTTCTAACATCAAGACTCCTCATTATTTCAATTCATCCAAATAATATGTTTTTTTAACTTTATTTTCACTCTATTTTCTTCTTCTTTTTTTATTTCATTCCTCTTTCAATTCTTTTTTAGATAGGCATTGAAGAAGGAAATTAAAGTATAATTTTCTATTTTTCTCCTCCTTATTTTTCAAATGTTTTTCTTTTCTTGAAAAAAAGTATTTTTCTTTTTTACAAAATTTTATTTCTTTGTAAAATAACAATTAGACTGATATCGTAGAAATATTTTCATATATCTAAAGAGGTAGTTAGTTATAATTGGTTATAGTCGATTTTGTATTTTAAATGTTAAATCTTTTAATGGAGTGAACAGGTAATCAATTTGATAAGGTGATTTAAAATAGATTTGATGTTGAATATTGACTTAATGTTGTTCCCTCTCTCACTACAAAGCATAACACTACTGCTATGTAGCTTGTAGTTTGTGTAGTCTCCTCTATCTTGGTGGCATGTTATTGCAACCTTTATAGTCTCTTCCATTTTTATTGTTGTCTAAGAACATGAGTTACTCAATTTACTTCTACAATGATAAGTGCAAAAAGACATTAAAGTAAATAAAAAAACTGGTAAAATATACATTCTTTTACCATAGGAATTGCATTATAATGATCACTACAAAAGAAAAAAATTGGAGATTAATTAGTTGTACATATTATCAAATGCTATATATTTAAAAGCTACATTTTACAAGTAATGACAAAATGTGTCAGGAGAGCAAAAATTCAATTCAAGTTAATTCTAGCTAGAAGGCATACTCTAAGAGCATGTTCATCCACAAAATTCTTTGACAGTTAACCAATTTCAATACATATTTAGGTGCATGGTGGTACTTTTGTTGAGCTTTAGCAAAGCTTCTACCAAGAACATGTTCAACCCAATTTTCCATTACTTTTTTCTTGTCTGATAAGAAAGTAGCTGCAAGTATCTGTACCATGACATCATAGTTAATTTCCAGCATAAACTCATATCCAAATTATTTCAAAATTGCAGGTCAATACTTTTTATTACTTTCTCAACAAGCAAATCAAAATTGAATGGTTTAAACACCACTTTTCATCAATTTGATCAGTACTTCAATAGTCATGTTATTAGGAAAATAAATAGTAGTGACTTAACAACTTACTCAATACCTCAACAGTCATGATATCTTTTTCAAAATAGTTTTAAAACTTCAAATAATTAAATTTAAATAATAAAATAAAAATAATTAATAAATTCTTTTGAAATATAATTATATTATTTTCTAACAATCTCTCACATATTTCAAAAGAATGTAACATAATAAAATAAATTTTAAAATTAGGTTATACCATAAATGTAAATATTCGAGTCTAGTGTCTTCTCAACTATGAACCAGACCCAGATAAATAGAACTTTAACTAATAATGTAATTGGTGAAGTAAAACTAATATGAATCAATACATTTTTTTTTTGTGTAAATTAGAGTCTTGATCACATTTACACCTACATTTCTCTTGTTGTTAATATTGTGTCGTGCTTTTCAACCATGCATGTGCATGGATGTTTATGAGTGCTATAGAGATTAAGCTATTATCCCATAGGAGCGGCCCTACTCCACACTCATATAGGTGATTATATCATGTGTATACTATAGTTTATACATAACTCGTAAGGGATACGAAATTCATTAAAAGCTTCTGCTTATCCTCACATTAATGCAATCTAATACTTCTTATATTTCTAACACTATAGGGAAGAATAAACAATTTACTAACAAGACTAACAATTTACTTATTATTACTCATATGAATCTTTTCATGGAATATCCCCTTATAAAGGTTAGGTTACCATCAATGTTAGATATCATATTGGCTGAAGTCTCATCCTCCTCTATGTAATATTTATTAAATTTTTGCTAAAAGCTTGGTTAGATCATTTGTCAAGTTCAATTGTAACTTCACATAGTCAATAGATATAATATCATCCATTAACAGCTTCTTTATTATCCCATGTTTCAACATATTCCTGCTTTATTATTACAATGTATAGACACAAAAGAAGTTGATTTTATTCTCAATGAAATATTACCTAAGAAATTTCTTAACCACTTGGCCTCAATGTCAATTTTCTCCAAATCTATAAACTCTTATCCTATAGTAGATTTTGCAATTATTTTTTGTTTGGCTAAACTCCAAGTCACTACACCACCACCATAAGTGAAGACAAAACTATTAGTGTCTTAAATCTCATCTTATTTTGAGATCAAGTTAGCATCACTTATCTTTCTAACACAACTGAAAATCACTATAAGTAAGACCATAGTCATAATAGCTCTCAAATATTTCAATAACATGACCAAATCGACCTAATAATCACTATTATGATTATGAGTATATTTACACAATATGCATACAGTATATGAAATATCAGGTCTAACGAAATTCATCAAATACTTCAGACTCCAAATAATTTATGCATATTGAGACAGAGCAATTGGATCACCTCTATTTTTTTTTCCAATCAGGTGTTAGCATCATAAGAGTTACTCATTAGTTTGACATTAAAATGTTTAAATTTCTTTAGAATTTTCTCAATATAATGTTCTGATGACAATTTTCATTTTTTTAATGTATCAAGTGAAGACAAAGCTTAAGAAATAGAAAAAGGTTCATCATCAATAAGATATATGTAAAAATCATTTTCAAAAGAATTTTCTTTTCTTTATCTTTTGCTTCCAAATCTTCATGAAAATCATCAAATAAACTATGTTTTACTGCTTCAGAAAGATTTTCCAATTTCAACGGAAAAATATGTTTGAAAAATTAAGCTTTTTTTGTTTCAATTATCATCTTTCAATCAAGCACTATACTTTTTAAAACTAAAAACCTATAGGCAGCATTATGATCAACATAACCAATAAATATATAATTTGCTGTCTTAGAACCTATTTTTTTTTCTTTTTAGGATCAAGTAACATAACTTTAGCTAACCCCACACCTTTCAAAATATCAAATTAAGCTTATGTCCCTTCCATAACTCATATGGTGTTTTACCTATCCTTTTATATGGAATTCTATTTTGTAAAAAGATGTCGTTAATAAAGCTTCACCCCAGAGGTTATTAGGTGCATTAGAACAAATTAAAAGAGCATTCATAATTTCATTTAGATTTCTATTTTTTTTTTAGCTATTCCATTAGATTGTGGTTAGTAAAGGGTGTAACTCCCTGAATAATTCTTTT
The DNA here is from genome assembly GCF_003935025.1 of Abrus precatorius. Taxonomy (NCBI): domain Eukaryota; kingdom Viridiplantae; phylum Streptophyta; class Magnoliopsida; order Fabales; family Fabaceae; genus Abrus; species Abrus precatorius. The sequence continues at coordinate 12,420,307 of NW_020874417.1, read as the reverse complement.
TTTTTTACGATAATTATTAAATAAAGTATACTCACCATCTCTATTTGATCTAACTCTTTTATTCTTTTTATTTAATTGATTTTTCACTTATGCTCTATATAAAATAAACATATTAAAAGCCTCATATTTGTTTCCAAACAAATGCACCTTGGTATATCTAGAAAAATCATCAATAAAGGTCACATAATATTTTTTACCACCTTTAGTCATAGTTTGCTTTAAATCTCTCAAATTATAATGAATTAATTCTATTAGTTTTGTGTTTCTTTCTATGGGTAAGTAGAACCTTTTAGTTATTTTTGAGTTCACACATATTACACATTTGCTTAAGCATGCATTACTCAAACCAGAAATCAAATCATGATATTGCATTTTCTTTATATAACAAGCACTACTAACATGTCCTAATCTAGCATATCAAATTAATATCCATAAAGTCAATCAAATAAATCGAAGAAAAAATATTTTTATTGATAACATGAGCAACATTGAGTACAAAGAGTCCCTTACAATAACCTTTTTCTCACAAACATATTATTTTTTGTCATTACAATTTTATCAGATTCAAAAGACACCTTGATTATAACCTTCCCTAGTAAACTAATAGAAATTAAGTTGCCCTAATACTAGGCATATAAAGCACTTTGTTGAGAGTTAGGACCTTGCTAGATGTGAGCTTCAGAAGAACCTTTCCTTTTCCATGAACTTCAACAGTCCTTGAGTCAATAAGATACATTTGTTCTTCTCCATTTCCTACTAAATTGTAGAAGGTAAACATGTTTTTGTTTGCATAGATGTGTCTGGTAATCCCAAAGTTTGCTATTCAATCACATAAGTCATTATTAATGCTTGAGAAATTACTGCAACTATAACGTCATCTTGTTTAACCAAATTTGTATTTGGTTTTGGAGGATTGTCACTTATCTTTTTGTGTCTGTATTGAGTAACACGATGACCTATTTTGCCACAAATAAAACAATTTCCTCCACTAATTTTGAAAGTGAGATTATTCACTTTTGGGGAATAAGGTTTATTGTAATAAGACCTTTGGTTAGATTTATTGTAGTACATTTTCTTATTGGCTTGTATCATGTTTTCCCTTGATATCAATGTCTTTGCCCTTGTAGTCTTGAGTTCCTTCCTATTTGTGTCCTCAATGATAATGTGGGTGATAAGTTTGGTTAGAGACAATTATTATAATCCTTCCAAGATTCTAATAATTTATCAATTAGTAGTCCAACGATAAAATTCTCAAGAAGTATAATCTTCTCAGCTTTCATGTCTTCTAGTAGCTTGTGATATTCATTAATATGAGTCTTGATGTCTTCTTCATCGTTCATTTCCCACTTATAGTAGTGTCTGATGATGAACTTTTCTCTTCCAACATCCTCAAATTTTGTTGGTTTCCTTATATGAACAATAGATATCAAACAATTTATTAGATAATGTATAAAGAATTGTATGTCTAAACTTTGTTAGCATAAGTCCAGTCTTCCAACAATTTTGGGATAGCAGATGAATCTGATTTTGGTTGTGTGAGAGCATGAGCTACATTGTGCAGGTTAAAAAATAATAGACATTCTCGTGCCATTGTTTAAAGTTTTTTCCTTGAAACATCTCTATCTTTGACACGTTTAGGAAAGGCTTTGTATAGTTGACTGCAAGAAGAATTGATGTAAATGAATTCACGTTGAGTTTGTCAATTTTGTGGTTATTGGCATATTGTTTGTTAATTCAGAGTCATAATCCTTGAGATTGTTGTAAATTGACCTGAAATAACTACATAAAAGTAGTTTGAGACATGTAGAACATTGTCCTAAAAAATTATTTTGAAATAATAAAAAATCTTCCAAAATACACGTAAATGTTATGTGTAATTGCCCACGTACACATAAAACCTTCTTATTAGAAAAATAAGTAGAAGTGACTCAACAACTTACTTAGTACTTCAACATTTATGATGACTTTTTCAAAATAGTTTTAAGACTTTAAATAAATATTAGTAATAATAATAATTAAATTTGAATACTGAAATAAAAATAATAATTAATAATTTGTTTTGAAATATAATTGTATTATTTTCCAACACTAAATAAATATCTCATTTTTCAAAGCTGAAACTTTAAGAAACTTCAAATAAGTTAAAGCTAAATATTGTATTGACTCGCATGACTTAATTCTATTGACACATGTTTATTAGGATTGTTCATGGATTAGATTGGTACAAATCCAATTTAAATCTATTTTAAGTCCAATTATATGAATTTGTATGGATTGAATTTAAAACATTTTACTCTATTTTTTTTATTTAATTTAGTTTAGTTTAAAATCAATTTAAATTACTATTGGTTCAAAAAGGTTTTAAATCCAATTTTTTTTTTGTAAATCCATATTTAAATTTCATTTTTATGGCAAAACTAGTTTTAAATTTAGTTTTATAGGTGAAATTGATGTTAGATATGTTATTTTTTTAAAATAGAAGTAGTTTTATATTTAATTGTTTTACACAAAACCATTTTTAATCTAAATATATAACTAAATCTACTATTGAATTTGCAAGCTACAACATGCTCAAGAACAAGCAACAACAAAGTGTTTAACATTTAACTTCTTGATGAATTGTACAATAATTTTATACAGGTCCACTCACACACTAGTCTAAATGTATGATATTGTCCTAATAATAATACTTGGTTAAGGATACTATAAGAATAGTAATAAGTTCTCACAAATAAGTCATTTACTTGATGTCATACAAAGTTGTATTTATTATAAAGGTATCATCATATTTTTATAGAAAGAATTTAATTTAAAATACCTCATTTATTAAAATAAACTGTGACACATAAAAAATATGTTTATAACATAAAGATTCATAGTCCATTTACTGATATGATCAAGTACACTAGTAATATGAACATAATGAAACATTTATGTTAAATTCTAGATGAAATCTTGTTTGCAAAATGCATTTTATTATCACCTTAATTTATCTTGTGTTAAATGTTCACTTCTCTTTTAACTAATTATTATATATAATATTACTATACTACTAATTAGATGCAAGCTTAGACCCACTAACAATTTGTTATCCTAATTAAATAAAGGAAACATAAATATATTATCACTTAGAAACAACTCTAAAAATGTGTTCTAAATTTGATAATTGATATAACATATACTTCTTTTTCTTTTATGCTGGATGAAAGTTATTAAACGAAGTCTTGCTTCCATGTAAAGCTAGTGAAAAACCACTAAGTCCAACAACAATTTATATTAACAAAATTATATTTCATTTACTAGTGGGTTTGGTTGGAATCAAACCAAAATCTTGGCTTTTATCAAGTTATTTTTCTACATTTGAGTTCAATAAAAAAAAACTTCTTATATAAGTACATGCTAAATTCTAGCCTTGACTTCAACATTTGGCACTTTATTACTTATTCTTAAATAAAGAATTCATAATAATACATTCTAATTTATGATTTTTTTAATTTTAATTTTATGGAATCCAAAGACACCTATCCTAATGATTCAATTGCCTTAGTTATTGAAATTTTGGGTGATAATCAACATCTCAACAAATGTTTTTGAGCAAATTCTAAAAACACTTCAACTTTTCGAAGTCAAATATTTGTTAATTTTACATCAAGATGTATCTATATCCAATAATGTTGAAATATTTTGCATGTCTTTTGTATCAAAATATAATTTATATCTTAGTGAGACAATAGTTTCAATGTAACTCTTTAGGAGTATTCAAATATAAATACTATGTATAATATTTTTCAGTCAAAGAGAAATAAATCAAAACTTGTAGTTTCTAAAAAAAATAATGAACAATTAGCTAAAAAATAACAAAAGATAAACATCTTCAAGATTTCTCATTGAGCTTACCATGTTTAGATATTGAAATGCTAACAAATAAAAAAGTAAACTTAGAAAGATTAAGTTTAAATTGAAAAAAAAAATATCTATATCATGACAAATGATAAAGTATCATTATGAAATAATAGCTTGAAACCCCATCATTACTTTTATCTTACTCTTTAACCTATTTCAAGATCCAAGAATAATAAATAGAAAAAATATAAAATAGGACTCAGCACAAATCAAAAGAATAATGACATTCATATTTACTATTATAAACCTTGGAAGTTTCTGGTTTAAATTTGGAATTTGTTGAATTTTTTCAAGTAAAATGTTAAAAGCACTTATCAATTTTGTCTACAAATAGAATTTGATACCTTGCACTTAATGACATTCATATTTACTATTATAAACCTTGCTTGGAATTTGAAAATAGTTAGACTTTTAGTGAGGCTGAGAGAGAAGACAATATAATTAGGGTGAAAAAGAAAGAGAAAAATAAAAGAATTGTTATTTGATTTTAAAAAAAAATAGTCCATAACTTCAAATTGTAAAAGGTAATTAGTTTATATTATAAGAACCATTTTAAACACATTTCAATTCAACAAAACAAATTATATAATTAGCTTCCATAATTAAAACAAATCAAGTAGCTAAATAATTATTAAAATTGGATTTAAATATATCCTTTTTCAAAATAAAAACTAAATAATTAATGAAAAGATTTTATTAATTATAAAATATTTTAATTAAAAATAAATTATAATAAATTTATAATTTATAAATTTAATTTAGTATAGAAAATGTTTAATTGAAATGGACAAGATTTTGGTTATAAATAAATTAAATAATACTTAATTTTATTTTTAATTAACTTAATTTTTAATTAAACAAAAAATATTTTATATTTTGTAAATTAATTTAAATTTATTTTATTTTTTTCAAAGAAATTGATTATTTACTTTTTAAAATTAATATGTTGTGAGCAAATTAATTTTTTAAATGAATTTAATTTTCTATGTAGTTTGCTCCGACTATTTCTTGCAAAAAGTTTGGCAATAAAATTTGCAAGAGCGTGTAGTTTTTCCGTCAATAAATTCTTTAATTTTGAATATAAATTTTAAATTTTTTTAACATCCTTTAACATATGATAGGAAATCAATTTTTTTATATCCCCAATTACTCAAAACTCATCACTAGTTGCATCTCACTCAGACAGTTTTAGTTTTTAGGGTTTAAGCCTGCGCATTGTCCATTTCCAGTTACCATTATCAAACCATCTCTCTCTGTTATTTCTCCTTCTCTGTTCTGCACTGCTCTTACCATGTGGGCTCTTCATCGAACTTCTCTCCGTCTCAGGTAACTAACTAACTCTATTTCATTCTGATTTAGATTTTCAAGATTTTGATTGATACAAACCTCTTCATCAACAAACACTGAAACCTCCTTTCTTTGATCATAGTGTATAAATTCATGAACAATATTCGATTTATGTTTAATATATAGTGAAATTTGCCTAGTTTTATGAATTAGGGTGTTAAGTGTGATTAGGGGAATAGTTTTTAGAAACTGTTGGTTTTGTTCTTGTATCAAACTTTTCTTTGGCACCTGTTTTATGTTTTCTGTTTATTGTAGGAGCCAAGGACTTAATACAGGAGCTTATCGTGCTTCTTGGGTCAAGTTAGTGCCAACCATTTGTGCGGAAAAAGAGGCTGGTGTCGATCAGTCTCGTCAAATAACATATGGTAGATTAATGTCAATAAACACATTTCACTACACAAGCCGTGCTTCCCCAAAATTTTCTACTTGCAGGCGTGAACATTCCTCGCGAGCTGGTGCTAGTATCATGAAAGACAAGGACGATGATTTGGAAGATGGGTTGTCGGTGCTGGAGATACATGGAAGCAACTGTGAATCTGAAGCGGGACTGTCTTGTGAAAAACCACATGATGAACTGGAGTTATCAACTGGTATGTAGGTTTGGAAATTTTACACCTACAAACTTGAACTTTGTTTTGTATATTCTTATTTTCTCAATGGTGATATTAAATGTCAGAGTTGAATTATCATGATTCACTTTATAGTTGTCAAATCTACGTTAATCTTATTTAAGGAGTTAAGGACTTGTTTTCCTGCTTTCCTTTTCTAGTTTCTGCTGTAAACACTACCTTACTTCAGGATCCGACATTCTGACCCCCATATCAGATCTGAATTTGTAAATGACACTGAATACTTTCAGTTCTCCTCTCTATAGTCTATACTTGATACCTAACATTTCCTCACTCAACCCATTTGTAGCTCCCCCTGTCAACTAATCCTTTAGTTATTTATTAACGAATTCTTTATCAACCATGACTACATTCAAATTTCCTGTTTCTGCTTGATAACAATCAATATTAACCTGTTAGCATTACTTTCCATTTTACATCTTGAAAACTCTGTCTTGCTTGTAAATATGTTTATTTAGTTGTGATTGGCATAGCAACAAATTACAAGGAAACTTGTTAAGATCATAATTCATATGCCAACATCTGGATGAAGTGAGCCTAAATCTGAATTAATCCAATCAAATAGTGGGTATCTTACTTCTGAGCTGATTACCCAATGTATTTATTTTTCACACTATCACTGCAATGAAGCAAGTGATTATGGAGTATGGAAGTTATGAATCAAATTAAACAATTTTAGCATGATAGTAATCCTCTACTTATAGCTGAATAGCATCCTCAGTTATATATTATCTATGAGCTACTGTGGCCTATGCTAATGATATGCTATAAACACCATCTCTCCACAATTAATCACCTATAAAGACAAGAGTACAAGCTTTATAATTACTTTCATATTTCAATTTTTAAATTTAGTTTTCCATGTAGAAGCCTTAAACAATAAGATTATTAGCATGTCAAGAACTCTACAACCTCTATGGAGAGCACATGGCACACACGGTTAAATTAATTTCCTTCACTGCAAATATTTAATTATGCATTAGATTTGAGCCAACATGGAAACACCCAAACTAGAGGTATAAAAGTCATTAGTTTTGGAATTTGGCGGATATATGTACAGTTTCAGTTCAGAGTATTGAAATTTGAGGTTTAGCAAAATCAAAAGGCAGACTCTACAATGCAGCATGTGGGTGACCCAGCATAAGTTTTTCACCTTTATATAACATTGGTGGCAGAATTATTGTTGAGAATTAATTGTGCTACTGGTTTAAATTCAGCCCATGCTTTTTCAAAACAGATTATGACTCTAGAAACTTATTGTAATTACAAGCTCAGAACTAAAAGGCTCAAAAGAGGTTTAGTAACTGGATTTGGTTCATAACTGGTTATAAAACTGGTTTTAGCTAAAAGAATTTGTATTTAAAACCCGTTATGCTTGAAAAACTGAAATTAGAATAGGTTTTGGCTAAAATATCGGATTGAAAACCAGTTTTTGTTGAGAAACTGGATTTAAAACCAGATTTGGCAAAAACTGAATTTGAACCAGTTTGAATCAAATCTGAATTTGAATCAAAACAGAATTTAAAATTGGTTTTGAACCAGTTTGGTTTAAACCAAACAAGTTTTGAAGAAAAGAAGTGGATTGATTTTGAAATCTAATCCATACAATCACCTTATTAATGGATTTAAATTGGTTTTATGTGAAACCTATCGATGCACATCCTATATACAACTCATCAGAGAAATTCTTGGCCGCGGCACCATTTTTCTCCAAATAGCATCTCTACAGCTCTACAGATCTAATTTTGGTTTATTGTGTCTTCCTTTGTTTGTTCTTAGGGTTTTACTGAAACTTTGTATCCATTTATATTCTTTTAACATTTTATAATTGCATTTTCTTTATTTATTTATTTATATTTTCAATTTGTCTTTCTTCAGATTATGTCAAGTCTCTAAAAGTGTCTTCAAAGAGAACATCACTAGTTGGAGGGAGTTCTCTTCTAAAGTTGTGCAATGGATGTTACTCACGTAACATTGTGGAATGTGCTAAAGGCATTAATGCATGGAGGTCTATCAGCACTGCTGCTGAGAGATCAGATTTTCAGCTTTCTGGCAGTTATCAAAATGATGATTCCTTAGCTTGCCAGCAAAATCATGCTAGGTTCTATCCAGAAAAACAAAATATGGTTGATTCAAATAAGTTACTGAATAAGCAAAAACCTGATTATGTTGCTCAAGCAAATCCAAGTGGGTCTTATTGGAATAATTGTGCTAGTGCAGAGCAAATTTCTTATGGAGCTGGTCAGATTGCAAATGATGTTCATGTAAATGTGACGCAAAATGTACATAATTTGGTGGGACATAATGGTAGTGTCAATGGTTATTTTGGTCAAGGTGACATGAAAATTCAGCAAAACGTTGGGGTAGGTGTTAATAATTTGTGGGGCTCTATGATGCATCCAAATGCATTTGTTGAGAAACATAGTTGGACGCAGGAACCAGGACACAGGATACAGTCTCCCAATGTATATAGTTCATCCAGGCCTGTAGAGTCACAGGAAAATCTTAGAGGGAACCTAAATCAAAACATTGGCCGATTTCAACAGTCACCAAATGATCGTTTAGGAGGGAGTAATGACATGCATCAACAATACTTAGGTTCAGGACAGTCTGTACAGTGTCTAAAAGATGGTCAGTATTCTCCAAACTTGAATACTGTACACAGATCAATGGTTAGTTCTCACGTGTCAAGTAATGCAAATCCCAATTATGGTGAATCAGCCGAGGTATCTAATGATAGTTCTTATAGAGGTACACTTGAGGAACTAGATAATTTCTGCATGGAGGGTAAAGTGAAGGAAGCAGTTGAAGTTTTGGATTTGTTGAAAAAGCTACATATTCCTGTGGATTTGCCTCGATATTTGCAATTAATGCACCAATGTGGGGAGACCAAGTCTCTTGAAGAGGCAAAAATTGTGCATAGACATGTTCTGCAACATCTGTCACCTCTCCAAGTCAGCACATATAATAAAATATTGGAGATGTATTTAGAATGTGGTTCTGTAGATAATGCAATTGATCTTTTCAACAGTATGCTAGAGCGCAATTTGACTACTTGGGATACTATGATAACGCAACTTGCTAAGAATGGGTTTGCAGAAGATTCAATTGATCTATTTACTCAATTTAAAAACTTGGGACTGAAACCTGATGGGCAGATGTTCATTGGGGTTTTTTCTGCATGTAGTATGCTGGGAGATATTGATGAGGGAATGCTGCATTTTGAATCCATGAACAAGGATTATGGCATTGTACCATCTATGGCCCATTTTGTCAGTGTAGTAGACATGATTGGCAGTATTGGGAATTTGGATGAAGCCTTTGAATTTATTGAAAAGATGCCAATGGAGCCAAGTGCTGATATATGGGAGAGACTGATGAATCTCTGTAGAATCCATGGAAACATAGAGCTGGGGGATCGTTGTGCTGAACTAGTTGAGCAGCTAGATCCTTCTTGTTTAAACGAGCAATCAAAAGCTGGCCTTGTACCTGTAAAAGCTTCAGACTTGACAAAAGAGAAAGAAAAGAAGAAATTATCAAGCAAAAATCTTCTTGAAGTAAGGAGCCGAGTCCATGAATATAGAGCAGGAGATACTTCTCATCCAGAAAATGATAAGATATATGCCCTGCTTAGAGGTTTGAAGTCTCAAATGAAAGAAGCTGGCTATATTCCAGAGACAAAATTTGTGTTGCATGACATAGACCAAGAAGGCAAAGAAGAAGCTCTTCTTGCCCATAGTGAGAGACTTGCTGTTGCTTATGGTCTCCTTAGTAGTTCTGTTCGCTCACCGATCAGGGTGATTAAGAACCTTCGCGTTTGTGGTGATTGCCACACAGCACTGAAAATTATTTCTAAGATTGTGGGCAGAGAACTTATCATTCGAGATGCTAAAAGATTCCACCATTTCAAAGACGGGCTATGCTCCTGCCGGGATTATTGGTGAATGTAAACTTGGGTACTGTCGGTCTCTTTGTTTTTGATATTTCCCTTTTCTTACTCATTTAATTGCTAAACATATTCGAACTGTTTCGGCTGAAATTTGTGCAAGCAAAATTTTTATGCTGCAGATGTAGTTAAGCTCAACTTAAATGAAGCAATTTATACACTAACTGCTCCTTACCCCTAATGTTTGATGTGCAATATTTTGTATGGTTTCTGGTCCTGATCTGACTTCACTTTTTCTTTTCAAAGGTCCAATTAACGGCAAATTGGCTATAACAAACTTGTGATAGACATTAGACACAACACAGTCACATGCACACACATGTAGATGTTGCAAACAGTTTGCATATCTACCTATGCCCTTCCTTCCCTCGATCTAATGAAGGCATGCAAACTTGATTGAAATGAGTTTGGTTTGATTTCATAAAATAAAACTAAAAGATGAACTGGATAAATTGATTTCATAACCAAGTGTAATCAGTTATGTTCAGTTTTCATTTCTTTCCGTTTAGATTGGTTTTTTCTATTGTGATTAATCCTCTGTCCTAGTTTCTATAGCTTAGTTAGGATAAAATTATAATAATTATATTTAGGATATCATTGTTTAAGATAACTTTTATATATGATTATCATTGTCTTCAGTCAGACACAATTTTGCAACTTTTGAAACTTTTATCCTTTATTCCTTATTAGCACCATAATTAATGTGTATTCCTTTCCTGACGGTATGTGTTTCAGATTTAGTTTAATGTTTTTTGGTGATGTCACTGGTATGAGCTAAATGATGATAAATACAATACTAATCCTGCAATGCTACTTACTAACACGATTGTGCCATGTTGTGAGAATGAAAGAACTAAACAAATTTAAGGATTGTTACTTTTGTTCTTTTCTCTCTTATGACATTGTTCCGATAGTAAATAGAAGGAGACCCAAATTCTTGTATTCATTATACAGTTATAAAATATATCAAATCAAATTTTTAGTGCAAGTCAATTGGCAATTCATCTCATTTAATTGATTGGGCCTTTTGCTGATGTTTAATTCTTCTGTGTTTGGTATTTTTTTCCCATTTTTAAGCCTTCATATTTTTTGTTTCCTTCAAAATTTCCATGTTCAAAGTTTTGCAATCCTGTATTGAATATTCTTATTTGATGTTCAGGTATGGTAGTGGTAACGTTTGGAAGATCTTTACCAATTTGTTTGACTACTTTCCGTTTACAGCATTGGTTAGTATACTATTACATAATTTTGGAAAGAACTGTAGGATATTTTGTTTTTGTCTTTTTGGGGTTGTTAGCATGTTCGTTAGATTGTCATTGTTCTCAGCTCCTTGTACACTTCGATCTTGGTACTCTTGATTAAGCAGGCTTCTTTTGAGTTGTGTCTTTATTTCTTGTTTCCCTGCTCTGAAGAACATGCTCCTGATGCTTCTTACTCTTGATACTTTTTCAGTAAGCTTCATGATATACTGCCTAATCAATTGCAGTTCACATATTTCACTTTGTTTTCCAAGTTTTCAATAAATCAATCTTGCTAAAGTGACATGTTCTCTTTTGTGGATTGAAATACTTGAATCTGAAATATTGTCACCATCTATTGAAACCCTTGATAACATTTGAAATTTTGATCGAGTGTTAGAAGTTCCTCATGACTCATGAGGGACCCATGTGTCATTTTATGGTCTGATCCAGATGATCGTTGGGGTTGGCACATCCCTCCTAAAGGTGCTGGACCTGGATATACCTTTGGCCAGGTAATCCAGTTCGTTGTGTATATTGTTTTACCTGTCATCATTACTTTTTGTTGATTGTTAATGTATATTGCTTTTACAGGACATATCTGAACAATTTAACCATACCAATAACTTGAAGCTGATTGCTAGAGCTCACCAGCTGGTTATGGAAGGATGTAACAGATCATGTAAATACTTTGTCATGTAGTTTGTTTTTGTTATTCAGACGTGGTGGTAAATGGTTGATTTATAGTGCCTCATTGCTGGATCAAAAGTTGGTTACCATATTTATTACACTTGTGGGAACATGACATCAATCCTTGAGGTCGATGACTGCAAAGAGCACATTCATTCAGGTTGAGCTTCTGCTTTTGTTACCACCTACTTAAGCACTTCGCATTTAGTAATTCCCAGAGTTATTTTTTAGCTGGTTCCATTGAGCAATGTAGTGGATCTGTAACCATGTTCAGTCTTTGGTACGTAAAGTTGTTTTAATTTGATCTTTGGTACATGTATGTATTAATACTAGTTCCCTTACACTTCAACTTACACTAAGAAATTACATATATCTAAGTCCAAACCAATAGTTTTACATAATTAATGAGCTTACTTTTTTGGATATGAATTAACCGATTTTTATTAAAAATAAAAACTTATATTACAATTGATTGGAATCTAAAAAAATTAGATAATTTTAACATTTTCCCCATTCAAATCTTTACCATTATTTTCAAAAAGCGAAGAGAAATCACAAGGGGAGAGAGTTTATAAGAAAGTGGACAAAGAATAAATGAGTGTAAAGATTAGCTGCTGTTATTCAAGAAAAATAATAAATTAATTATTCTATTTATTTAACTAGTATCATTAACGGGCCCTAATAATCTATTTAAAGTTGCATATTTTAGAAATTTCGACCTATAAAAAGTGAGATGGGAAATCTTCAGACGTCGCTTAAATTTCTTGAACTTGCCTCATTTTTTCATTTAAGGAAATTTTGCATTTACTCCTTAGTAGATCATCCTTTTAGTTTTCTTTTGAACAAATTTTAACCAATGTAAACTATTAACTAATTCATAATCAATAACAATATATTAGTTTATGGTAACTTGTAAATTATCACAAATTATAATTAGTCATGCCATTATCTTTAGCTCTTCAACAAATTTTCAATAGTCATTTTTTCATCTTTACGCATCATTTTAACATTATCACATAATAACTATTGTTTTGGGTTCTACGGTTCTTCCATTAATATAAAACTTTTTATGAATTCTTAGCAGTATTTATTATTATATTGTTCATATTTACGCTTCATGAATATCAAACTACTTCTGCCTTCTCTAAAATTAACATGACAATAGAGTTTCGTTTTACACAGGTAAACTTGAAATGATAAGTAGTATATTAACTATCTTTTGAAAGGTATCTCTTAAATAGAAACAGAACAAGTACTTATTTATTTTTCTACTAATTCTAGTGTATCATCTATGTGCTAATTAATTCAATGTCAACAATGAATTAAAAACTCAACACCGAAAAATTGTAGAATATAATATGGTCAAGTGGTTATATAATTAATATGTAAAGACTAAAGCATACAAAAGAGATTTTTTCTTTTTTACACGGGAACTAAAAAAGAAAAATAAGGATCGCAATTATTCTAGCCAAAGGCTTATTTATCAAATAAATGCTTTATAAAAAATGAATTCCTAAACTATTATTTTGAAACTAATTTTGTCGTCGTCTTTTTTTTTTGTTTCATTGGATACAATACTTTAAGAAAATATATTGCCTCTTTCAAATATGATACTTCCTCTGAGGCTGACACATGTCACCTATTAACTGTGTTTCACATTTGTAGAATGTGATATTTGTTTAAACGATTAGGATCTAACCATGAGTCAATAAGGGAAGTAATATTGTCTTTGTAATGTGCAATACTAATATCTCTTTTTGTATGAGAAATATTAGTCTTACCCATTACACAATCAGTACTTGTTTCCTATGATATTTCAGCGAACTTTTTGATTGCCGCTCTCATCTACTACTTCACTGCCTCTAGAAAAACTAATCACTCCAATAACTTTAACACTAACACCTGTACCACTTTAAGACATAACAAAGACTTAACACACACAATATTCTCATCTACAAACTTCTCCAACATCAAACTCATCACTTCCACAGGTACATTAACTTTTCTTATATAAAATTAGGGTTTCGAATTTTATCGATTAGGGCACTGATTTATTAAAAAAAATAAAAGGAAAAGAAAGTGCATTAATGTACTGAAGAAAGAAATTGAGATGAGAAACATAACTTGTTTGAGCATTTTCAGAAGTTCCAGAGAAGAAATATGAACATGTTCTGAAGAATCAAAGATGTGGGATTTGGTAGTGGATTGCTCGGTCCTCTTCTTATGCTTGTGAACATTTCTTAGAAGTTTCTTTATGCCTGACATAATAGATGAACTCAAGATCCAACTAAAAAATTCATCAGATTTTTTTATTTTTTATTTTTTAAGTTCAAGGAGGAAGGGGAATAGATAAAGGGCAAGAGGAGGAGCAGAAAAGATAACATTTTTGTTGGATGTTCAAAGGAGGAAGGAAACGAATCGTGGAGACGTGAATGAGAGATAAGAAAAGGGAAAAAAAAAGTTTATCAGAAATATATTGGAGGTCATCTGAATGAAGAAGACATCTTTTAAGAGAGTTAACATATTTTACGAAAAAGGATTTATTTAAAACATTTTTCCAATTAATGAAACTAAAATGAGAAGAAAAAAAAGTTAGAGAGAGAAATATTGAAACAAACTCGAGTTAAGGGACCACTTTATTAATTTCAGCCATATATATATATATATATATATATATATTATCATTTGTTAATTATTTTGTTTTATTTAGTCATGTGTTTTATCTATTTTTATAAATTTTAAAATAATATTATTTGTAATAATAATTATAGTTTTAAGTAATGCTTCTAATATTATATATTTAAATGATTTATATACAATAAAGATGAGTTTGAAATAAATGTGATATGAAATAATTTTAATTTTATTATAATATTTTTAAATACTTCAACAAACTTTAAGTTAGTATTTTTTTAATTATTTTATTGATTATTTAGTTTATTGTTATTCTTATTTATTAATTTTTTTGTATTTATTAATAAATTTTATCTCTTTTTATCAACTAAAAATAATATTATTTATAATAATTATTATAGTTTTAGGTAATGCTTTTAATATGTTATATTTAAATAATTTATATATAATAAAGATATGTTTAAAGTAAATGTGATATGAAATTATTTTTATTTAGTTATAATATTTTTTAAACATTTCAACCAACTTCAAGTAGTAATTTTTTTAATCATTTAATTTATTATTATTATTATTTATTAATTGTTTTATAGTATTCAGTTAGATATTTCATATCTTCTTATCAATTAAAAAATTATATTATTTGTATTAATAATTATATTTTTTAGTAATACTTATAATATTATAATTTAAATAATTTTTAGATAATAAAGATGTGTCTCAACTAAATGTAAAATGAAATAAATTAAATTTAGTTATAATTTTTTAAAATGCAAAATGAATGAAATTGTGATATTGTATATTGAAATGGTAAACTATAAAGAAAATGAGAGTATTACAGATAAAAAATTGATTTATATAATAATGATATAAATATAGAAATGGTAAAAAGAAAGATTAATGTAAGACTTTAAAGTGTCTAATAATTATATTATTTGTAAATTTATTTAATAATTTTTGGTTGAAACAAGTGGTCGATAATTTTTAATTTTAGATATACGTAATAATGATGACATTAATTGCATTATAAGTGAATACTAGTAACATGAAAAAATTGTAATTGAATTATGAAGATTTTGTCTTTGATGAAAGTTTTTTAGTTCTGTTCCAATTATTTGACTTAAATTTATCATTGTCATATGATAATGTTAGTAAAAATGATAAGTATGTACTAAAAGTAGTATACTCATTGTTCACATTATTATTATTTATAACTTATTTTGTTTAAAATTTATTTAACGTCATGAGAATTTAATTTTAGGAAGTAATTACATGGATTTGATGGTGAAGATACAAATGATGACAATAAAGATGGATGAAAAATTTCATTAAACAATTCTTTTGATATTAATTTAAATGGTGATTTTAATTCAAATTTTAATATACATTATATTAAGATAAGAATTCACAATCAACAAAAACTAATAAATATTTGTGACATTTAAATCAAGAAATATTCTAATCAAGAAATATAATTTTTATATTTGCATGACTCTATATTATGGGTGGAAAGAGATACATTATATGTTGACCAACTATTTAACTTTAAAGAGCATTTTAAAATAACTACAAAACATTAAGCAATGAAAATATATCAAAATTATTTTGTAATTGAGTAAAGAATGTCAAGTGACTTAATCATAATAATATATGTCCTTGGAGCGTAAGAGCAATATTGTCACGTATTAACTAAAATAATAAATAAATAAATCATTTTACAACTAATCAATATTATTATAAAAATTAGTCTAAGTTTAACAAGTACTAATTATAACAATAATATTATATTTACAAACAAACATTCTAAATTACATAGTATATATTGTTGTCACTAATTGTGTAGTAATATAAAATATTAATCAACGTTATGCAATTGAATAACTCAAAATTTCTTCTCACCATACAAACAATAATTATATTTTTTTTATAAAATCTCAAATTATAAATTTTAAAATAATAATGCACAAATAAGTTTCACACCTTAGCATAAATTGAAAAGAATAAAAAAAAAATGTTGACAAAATATCAAAAAGAGAGGAATGAGAAGAGGATGAACATAAATGGCAAAAAGGGAAAGAGAAAAGGGTACGTAATAACCATGGGGCTCTTTGCCACATGTCATAATCAGTCTATAATTTTGCCTCTTCATAAGGCAATACTGATACTTGTTCACTTGACAATCCAAGAAACATGAAAAAATGTGTATTCCAACTCTTGCTTATTCTCTCTTTCATTTCTAGTGTAGCTATATAGTATGCACACGTATTCACTTTGTGAAAGATATAATTGATGCATACTTGTCAAGGCATGTTACAAAATTCCTTAATATAATCTCACATTACACACTTTTGTATCTCATGAACCATTCCAAAAATAAGTTATCCTTTATTTCTCACAATCCTTTTTAAGAGAATCTCCCATATGTTGTAATAGGTTGTGAAACCTCTTATCAAGCCCCATTATGTGTCCTTAGCACTCCACCTCCTCTAAGAGAGGTTCATCATATAGGAACATGAATGATTGATTTTATTAAACCTACTATGTTACTATTATTAAAATGTATTATTTGCAATAAGATATAAATATAAGCATACATAAAGACAATATTTCCTATAATATTCTTGAATTTTGTTGTATACAGTAAAAGTTTTGAAATCAATTTTATCATTTCTTTAAAATGGGATAAATGAGAGAATGATGAAATTGTTCTTTATTAAAGGCTTCACGATATATTACTTGGATTTAAAATTAACAAAGTTGAGTGAATTAATATTAAAAAATAAATATAAAGACTCTCATTTCTTTTGAGTGAATTAATATTTAAAAAAAAAAAGTACAAGGACTATCGTTTATTTTGGAAAGGAATGTTTCAACCTTTAAGTTGGAGAACAAGTCTTGTGTTTTTTCTAGGTTCTTTAAACTAAAATTTGCATTAAATATTATTTATTAAATTCACTTAATTTAACTCAATTCATTTCTTTTGAATGAGTTTAATATTAAAAAAAAGTACAAGAACTATCATTTCTTTTGCAAAAGAATGTTTCAACCTTTAAATTGGAGAATAAGTCTTGTGTTTTTTCTAGGTATTTTAAGCTAAAATTTGCATATTAAGTAGTATTTATTAAATTCACTTAAATTAACTCAATAGTCATAATACCTGTAAACTTTAAAATTGAATCAAATTATTTTTAAATTATTAAACATAATTAATATGTCTACTTGAATGAAAATATTAATCTAAAGGATTACATATAATACCCTTTAAAATGAAAATGTTGACCTCTTTATTTTACAACATTCTAACAGTGTAAGTAAGGATATGATTAAAATATAAAGTTGGAGAGAAATTTGTGGGGCCTAAATTTTCTAAACTAGTTCATTTAAAGTTATCTTATACTTCTTAATTTAGTGCTCATGTAATGGACACACTTGAAATTTGAAATGAGTCACTTAAAAATCTCAATATAAATTGTATCAATCCTTAATCAACATTACTTTTTTTTTTAAATTCAAATATTTATCTTAGATAATTTAAACAATTAAATTTAATCATGTTATACAATAATATTTAAGAGATTTTTTTTATTAAATTATACTTTAATATGTGAAATAAAAATTACAATTAACCTTAATTTGGATGGAAAAAGTCATTAAACTACTTTACTTTTAATAATAAGATTAATCATAGAGTAACAATATTTATAACTTTAGCATTAAAAATATTTAATTTTTTTTTGCATTTTTAGAATTTAGGTTGCAATCATTAAACCATGATCTGTTGGTAATTTTATTTCACTAAAGACAATTTAGTTAGCAAAAAGTCATTCATCTACTTTATCTATTCTATTTTAAAGAATTTTTTTATGTAAAATTAAATAAGTTTTTTTTATCTCGTTTTATCTTTGGTCTTTTATTTGGTGTCATGACCATGTTCTAAAAGAATCAATAATATTATATTTAATATATATATATATATATATATATATATATTCTATACAAATTTATCCACTGAAATAAATTCGATCAAAATATTCAATTCAATATAAATTATATAAGAATTAAAACTCAGTACTTCAATAGTGGAGTAAAGCCTAAAGAGCATTCTTATAAAATTTATAACCATATTTATCTATTGATAATTTATAAGTATATATGTAAAAAAAACTACTCAATATGGAGCTAAAAGTATAAATTTATAATATTTTCAAGTATTTACAATTCATACTCAAATTTGTACTTAAATAACTCAATCTCATAGTTGAGGCTTAAATTATAAATTTTTCAAAGAAAACTACTGATTCAAAAAGAATGTCACTTCATTCCTCTCACTTTTTAGCTTGTCGCTTAGTATGTGAAGTATAAGCATTGTCTGTCATCCTTACTCACGTACCACTATACGATCATTATAATACACACAACACACCAATACAGACAGAAAGTGCAAAGGTGAGCTTAAGAAATCAACAATCATGATCACAAAATATGAAAATATAATATAAGTAGTTATACAACTTTTATAATTATTAATAAGCAATACAACAATTTTGGCTAACTTTTAGTCCATCTAATGTAAATGCAATAGCTCAGTTACAATACACACAACATACCAATACAGACAGAAAATGCAAGGGTGAGCTTAAAAAATCAACAATTATGATCACAAAATATGAAAATATAATATAAGTAGTTATACAACTTTTATAATTATCAATAAGCAATACAACAATTTTGGCTAACTCATTGTCCATCTAATATAAATGCAATAGCTCAGTTCCAACTGGTTTCACAACTTAATTAATCTAAAAGGAACTTATAATTTGCCGATCTAAGAACGACTCATCCCAGTATGTAGATCTATATATACAACACATCTCAACATGTTTTTTAACTGTTACATGTCTACCTACTTAAACATATAACTCAGCTTTAATATGATAATATTTCATGTAATTCATGATAATACAGCCCAACCATAATAATTTCTCAACAAACTCAGTGACTTACAATCACCTCTCAACGTAATAAATTCGCAATATACTAGACATTTTCAGCATATCATAAACATCACAACATTTCAACATTTTTCACAGTCACTACCACTAAAAAAATATCAGCCTTACAAGAGACAATCAAATTTTCAAAGTAAAATCTACATCATCCACAAAATAACAAAAAACTCCATCAATCAACCATAATCAACCCTCTATTAATACAATATAAAAAATTATTAATATAATATAAAAAATTAAAATATTTTTTTATTACAAAATGTATAAATTTCTATTAAAATAATTTTTATAATTAGTTTTAATATAATTTGATTATCCTTCTAAATTTATCCAAACAATTTTTTTAATTTAACTTATCAAAATAATATTTTTCTTTCTTCATTTTTCACTGTCCTATTTTGGTTTTGTTTTTTTCTTGATCCAAACATATACTTATCCAATCCAACAGTATATTTGCTTCGAGCGGTGGATTAACGGGAAAACTAACACTGGTTCAACACCCAAACATTCCAAGCTGATATATATATTTTTTAATCTTGCATAAATTTTTATTCCTATAAATTTTTAAAATCTAAATTTCTATATGATTTTTTTAAATTCAAGTATAATTTTTAGTATTTATATAATTTTCAATAATTTTTAATATATTATTCCATAATTTATTTTTTATTCTTTAATGCTTTCCTATCTAATAAAATAAAATCTTTATTATTACTAACGATATTATTAATTAGTATACTTTTTTCGTTATTTATATTAATGCTTTTTATCACTGTATAACATTGAGAATATTTAATCTTTTATATGCTTTTATTATATTTTATTTAAATTTAAAATTGTCAAACCTTTTTTATGTAGAATTCTATAATCATGAACAGCTTTTTTTAATTAAAATTTTTCTTCATAGATACAAGTATTAGATATAAGTATTAGCATGAATTGCAACTATGAATTAAAATTTTTTGTTCTGATTCTTTAACGGTATTAGAACTGAAATATGTTTCTATGATTTATTAATGAAGTAGTTGAATGACGACACACGAACGTGAGTTGCACGTGATATAGCAAGATGGAGAGGGTTTCTAGGGTTTAAGCTTGCGCCTTGTTCATTTCCGGTTACAAATATCACGCACACACTCACTCTCACTCTCTCTCTCTCTCTCTCTCTCTCTGTTTGTGTTCTGTTCTGCTCTCACCATGTGGGCTCTTCGTCAAGCTTCTATCCGTCTTAGGTAACTAACTCTCTTTCATTCTGATATAGATTTTCAAGGCTTTGATTAATACCTGCTTTCTTCGATCAGTATATAAATTTATGTATAATGTTCTATGATTAATGTTTAATATATAGTTCAATTTGCATAGTTTTATGAAATCGAGTGGTAAGTGTGATTAGGGTAATAATTTATAGAAATTGTTGGTTTTGTTCTTGTTTCAGACTTTTCTTCAGCACCTGTTTATAATGTTTTGTCCTGTGTGTTTATTGTAGGAGCCAAGGACTTAACGCAGGTGCTTATCGTGCTTCTTGTGTCAAGTTAGTGCCAACCATTAGTGCGGAAAATGAGGCTGGTGTTGATCAATCTCACCAAACAACGTATGGTAGATTGATGTCGACCAACAAATTTTACTACACAGGCTGCGCTTCTCCAAAATTTTCTGTGAGCAGGCGAGAACTTTCCTCGCGAGCTGGTGCTAGTAGCACGAAAGAGGAGGACAATGATTTGGAAGATGGGTTTTTGGAGCTGAAGGAACATGAGAGCGAGAATGAATATGAAGCGAGCCTGTCCGATGGCCATGAGGATGGTGAACAACCACATGATGAACTGGAGTTATCAGATGCAGAGATCGACCCATCTGAGAAAAAATCTCAGGCTGGAAAGATTGAATCAGAACTATTCAGGACGATTTTAAATGCTCCTGGTTTGGCTGTTCGGCCTGCTCTCGATAAGTGGGTTAAAAAAGGGAATGAGCTAAGCAGGAAGGATATCTCGTTGGCTTTGCTAAATCTTCGGAAGCGTAAAATGTATGGGAGGGCTTTGCAGGTAAATTCATCAAAAACTTATATCTTCCCATTTATGCAATTTAACATTTAAAGGATTATGCTATTAAATTTAGGTCGTCGTTTTTTCTTTGTCATTGTATACATTTTTTTTTTGCCTAATTTTTGAAACCGAGACCTGAAATTTGAAGAAGAATCCTAACTTTCAAATTGGGAACCCTAACAAGTTACCGTGCACTGGCGTTGCTAGTCAACCTCAACCATGCACCCTCATTACTGTCTGCTGCTCACTCTCTGTTCACAAAACTGTGACGTGATGAAGTTTTATTTTATCACATTATTTTCTGCTGCCGAACCCAAGCTGTTCTGTTTGTAACTTTTTATAGACTACAGCATTATTTTATAAATGTCTTTAATTTTATGTTTCTAAAGCATATATATATATATATATATATATATTAAAATATTTTAATGGACCTAAAATCTTGTTATAGCAATCATTTTGCTATCCTGCTATAGTGCTTTTGGGGTTGGCCAATCTCTGCCACTATTGGTGGTTGGTAGCTATGATTTTTATCGCTTTCTCCTTCTATTCGCCCGTCCTTATTATATGGTGCATACAGCATTAACTCCAAGCAAACATCGTAAATATTGGCAACAAATCCTTACTCTGCGGTGGTGCATACAGCATGATGATGACTAGATAGTTCATTATTCTCTGCAATATTAGGAGGAAAAAAGTGAGTGATGCACTTAGTAGAGAATTCATGCATTCCCCTGTGATTCAGCCATGGTAATATTCTCATGGAAAAATCCCGTGATTCCTTATAGAAGCAGAAACTTTTCAGCCATAACAAATCCTCCACAGCTGATCTCAATGCAAAAATGATACTTCCAGTTCAAAACCACCTGGTGATACGCTTAGTTCAAATTGGGAATGAGAAAGATGTATTTTTTTCAACTGTTGGTATCTGACTTTTCCAAAGCACATTTAATATGTACACAAACCACAAAATCTGTCACATTCTGGATGATCTCCTTCAAAACAGAACCATGATATGAACCTAAAAGCACTTTAAGATGATGGAAAAGGAATATAATGCTTCAAGGCCAAAGATATAAAACTCAGATTAGTCCTAGTGTTGTTAAAAAACAGTTGTGGCAGCGCCATACGAGGTAATGGTGGCATTTTTCAACCAAACCACTATGTCCATGGCAAAAAATGGCGGTTTTCAGTGGTGGCTCCATGACCGCCGTTAGGCACCAAGCGGTAACTGTGGCCAGGCAGAAATGGCAGCCATTGTGGAAATGGCATTTTTCGACAGGAAAAATTGGGTTGGCCGCAGACTTGACCAGGTCCAAAGAGAAAACCTGCAACCCCAAACCCTAAATCACACATCTCTTCTTCCTCTCTCTTTGTCTCACATCTTGACGTTGCTATTTCACTGCCGCGGTCGGCATGTGATACTTGCCGTTGGGAAGTGTTTCTTCTCTCACAGGCCCTAATCGCAGACAGTTTGTGCGCATTTTTGCAGGTAATGTAGAAAGGGAGCAAGAATCTGATCTTGCTCTTGCTACAGTGTCGTTTAGGGCTTTTTTAAGGGCAAAATGGACTTCTGTCCCACTTAAAATTTTTTCCTTCTCTTCCCGAGCAAGCATAGTTTTACATGTTCTCTCGGTTTTTTTCTTTCTTCTCTAAAGCCAACTTCTCCTTCAAGCTCCACCATTTTTGCTGGATAAGGCATCCTTTCCGGCTGTTTTCTGCAAACTGTGAGAAGACAACCTTTAGGGGCACAATGCTAGAATTTATATAGAATTTTTGGTGTTAGCTGTTCTTGCTACTATCAAGGCTTTGACAACTATGATATGTTGCAAATGTCAGCTGTTATTGCAGGCATATTGTCTTATGTGGAATCTTTTGTTCCATAAATGTATTCTATGTATAACTAAACTAACCAGTACTACATTTGTTTGACATTGGTAATGTATATTTACTTGTTCGACTTTCCAGTTTTCCAATCTGATGTTTTGTAGTGTAATTTTATCATTTTAAATTGTTTGGTGTAGCTCTTTGAGTGGTTAGAGTCAAACAAGAAGCTTGAATTCGTGGAGAAAGATTATGCTTCTCGACTTGATTTGACTGCCAAATTGCGTGGTCTCTATAAGGCAGAGAAATACATTGAGGTTGTTCCAAAATCTTTTAGAGGTGAGTTGGTATACCGAACTTTACTGGCTAACTGTGCTAGTCAGGGCAATTTGAAGAAAACAGAGGAAACATTCAATAAAATGAAGGACTTGGGTCTTCCAGTTACAGTATTTGCTTGTAACCAATTGCTGCTTATTTATAAGAGAGTTGACAAGAAGAAAATAGCTGATGTGTTACTGCTAATGGATAAAGAGAATATCAAACCTTCTGCTTTTACCTATAAAGTCTTAATAGACGCAAAGGGCCTATCCAATGATATTGATGGAATGGATCAAATTGTTGAGACAATGAAGGCAGAAGGTATTGAAACAGACATACAAGTACAGGAAGCCTTGGCTAGGCATTACACCTCAGCTGGGCTTAAAGAAAAAGCTGAAGCCATATTGAAGGATATTGAAGGTGAAAACTTGAAAGAGACTTGGTGGCGATGCCCAACTTTGCTCCGCCTTTATGCAAACCTTGGGAATGCTGATGAAGTGGAGAGAATTTGGAAGGTCTGTGAATCAAGGCCTGGGGTTGAGGCCTCTCTGGCTGCAGTTGAAGCTTGGGGAAAGTTACAGAAAATTGAAAAGGCAGAGGCAGTTTTTGATATGATGTCAAAGAAATGGAAACTTTCCGCCCGGCACTACTCAGTTCTGCTGAAGATTTATGCAAATAATAAGATGGTAACGAAGGGTAAGGATCTTATTAAGCGAATGGCAGATAATGGGTG
This sequence comes from Abrus precatorius, assembly GCF_003935025.1. Taxonomy (NCBI): domain Eukaryota; kingdom Viridiplantae; phylum Streptophyta; class Magnoliopsida; order Fabales; family Fabaceae; genus Abrus; species Abrus precatorius. Next base: position 12,396,000 of record NW_020874417.1, on the reverse strand, counting down.
TGAAATAGGCCCATTGACCTGGGATGCACTCGTGAGACTTTATATCCAAGCAGGGAAAGTCGAGAAGGCAGACTCTGTTTTGCAGAAGGCAATGCAGCAGAAGAATCATAGGAAGGTAATGTTTCGTACGTATATGGCTGTTTTGGAGCAGTATGCAAAGAAAGGCGACGTCCATAATTCCGAGAAGATTTTCCATAAAATGAGACAAGGTGGTTATACTTCTCGATTAACTCAGTTCCAAACTCTAATACAGGCTTATGTAACCGCCAAGATTCCCGCATATGGAATCAGGGAGAGGATGAAAGCTGATAACATATTTCCCAACAGACACTTGGCTAACCAGTTGGTTCTAGTTGATGCTTTTAACAAATCTGCAGTTTCCGATTTACTTGAATGAGGAAATTGCCCTATTTAGTGTTCTTCATCGGTTTTTTCTTCTTTTTAAATGCAACTGTTACTAGCTAGTTGAATAGTAGATTGCACATCAGAAATTTGAATGTTTGTCTAGTACTGCTATTCATGTTAGAAAAACTTGTGCCTTTTAATTGCTTAAATTACTACTTAAATATTGTTTTTATGATATAGCCTCCATTATTTATTTTCTTGTATTTTGGGTCTTCATAACGTCCATCGGTAGATTCAACCATGTTGAAAATGACAAAATGATTTTGGTTTTCATCTTGTTTTAATTTTTAATTAAAAGATGTCGTTTTGTTTTCTATTTTTAAAGGATTTATAATAAACGTTATTCCTATTTTCATTTATTGTTTTCTATGCAATTTTTGAAAATAGAACATAAAATAAAAATAAGATGATATATTTGTAATTATAGGTAAAAACATAAAATAAAATATAAATTTTATTTTCCAATCTTGAATGTATTTTCGTGTGATAGGGTTAGAAGAAGTATTAATTGTTACATTTTATTATGAGAGATCAAAATTAAAATATATAACTTATGTAAGTTTTTTAAAAAAGTTATATGATTGAATTCTGAAAATTGTTTATTTTAATTATCTCTTTATGGTTTGTATAGCTTAAATTTATTCCTTATAATATTAAAAGGTTTTCTCATTGTGTATGTCACACAACTTCAATTTAATTTCTATATGTAATTGTTTTTAATTAGATTTTTATGTGTGAATTTTTTTTTTTCAAAATAGTTCTTATTATGTGAATTTGTTATAACGATGTTTTATAATGTCATTTTTAAAATAAATATTTCGTCTTTTTTTAATAGTCTATTCTTGACTTCAGCGACTTTTTTACTTTAATCTTTAAATTAATCAACACTTTCATTTTAGCTTGTAGCTTCAGCAGATGTCATTTATGTTAGTCTTGTGCAACCATCTTTTATCTATTAGTGTAACTCCACGCTGACATGCTAGTATTACATTTTATTCCTTCACATGATTAAAAATATTTCAGTTAAATCTTTGCATAATTAAACATGTATACCTCCTGCATATCAAAATAAAAGTTTCGATGTTGGATAAGAAACTATGGCCGATATTGTTCCAAAACTAATTATATTAAATTGACCAATATCCATATTAAACGTTTGTTAATTCTAATAGACATGCTTGTTGCAAGAGTTTGCGATGTTTTCTTTAGAAATTTTAGCACGAATTGGACGTTTAGTCCTATTTTTATTTAAATAAATTTTGCATTATTTTTTTATTTTTTTTTCATTTTCGTTTAAACAAATCCTAATATAAAAATAATATAAAAATATTTATGTATGTAGGGACTAAATTTTTATTTTTTTAGGAATTAAATTAAAAAAAGTGTTAAACATAAAAAGTAAATTTATAATGTAACTTAATACTTTTAAAATTAAATGTGAATTTGATCTTATATGTATTATACATTTTCAATTTGGTCCCTGCAGGTATTTTTTTTTTAATTTAGTTATTATACATGCAACAATTTTGAAAATATTATCTAACACTAGGGTTCCTTATAATCCTTATATGTGTTGTGTGTCTGTTGGATTAATAAAATTAGATTTTAATAAAAAGTTTTTGGAAGTGTGATGTTATTAAGTTTTGACACTTAGTGTCATTTGATCTTAACACACAAAAATATGAAGAATAATTAAATTACACTCATTTTAAGTTATATTAATTTTTACATTGTCCCCCTTCTCATATAAAATGAAATTTTTATTTATCCAATTATTGATATATACCTATATAATAAATATGATATCAATCATTTTAAATTGATCTATTTTTTTTTTATAATAATTATATGATAGAAATAAATTTATCCAACAATTACTTGTAGGTATAAAAGTATCTAATACAAAAGTGTGTGCAATTTACAATGATATAAATTGATGTCATTCACCACCTCTTCCCTTCTCTTTTTACATGTATGTGGTAATATACATGAGAAATGACACATTTTATTAGTAAAGTGACTCTATAATATATGATGCATAAAAATTACTTTTTAAAATGACCATGCTTGGATGAATATGCCCTAACTCTTTTTTATTAAGCGTACTTTAGAAAGAAATCCATATTATATTAAAATGAAGTAAATTCATTTAAGGGGCTTCTAAGTTAATCACTTTGAAAAATTAGTAAAAAAGTGTCAAATAAATTCTTATCTTTTTTGTATTTTTTTGATATTCTCAATGTTGTGGTTGGAACATTTGTTAGCACTCTCAGCAAAGCTTTGAATATGGATTCTCTTCAAGTTTGACGTGAATTACATTCTGCAGTCTATTTTCACTTTAGCGAATTATGAGAAAAAATAGTGCTTCACTTATACCTTTATTCCTTACCTTCCCCCAATCTTCTTACAGCCACAGGCACCCCATTCACAAGCACCACCTTATACACAATCCCCAACCCACTCTTCCCCAACACGTATGCAGAGGCCCTCAATAGCTCAAAGTTAAAACCTTCACAAATTGTCACTAATTTCCCTTCATCTTTCCCATCCTCTCTCCTTCCTTTCTCCCCTTCCTCCACCTGTGAGTCATCACTCTTCAACCCATTCACACATTTTAAATAAGAACACCAACAATACAATATTTGTAAGGCAATCAGTATTAAAACATAATCCAGCCCATGATGAGAATATTATTGTTGAATAGTATTATGATATTTTTGGCTATTAATTATTGCTAATATTTGTGCTGATATGTAGGAGTGTTTTGAGGGATTTTATTGAATTGTAAATGTGTATATAATAGAGAATATTCATTGGTCTAGCCCTTCCTCTCCTATTATTCTTTCATGGTATCAGAGAGTAATTGGCCTACGCCCGATCCTCGTAAAATTTTGTCGTCCCTTGCTACCTTTGTTCCCCCAAATAATCTCCAACAATATGTTTTAGTGAGACTTGAGGGACCTGCTTCTTATTTAAATTGGTCATCTCAAGTTGAAGATGCCCTTAGTATTCACGATCTTTTGGGCTATATGGATGATACAGAACCGTGCCTAAATAAATTTCTACCTATTGTTGAAGGTAAGACCACTCTTGAAACCAGCCCTGATTTCACTTTTATGGAATTGTAAAAACCAGTTTGTCCTAGTTTGGATGAAATCTACCCTATCGGAGAAGGTGCTATCTATGGTCTGAAGACTGCTCGACTAGCGTGGGTTGCTTTAGCATAACGCTTGCATCTCCTTCAACCTCCAATGTCAATCAATTAAAGCGTCAGATGCAAAATTTGTAGCAAGAAGAGAAAAACTGCTCCAATTTCATTGAATAAGCCAAAGCCCTTGTCGATCAATTAGCGGCAATATCGATCAATTAGCGGCAATAGGAAAGCATGTGGCTGAAGAAGATTTAATTTCTCATATCCTTGGAGGACTCAACATTGCCTACACTTCATTCATCTCAAATTGCTATTTTTGCCTAGCAGGAGAAATCTCTATCCTTGTTTGATTTCCAATCTGAATTATTTGCTTTTAAAGCACTTCTCAAAAATCAACATCTTAGTGTGCAAACTAATAGTTTTGTAATGGTTGCCAATAAACTTGGAGGAAGGGGAGGAAGAAATCAACAAAAAAATAAAAATTGGCAATACTAACGTGCACCTTCCTCAATTCAGAAACCTATTCAAGGCAATAAAAGTGGGAATGTCGTCTCTACCAAAACTGGGCACATACCCAACAATATTAAATGTGTACCTGCGTGGGCAAGTGACCCGTCTTTTGATCCATAAATATGTGGCAAGAAGAACCACATGGCACTTGACTGCTTCTATAAGTATGATTATAACTATCAAGGGCGACACCCACCTTAATAGTTAGCAGCCATGGTTGCACATTCTAATTTTCTTCATAATGAGGATATTTGTATGTTGATAGTGGTGCAAACCAACATGTCACTGCTGATATTGGTAATCTCTACTTAGTTGAACCCTGCACAGGGGATGACAAAGTAGTTGTTGGTAATGGTAATGGTTTACAAATTAAGCATACTGGTAAACTTACTTTACATGCATCTAAATCCACTTTCAATATGAAACATGTTCTTCGTTGTCTGCAAGTAGCAGTAAATCTTTTGTCTATTAATTGTTTTTATATAAACAATGATTGCTACTTTATTTTTACCGATTCTAATTTCTTTGTGAAAGACAACCTCATGGGATGCATGTTGCTAACAGACAGGAGTGAAGGTGGACTATACCCTATTCAGGTTGATCAGGAATCAATAAATAAATTTAGATCAAATGCTGCTCTTATGGGAGTCCGCACTACTCTAGTTGGCATGCTAGATTAGGCCATCCATCCTCCCATGTCACCAAAAGTGTTGTTAAGTCTTTTGATTTGCCTGTTTTTGGGTCCTCCAATTTGAATTATGTGTGTCAACCATGTTTAATGGGAAAATCTAAGCAATTGCCATTTGAGGATTCCTCACGTGTGGTGTTGTTTGTCCTAGATCTTATTTATTCCAATGTTGGGTTTCACTTATTGTTTCTTCTGAAGGTCATCGATATTATATTCCCTTCATAGACGAATACTCACGTTTTACATGGTTATACCTTATCCATAATAAATCTGATGGTTTCTCTTGTTTTGTGAAGTTTAAATCCTTGGTTGAAATAAGTTTTCCTCAAAAATTAAACAACTTCAATGTGACAATGGCGGTAAGTACATTTCTTATCAATTCCAAATTTTTTTATGTCAAAATGGAATTCAGCAGTGATTATCTTATCTTTACAATTCTCAAAATAATGGTTTAGCTGAGAGAAAACATAGACATATTATGAAAATTGGACTATCAATGTTACCACAATCACATTAGCCTACAAAGTATTGGATTGAAGCTTTTATGACTGCCATTTATCTTATCAATCGCATTCCCACACCTATTCTTGGTCATATATCCCCGTACTTTAAATTGTTTACTCAAGCACCAAATTACTCTTTTTTACGCACTTTTGGTTGTACTTGCTATCCACTATTGAGGCCTTATACGAAAAATAAACTAGTTTTTCATAGTAAACAATGCATATTTCTTGGGTATTCTTCTCAGCATTATGGCTACCGCTGTCTAGATCCTGTGTCTCAAAAGATTTATATCTCTCGTAATGTTGTTTTTGATGAACTTAATTTTCCAGCTAAGGTATAGTCCTCCTACATCTCTACTGTTGCTGCGGGTGATTCCTTACAAGGTCCTTTGATCTCACTCCTTTTTATTCTCAACTTAAGTAAAAAAGTGTGGCAATATATGATACTTCTATACATGATACTACCAAGTCTCCCTCACTAGCCACAATACCTTCCATTCCTAGACAGCAACCATTAAGTCCAGTATATGAAGCACCTCAAAACCCAATACAACCACCACAAAGTCATATACTTGACCCACATCAAAGTCTTCATATTCAACCAACCCTAAGTCCAATGCAACCACCTCATAGTCCAACACTCGGGCCATCATCACCTAATGCAAACTTACGTTCACCACCACCTCCCATAGGTCCTTCTTCATTACACAATATGGTGACACACTCACGAATTGGTAATCTTAAGCCAAAACAATTTCCAGATTTTCATCTTTTCTATGCTTCTAACCATCCAATTCGCAAGTTTACCAGTGTACTTAATTCTGTAGAACTTTCTCTCAAGTTAATTTTTCACAGGAATAGAAGCATGCTATGCAGGTGGAGTATGATGCATTTATAGCCAATGACACATGGGACCTTGTCCCACAACCTGTTAACCAGAATATTATTCAAACCAAATGGGTTTATAAGGTTAAACAAAAGGCAGATGGCAGCATCAACCGTTATATGGAGAGACTAGTTGCACGTGGTTTTCAATAGGAAGATAGTGTTGATTTTACAGAGACATTCGGTCTAGTTATTAAACCAGCTATCGTGAGAGTGATGTTAGCACTTTCTGTGTACCTGGATTGGCCTATTTTGCAATTTGATGTTTTAAGTGCCTTTTTGCATGGAACACTTCAAGAAGAGGTTTTTATTGAACAACCCCGTGGTTTTATTGACCCTACATATCTTGATCATGTTTGTCGCCTTAAAAAGGCTCTTATGGCCTCAAGCAAGCACAACGAGCATGGTTCCTTCGTCTCTCCAATAGCTTACTTGATCTTGGTTTTGTTGACTCCTCTGACACTTTATTGTTTACTTTTCACAATGACAAAGTTCATGTCTTTGTTCTAATTTATGTAGTTGATTTACTTATCACAGGATCATGTCTTCACTTTATCCAAACTCTTGCTGCCCAGCTAAAGAAGGAATTTGCCTTGAAGGCCCTTGGTGATCGAGGATATTTCTTGGGCATTGAAGGATCACGTGACGCTAATGGGTTACATCTCTGACAAAGCAAATACATCCTTGATGTTCTTCATCGTGCACGAATGGTGGGTACAAAACCATATCCAACACCTTAGTTTTTGATAGCCGATGAAAAGAAATTTGCCACGAATCCTCATCAAAATATAAACAGAAATTAATGTAATATTAGGGTGCTAACTTAGGTCGACTCCAACGATAATGGTTGAGAATATGCATCAAACATGTTAAAAACATTAATTACGAAAGCAATTAATTAAGGGGGATTTGTGTAGTTCCAAGGTTGAAATAAAGAACAAGAAGCAGAATTATAAAGTTCAATCAATGAAAAGTGATAACTCCTAGTTCATTCATGTAGACTCTATCCCTATTCCTCTCAAGATTTAATACTCTTCTTCTCCTCCTAGAATTAGGTTAATTTAACAAGCGAAAATTAACCTTATATTTTCATATGAATTAAGCAATTCAATAAACTCCATTCGCTCATCCCAAGATTACGCATTCTTAAAATTAAACCCAGAATTAAGCAATTTAAGTTTAAAATCTCATTAAAACGAATTAGGGTTCATTATGAAATGCCTCCCTCATTCAACCATTAATTTAATTCAAGAGTTTAGGAATAAGAAATTCATGGGACAACAAGAACTATATTAACATTCAAACTCAGGAATTCAAAAGTCTAAATAAACTTTTTAGGGATTACAAAAGATTTAGCCCTCAATGAAAATAGGTCTTACAATTATCAAATGATAATAAAGAGAAACCAATGACATTAATGCAGAAATTAAAGAAGAATTAGGAAGAAAATAGAAATCAAACCCTAGGTTTGGTCTTTGGTTGTCACCCAAGGCTAACCTAAGCTCTGCAAGCGTTTCCAAAATAGCTAAAATCTAAAAGATGTCAAAAGATCCTAATCCTAATTTCTAAAATTCTATTTTATAGTGCAGTGGTCATTACTCATAGTAGCTACTATGAAAGTCATACTAGCTACGCACAGCTTGCATTCTGTGATCTCTCTCTGGAGTGTCCACTATGAGCTCAAAGTGGCTACGCACAGCACGCGTAGCTACTATGGAATGGAAGTGACTACATGCAGAACTGGGTCACTTTGGCCTTCTCTAGAGTGTTTACTATGGGATCCAAAGTAGTTACGCGCAAGCCCTCTTCAGTCTGGATCTCTGTAGTGTCCACTATGACTCTGAAAGTGATCACTTTGGTCTGCCCTTTGGATCTAGCTTGCTGTAGTGTCGACTATCACTTCTGAAAGTGATCATTTTTAACTCAAATTTTCTCAAAGACTAAAAATTCATGGAATAAGCCTAGAAATTCTTGCATAATTATTCAAATGATCAAAATTGCAGATTATACCTACGTAAATCAATGTAAATTAGCCAAAAATTAATAAACCTATGATATTTGACCAAAATGATGTTTCTGTGTTATTTACACTTCCTAAATTTACTGGTTCTATTAAAGAACACTAAAAAGACAAGTAAAAATTCAATAAAATGTGAATTCATCAACAACAAACTTTCTATTGTACTTGATGAACCTGCCCACGATGCCATTAGTTACAAGCAGATTGTTGGGGCTTTTCAGTATTGTACTCTAAATCGTCCCGAAATTGCTTATACAGTAAATTAGCTATGTCAACATCTCCATTCCCCTATTGCTATTCATTGAAAGTCTGCAAAGCGTGTTTTATGATATCTTAAAGGAACCATTGATCATGGCTTGTACCTCGCAAAAGGTTAACTTAGCCTTCACGCTTATTGTGATTCTGATTGGGCAGAGGATCTTGTTGATAGGCAGTCCACAATTAAGTATGGAATTTTCTTGGGTCCAAGTCTAGTCTCTTGGTGTGCAAAAATGAAAAACGTTGTCTCTCGCTCAAGCACAGAGGCTGAATACCGAGCATTAGCTATGGTTGTTGCTGAATTGTACTGGATTTGCATGTTACTTAAGGACCTACTTGTGCGTCTCTTTTCCCCCCTATGATTTGGTGTGATAACTAAAGTGCAATTGCACTTGCTACTAATCCTGTTTACCACGCTCGCACCAAACATATTGAAGTTGACTATCATTTTATTCGTGAAAAGGTAATTAACAAAGATGTTGCAATTCATTATATCCCTACCTTGGATCAGGTTGTAGATATTTTTACCAAAGGTTTAACATCTTCTCGGTTTCAATTCTTGAGAGACAAACTCATGGTGTGTGACCTCTCCATTCGCTTGCGGGGGGATGTAAGGCAATTAGTATCAGAACATAATCCAACCCATAGTGAGAATATTATCGTTGAATAATTATTATGATATTTTTGGCTATTAATTATACGCTGACATTTGTGCTGATATGTTGGAGTGTTTTGAGGAATTTTATTGAATTGTAAATGTGTATATAAAAGAGAATATACATTGGTCTAGCCCTTCATCTCCTCTTATTCTTTTAGCATTGAGAGGACCACAACAACACCTCTGCTCCATTTCCTGCACCTCATCGACGCTTCCCAAGAACAGAGCCTCCATAGACCCCATCCTTTCAGTTTCGCACTCAACTTTTAAGCTCTAGTTGCGTGGCATTTTCAATGGTCTAATTCCTGTACCATACCCTTGCACCTTCCCTTTATCACAACCCTCTGTTGCATGCCACATTCACTCCAATCAATATCCTAATCCTAATCCCAATCCCAATCCCTATACATAATAATTAATTAATTAATAAATTGAGAAACCTTAAGGAGTGATCATGCCAAAGAGAGAAAATTGAAAAGGAAGAACAAAAATGCGACTTCAAGAAAAAGAAAAGTCCAGAAACACTAGTAGATAAGATTCGTTTGCTTAAGCAGATTCAATTGTTTAGGCAAATTTTATAGATTTTCTTTATTATTTTGTAAGATTTTCTTAATTCGCATCAATAAAAATAGATTGTTTATACTGTGCGTAAAAATTACAAAAAATTTGGATTCCATAACTTTTATATAACTACTAGTTTTATAACAAACACAATTTAAATCTAAATAATGGTGATGATTAAGCTGAGTTAACACCTCATATAACTTATATACAAGTTACCAAAATAACTTAGTACAGCAGGTCTTTATAAGATTATAATATTTATGTTTTAGTGCTTTATCTTTTGAAGTTATATAAATCTAGAGGAGTACAAGAAATGCAAAGAAGCTCTAGATGTATATATGTAACATTAACATAGTGCTCATGATGATATTTAGAAGAAAGAAGCTGATAAGGCCCAAGTTCACCATGGATCACTAGAACCACTGGCCTATGAAGGAAAAAAGGGGCCCAAAATCGTGGATTGCGTATAAGTATAGGAAGAAGAAGAATGCTGACAAGGCATGAGGATTTTTTGAGATTGTTAAAAGAGGGAGAGAGAATATTTAGTTATATAGAGAATCACGCTTTATGGGAGGGGGTATTTTGTTATTAATTTTATTGTTTTGGATTGAGAATCTTTATGGTGTCCCTATTAAGAGCTTGACTCTTGGCAGAGGAGTTATCCCTTTTCTGAGTTTCTTTTCTTTACGTTTTTCTTAAATATAGCATCTATCATTTAATCACATAAATTGCTTTCTTTCTTTACATTTTGTTGGTTGTTTGTTTGGGCGTCTATTAAGTGGTCCAACTTGCCAGATATTATCGTTGGGATTTTGAATGCCACTGAGGAAGAAAGGGATCCAATCAAAACTGGAGGAACCAGCGACTGAAGAAGAAATGGAAGCTCGTGTAGGACTAGTGAAGAGTGAAATAGCTGGAATGCGAGTGTCATTGGAGGAATTTCAGGAGACAATAAGACAAGAAGCGAAGGAAGCTTTTGATTTGTAACTTTGGCAAGAACTCCGATGATGAGGGAGATGGTTCGATTAAAAAGAAAGGATCGCCTAGTGGGGGAAATAAATCTAGAATGGGCGCCAGGATGAAACCTTTGGAGGGTGAAGCTCTCAATGAGTTTCATCAATCGATGAAAAAGATCGAACTTCTTTCGTTTAATGGAGAAGATATAGCTTGGTGGATTCTGAGGGTGAAATTTATTTCAAGGTACAAGAAACTAGTGAAGCAATGCATGTGAATCTCGCTCAATTGTGCATAGGGTGGAATGATGTACTTTTTCAATGCCTTATTGAATGACTACGATGAGCTTATGTGGGACGATTTGAAGAAGGAGTTATTGGACATGTATGGTGGTTTGGATGAGGGAAGTGTGTTTGATCAGCTCATGTCGCTGAAACAGACTGGAATCATTGAGCTCATATCCAGACTTTTGACAGGTTGGTAGCGTAGGTGCCCAGATTACATGATGATCAATATTTTTCTTATTTCACCCATGGGTTGCGCGAAGAAACTTGAGCTGGCCTCAGGAGCTTGCACGTGGTGGCGCCTCTGCCAAGGGGAAAGCTAAAGAATGTTGCCAAAGAAGTAGAGTTAGAGATCGAAATAAGAAATAGAGAATGGAAGAAAAAAAGGGAGACGTGTGTGGTAAGGACAGGTCAAATTGGATTCAAAAGTTACTCCACTATTTCGGGTTGAATCATCGCGAAGCAGCAAGGAACCAGTGGAGAAGTAAACGGGCCAGACCCAAATTCTAGAAATGACGTAGGGGATAAAAATAGACAGGGGCCTCATAAACAAAGGGGCCAAACATATGGCTTATCAAGAACTATTAAATAGAAGGCAAAAGTGCCTTTGCTTTAAATGTGGGGGCACTTATGGCCTAATGCACTAATGCCCTATTAAACAATTAAGGGTTATCATAATGGACAATGAATTACTTATGGAGTGTAAGGAAGAGAAATACGTGGTTGAAGGAGCTTACGAGGATGAGGAGGAAGAAGGCGAGGGGGGAATGTAGTATTATTAGTCTCTTTGATTTGAGCCTAGAACGACGGAAACCCTCACAAACACTCAAGCTGAAAGGAAAAGTTAACGAACTACCTCTTTTCTTACTTGTGGATAGTAAAGCAACTCACAATTTCATTTCGAAGCGTTTGGTAAAGGCTATGTGATGGGATTGGCATTCTACCAAGAGCATGCGTATTTTGATGGGTGATGGTTATAAGGCTGAAACTGAAGGAGTTTGTCGTGGAATCAAAATTGAAGTCGATGGTGAGAAATTTAAGGTGGACGCAGTGCTATTTGATTTGAAAGATATTGACATGATATTGGGTATGACATGGTTAGCTTCACTGGGCGAAATGATGGTCAATTGGGAAAAACAGACTGAGGATTTCCACAGACTAGGGCACTAAAATGTTGAAAGGGGTGAATTGTGAAGAATCATTAGTAGCATCTCTCCAAGAAATACTTGGAGATAACGTGGAAATTCAAAACAAAATGCTGTCGAGGAAACAATTTGGTCAGTTAGAAGCAGTATTGAAGGGTTTTGAGGATGTGTTTGCTTAATTAAGAGGTTTGCCTCCAATACGTTCAAAGTAGCATCAAATCATACTAAGGTCAGGATAAGAGCCCATAAATGTTAGGCCATATCGCTACCCCTACCACTAGAAGAATGAAATAGAGAAACAAGTCCAAAAGTTAATGAAAATTGGACAAATAAGGCACAACCACAATGCTTATTCTAGTCCTGTGATTTTGGTAAAAAAGAACGACAATAAATGGAGGATGTGTATGGATTATAGGGCCTTTAATAAAGCCACAATTCTGGATAAGTTCCCTATCCCTGTAATAGAGGAATTATTGGATGAATCATATGGAGCAAAGTTTTTTTCAAGCTAAACATCAAATGCGGCTACCATCAGGTTTGAATGAAGGAGGAGGACATCTCAAAGACAACATTTAGAATCCATCAAGGACATTACGAATATCTCGTAATGCCTTTTGGGCTCATGAATGCCCCATCTATGTTTCAGGCGTTAATGAATGAAGCATTTTGTAATTTACTTAGAAGAGGAGTATTGATGTTTTTTGATGATATACTCGTTTATAATGCGAGTTGCGAGGAACATTTGGCTCAATTGAGGACAGTTCTGGGAATTTTAAGACAACAAAAACTATATGCAAACAAGGAAAAATGTAGCTTTGTTCAGGAGAGTGTAGAATACTTGGGGCATGTGATATCCGTGCAGGGAGTTGAGTTTGATCCCGCCAAAGTCAAAAGCATAATGGAATGGCCAACTCCAAAGAATGTGAAGGGAGTAAAGGGATTCTTAGGACTTACGGGTTACTATTGTAAGTTCGTTAGGAATTATGAAAAAATCGCAAAACTTCTTATAGAATTAACTAAGAAGGAGGGATTTATGTGGAATGAAAGGGTGCAACAAGCATTTGAAGTGTTGAAGCAGAAGATTACCACAGCTCCAGTTTTAGCTCTACCCAATTTTGAGAGAGAGTTTGAACTTGAGTGTGATGCGTCAGGGGTAGGTATTGGGGCCATCCTGATGCAAGAATGTAGACCCATAGCTTTTTTCAGTAAAGCCTTGGGTAGTAGGAATGTAACCAAGTCTGCTTATGAAAAGGAATTAATGGTCGTGGCTTTGTCAATTTCACACTGGAGGCCATATTTAATGGGACGCAAATTTAAAGTCTATTCATATAAGAGAAGCTTGAAACAATTACTTTAGCAAAGAATCACAAATGGGAGTCAACAGAACTGGTTGGCTAAATTATTGGAGTATAACTTCGAGATTGTCTATAAACCTGGCTTGGAAAACAAAGGAGTGAACACAGCTTTAAAGAAGGTGAGTTGAAGACTATGATGTCCATGCCAATCTGGCTTGATTGCCAAAATGTCATAGAAGAGGTTCACAAGGATGAAAATGGAAGACGATGATTGAAGACTTGTAGCAAGATAGTGAGGTCATCTAAGATTCACTTATCAGCATGATATTCTATTTTTTATGAATCGAATCGTGATTCCTGCAAAATCTTCTTGGATTTCTAAATTACTTGATGAGTTTCACTCAACTCCTTAAGGAGGCCACTTCGAATTTCTAAGAACATATAGATGTGTGGTTGTAAATCTACATTGACAAGGAATGAAGACTGATATCACGAAGTATGTGCAATCTTGTGATAACTGCCAACGTCAAAAGTACACTACTACTGCCCTAGGAGGCTTGCTGCAACTGTTGTCATTTTGGAGAGAATTTGGGAGGATATTTCTCTCAATTTTATCACAGGATTGCCAAGGTCAAAGGGCTTTGAAGCAATATTGGTTGTTGTGGATTGTTTATCCAAATATAGCCATTTCATTGCTTTGAAACATCCATACACAGCAAAAACAATAGCAGAAGTATTTGTTAAGAAAGTGGTAAGACTTCATGGGGTGCCCAACTCGGTGATTAGTGATACGGGCCCTTTGTTTATGAGTCTTTTTTTTGGAAAGAATTTTTCAAGATGCAAGGTAAGAAACTGCTCATAAGTACTGTATACCATCTGCAAACGGATGGACAAACAGAGGTAACAAACCGTTGCTTAGAGACATATCTCAAGTGTTTCATTACTGATCAGCCCAAGGGATGGGCTTTATGGCTTTCTTAGGCTGAATATTGGTTTAATACAACTTATCATGCGTCTATGGGAATACTCCATTTGAAGCGGTGTATGGCCGTGCTCCTTCTATGTTGGTGAGAGGGATTCAAGGTGAAATCAGAATGGAATCAGTGTAGAGGGAAATCAATGAGTGTGATGAGGCTCTTAGACAGTTAAAAAAGCACTTGATCAGGGCCCAAAATTAAATGGAGACACAGGCAGATAAACACAGACAAGAGAGGTATTTTGTGGAAGGTGACATGGTATTTTTGAAGCTCAAATAGCATAGACAATATTCAGTAGCAGCTAGAATAAGTCCCAAGCTCATTGCTCATTATTATAGACCTTTTGATGTATTGGAGAGGATTAGGACAATAGCTTATCGTTTGAAATTACCTCCAGAGGCAAGGATTCACCCTGTGTTCCATATGTCACTATTAAAAAAGGCAATTGGAGATTACAAGGCAGAGACCACTATTCTTTCTAGTTTGGAAGATGAGAGAGCTGAATTATTGGAGCCTGAAACAGTATTGGCATCACGTAGCTTGTTGAAAGGGGAAGAACGAACCAACCAATGGCTAGTTAAGTGGAAGGGAAAGGCAGTAGAGGAAGCTTCATAGGAGGATGAACTTACCTTGAGAAGTTAGTTTCCTAAGCTCAGTCTTGAGGACAAGACTAATATTATAGGAGGAAGTAATGATAAGGCCTAAGTTCACCATGGGTCACTAGAACCACTGGCCCATGAAAAAAAAGGGCCCAAAATCGTGAATTGTGTATGAGCGTAGGAAGAAGAAGAATGCTAACAAAGCATGAAAATTTTTTGGAATTGTTAGAGGAGGTTAGAGGAAGAAGATAGAATATTTAGTTATATAGAGAATCATGATTTATGGGAAGAGATATTTTGTTATTACTTTTATTGTTTGTCCTTATTAGGAGCTTGGCTCTTGGCAGAGAAGATATTCCTCTTCTGAGTTTCTTTTCTTTATGTATTCTTTAAATACAATATTCATCATTTAATCACATAAATTGCTCTCCCGGCAAAAGATGACAATTCATTGATATAAAGTGTGGAATTGAGAAATAACGGGGCATGTGACATGAAAACAATGTCGCTTTAAGTGGTCCAGGTCTAGCATTACACGTTTACTTTCATGAAGAAACAAAACTGCATCCATGTGGCGTTTGTGTTACTTCTGAATAAGTGTTGTGGTTGAATCAAATTCATTTCTCGAATTGGAGAGGGCACTAGTACTCCTAGAGCCATTTGGTGAATAATTTCTAACTTCACTTTTTTGCTTGAATTTTTGGAATTATAATTGAAAGGACCAGAACATATATGATTAGAATTAAAGCACATTTTGAAGTTGCTTAGAGTTTAAGCAAAACAAATTTTGTATAAACTTTATTTTTCAAATCTTTATTTCTGTTATGCAAAAATTGCTTAAGCCTAATTCTTATTTTTCCTGTTTTTCTCCATTCCCAATCTCTCACTCTCAAAACCTAATTTCTTCAACTTCCTCTTCTCTCTCCACAATCTTTTCTCTCTTTTGCTACAACATGGTTGCTGATTCTGCTGTCTCTGATTCCCAATGATTTCACACATTCGGCATGTCTAAGCTTTCCTTCTCCCAATTCCTCAATCTTCTCTCTCGCTCCCTCTTTTCTCAAATTTCGACGGTAAACCTACCCCTAAAATCATCTTAATAGCAATGAATTGTTTGCCCGCAGATGCCATTTATGCAAAGTCTCATCCACATTAGAATCGTCAAAAGGAAGCTAGCTTTTTACATTCTTTTTTAAAAATATAACTACACATATTACAATTTTTATTTAAGAATCAAATCGCAAAATAACAAAAACTTATATTGTTAAGCAACAATAATAAATTATAGCTGTTCATTAATTTTTTAAATAAATTTACTCTTATAAATACAATTTATTTCTTGACTCCTCCTAGTCTCCACCTAAATAATATGTACACAACTAATGAAGCATTTCAGGAAGGAACACAATCTTTTTTTTTTTTTTTTTAATTAAAAATTTTCTTCATTTACGAGTACTAGTATTGACTATTGAATTGCAATTTTAAGTTCTGGTTCTTTGTACAGTCTGGAAATAAAATTTGAACTTTATGGATAATTTTATTTTATTTTATTTTTATAAAAGTCGGAACTAAAGTATGTTTCTACGATTATTTGAAGTAATTCCATGGAGAGGGTTTCTAGGGTTTAAGCTTGCGCCTTGTTCATTTCCCGTTACAAATATCACTCTCTCTCTCTCTCTCTCTCTCTCTCTCTCTTCATTTCTCCTTCTCTGTTCTGCTCTGCTCTCACCATGTGGGCTCTTCTTCGAGCTTTTCTCCGTCTCAGGTAATTCAAGGTTTTGATTAATACCTGCTTTCTTCGATCAGTATATATATATATATGTATAATGTTCTATGATTAATGTTTAATATATAGTGCAATTTGCCTAGTTTTATGAACTAGAGTGGTAAGTGTGATTAGGGTAGTGATTTATAGAAACTGTTGGTTTTGTTCTTGTTTCATACTTTTCTTCAGCACCTGTTTATGATTTGTTTGTGATTTGTGTTTATTGTAGGAGCCAAGGACTTAATGCAGGAGCTTATCGTGCTTCTTGTGTCAAGTTAGAATAATTATCTCTTTCTTTCCTGTGCTTGAATAGTTATGTTTCCATGATTTCATAGTGCTTTTCGCATTTCTAGGAGTAGTAAATTAGATGCGTCAGTTTCCCGTGTGCTACTAAACATTTTAATATTTGAAGCAAAAAATATGGAAACAAATGCTTGCTTCAATATTGACTTACACTGCTGTAGCTTGAATTATGTCATATGCAAGGTTTGTGGCCAAGAACGTAGCTTTGGACACCTCTATGATGCAAAAGCACCTCCTTCCTTGGGGCACATAAGATTTTATTCAGGTCCATTTCTAAAGACTAATGATAAGGTTGTAGAGCAACAACTTCTGGATTCTGAAGAAGCCCCCAGTGCTACGAATGCCAAAGTGAAGAGGAAAAAACTAAAAGGGAAAAGAGCGGTTATAAGATGGCTAAAGTTCTTTAGATGGAAGAAAAAGAAAGAGTATGAAAGGATGACAGCTGAGGAAAAACTTCTATTCAAATTGTTGAAGGTAAGTTCTATTTTTTTAACCTATGTATATTGTCCCTTTCTATTGTCTTGAAATAGTATGATTCTGCTGATTCTTTCCTTTTTCCCCCTTCCCTCTCCATGCTTGTTATATCTAGATAGTAGCTAATACATTTGTTTTTCTTATTAGTATTTTTCATAATATATATGGCTTATATTTAGGTTTTAGCATCAAGACTAGGGTTCTTTCTCGAAATAATAGTGATCAGTCAACTAATATTTACAGTCTTATGTGTTTCTTAAAATAGTGAAGTTTTCGATGGAAATAAATGTATTGTTGTTGGAAACTTGAGTCATGCAATACAATAGTGTTTCTTCATGATTATGTATGCAAAAGCCCGCTGTTTAAGAAGTCAACTGGAATTCTAGTAGTCTGCCAAGCAAATTTCTTCCAAGATTTTTGAGATAGAATTGCTTGTTTTGAACAATTATTGGTGTCAGTGAAGAACAAAGTAAATTTATTGTTCTTTGTATTCAATATTGGAATCTGGCGTGCACTATGCATACTCAAATTCAACTAGTTAAATAAAAATGGTAGAATCAATCCTACCCAAGCATCTGTTTGATACATATGGATATGCTGTACTGAGAATTCTCTCCCATGCCAGGTTATTTGAGAGACATGGATTCTCCCTCCCAATTTCCTTCTCAGTTCTCAACTATCTCTACCTAATACCCCTTTATTACTGAATACAAGCAGTTATTCTTTTATTAATAGAATTAAGTTGTAATTCCCTACTGAATACTAGTTATACACTAATTCTAAGTTACTAACCATATTATTCTTCCACCCTAGACTCTAATTGACATTTAATTGTTTGAATAGGAGTCTGCATTTTGCATTCTTGTTCAATTTTACTCCTACATAACTCTAACAAGAAATTTTTAAGATTTAAGATGCTTACACTTAGTTTAATGGACCTAGGGTATTAATGACACCCATTTCATCTTCCAAGAACAAGGGCAGAGAAAGAGCTTGTGTCGTAGTATGAGGAGTGGTATAATTGGACTAGGAATAGAAACAAAATTAGAAAGAAAACAGAATTGTGTTTTTATTCAGTAAACTTCCCTTTGATTAAAGTGATTCAGAGGTGGAAGATGATACGAGACATACCACCCCTCTGGGTATTTGCGACCCTGATCCTCTCCCAATCTGCCTAATGAACCCTGAACTTCCCTGATCCGGCTTCACGTCCCTTTTCTCTTATATGACAGAAATCCTTACTAAATCTAGTATTACAATCAGCAAGGGTGGGTCCCACCATAGATTACCTTAAAATGGGTAAACTTGATAGGACTATTATGATTGGTGTTGATCTAAAACTCTGACCAAGATATTGCCCCTTAAATACTCCCTCTCCTCTTCTACTGATTACCAAATCTCTCCATCTCTTGCACCCCCACCACCTGTCACAATTCTGTCATGGGTTTTTCTGCCACCAATTTTCTGGGTCCATAGGTAAAATATACACAAGACAAACCTCTCTTCATGGTAGTATTGTGTTTCACTGACCAAGACATTTTGTGTCCTTCAATGAAAATTGACTCTAGTATTTCTATCTACAAGCTGTTCATTCTGTAATTAATTACCATTAAAAGAGTTATCAAAGAACTCTTTGATTTTGTATGTCAAAATTTCTATGGACAGCTAATATTATCTAATCTTAAATAGAGGGATCTAAAAGTTTAAGAATTCTACATTCTTGAAGTTTATATAGATCAGCTGCCCTCACTTGTTAATTGTTTTCCATATAAAGAAGTACTCATATAGATCTGGTCGTCTCAGAATTTGACATGGTATTCATTTTTGCCCTGCTATTGTTTAACCATAATTGGCCTCTACTAAATTCAGCTCCATCACTCCAATATCCATCATTTTTGGGATTTTATCTACATTAGCTGGCATGTTTTATCACTTTCATCATTTTATGTTCTCTGTTAACATGGCATGAAAAAAATTCTTTTATTTCCCATTTTTTGCTTTCCTCGAGTGAAAAAGCTCTTGCATTTTCATCTATTTTTCTGATCACTGTTTTGAATTAAACATGTTTTGCTGGTTTGCATTTTGTGTCTGTTGTGTCAATTGATGAACATACAATGTTTTTTCTAACCATTCTAGGCTCGAAAAAAAGAAGAGAGACTTTGTGAAGCCCTGAAAAAGATTGAGCCTGCAGAATCATCAGAAACAACCCATGATCCTGAGATATTGACTCCAGAAGAGCATTTTTTCTTCTTAAAGATGGGCCTCAAATGCAAAAATTGTGTGCCAGTTGGAAGACGAGGAATTTACCAAGGTGTAATTTTGAACATGCATCTGCATTGGAAAAAACATCAGACTTTGAAAGTGGTGGTGAAGACATTTTCAGCAGAGGAGGTTAAGGAGATTGCTGTTGAGCTGGCAAGATTAACTGGAGGTATAGTGCTTGGCATTCATGAAGATAACACAATAATAATGTACAGAGGGAAAAACTACTCTCAACCACCAACAGAGATAATGTCTCCACGAGTATCTCTCTCAAGGAAGAAGGTACTGTGTAGTGAGGTTCATTTTTAGTCATTTATGAATAAAGAATAGATTTGGAGTTTTCCTGGATGTGGCGTTCCAAAAATTCTCCAACAATTCAGTTCCAGGTCTTCATTACCCAGGGTTAATCTCTTTTGGAAACTTTCTCCTACATATTGCTTCACTTGCAGAACCCCTTCAATGTATGAAATCTTGCATTTATAGTCCTTGGGTGTGTATATGCAATCTCTCTTGTTCATGCTACTTGTATGTTTCACAAAAAAATTTCTTTTTCAAATTTTATACTCAGTCATACATAATTTTACATTATTTTAACACTCATTAGTGCCTTGTGGTGCTGGTTCTCACTGTCTCTCCCGTGGATACTCTCATCTTATGTAGGCATTGGATAAATCCAAATATAGGGAAGCCCTTCGAGTTGTTAGGAGATATATTCCCAGACTTGAGCAAGAGCTTGAAATTCTTCGAGAACAATTTAAAAATACAGCTGAGAGTAGTACACAGGCTGATGAGGGAATCCAGAACAGCATGGAGAGTATTGTCTCTGGTGGTGTTTCAAATTTGCTGCTAGAGCATTCAGATAAACATCGTGAAATGATAAATGATAACATTGGGTGCACTGAGGATGAGACAGATATGGACTCTGAATTGGATTCTTGTTCTGATAAATTATCAGACATATTTGAGTCTGATTCAGATACAGAGAATTTGGTAAAGGAGGAGAAACCTCTTTACTTGGACGAGTTTAATAATTTTCCAGATCAAAGCGGTGGGGAAACAGATGATTTTGAGGAGCATCTGCGACAAATATCTATGAACTCTAAAAACATGGAAAAAGATGACGACTTACCCAAGTTGGACGAAGTTGACATGATTTTTCTGCGTGCTACTTCCTTTTTAAAGAAAAAGGTGAAGTGAGAAATTTGCGTAAGACAAGTGTAATCATTGTACTGGATATAAAAAGAGTGACTTGAGAGAAATCACAAAGTACAACAATGAAGTCATTTGTGTTTGGGACTCAATTTTTTTTAAAAAAATGTTATTAACATATTTTTTAATACATTCTTTTAAATATTCTTTATTATTAGTTGAAAATTATTAAAAATTATAAAAAATGTGTTTTAGTTTAGTTTAGTTTAATGACTTCTCGCAAAAGTGTAGATTTGACATCCTATTTGTAATAAAATGGCAGAATATTGTTGTATAATGACTTCTAGCAAAAATGTAGATTTGTCATCCTATTTTTTTTATGTAGGTTCTTAATATTTATGATTCACATTAAATTTGACTAATTTACATTAAATTGAGTTTGGTCATTTTGGGGCTGAGGGGAGGGAGTAAACCGCTCCTTACATCAATTTATTTCGTTCTTAAGGCTTCAACATGAAAAAACTTTAAAGACATTACATTTTTGCCATCTCAATAGGCTATGGTGTCACTACAGTTTTTTGTATTACATGAAAGTTCTAAAATTAGGAGTTGGGAGAATTCTAAATACACTTTTCAAGTTTACTTGTCATATGACTTGATGACATGATATTTAATTGGGTAGAATAATAAAGAAACGTTAAGAAAATGCTTTAGGGTATACCTAGGAGAGAATTTTTGAAGGAAAAAAAAAGGAGTGTGGATATTTTT
This sequence comes from Abrus precatorius, assembly GCF_003935025.1. Classification (NCBI taxonomy): domain Eukaryota; kingdom Viridiplantae; phylum Streptophyta; class Magnoliopsida; order Fabales; family Fabaceae; genus Abrus; species Abrus precatorius. The sequence goes on along the minus strand of NW_020874417.1, from coordinate 12,374,383 downwards.
TAATTTTTAATTAAGAAATTATATATGATTTATAGTGATAAATACATTATTAATTTAAGATTTTTATAATATTTTAGTTTCTATACTTGATTCAAATTTATAACTTACTTTCTACATATAAAAAATTTGTAAATTAATACCTATACGTACATTTATTCTCAATTTAGTCCTTCTATTAAGTTTAAAGTAAATGACATTCAATAAATAAGGGACTAAATTGAAATAAATGTACATACAAGGACTGATTAACAAATTTTTATATATAAGAATTGACTTACAAATCTGACTTAAAGAGTATTTTTGTAAATTTGTGAGACATCTTTGGTTTACCTCTTGTTTTTAATGATATTATCAAAGAAGTGAAAAAAGATGTAAATGACTGTGCCTGCTATTGGCAACACCGATAAAGGCGCATTCAAGGATGAAGTGAGTTTTGATGAGGAATTGAAGTTTGGGATAGGTAGGTGTGACTGAGAGTGAAAATGAAGGTGGTGAAGTGGTTGAGAAGAGAAGTGAATTAAGTGAAGATTGTTGAAAGTTGATTGAGTTTTGAGGATGAGAAGTTAAGAGATAAAAAGAGTCTAGCCTCCATTAAAGTTTATGCAAGGGAAGAAGAATGAAGAGAGTGGAATTAGAAGTGAAGGTGAAGAAGATGGTGTTGGTGAGGGTGAGAGTGGTAAAATGATTGAGAAGAAAAGGGAATTTGACGAGAATTGTTAAGAGTTGATTGAGTTTTGTAGATTAGAGGTCAAAAGAGAAAGAAACTTTAGCCTCCATTGAAGATTGGAAAGACTAGGATTGGGAGGTGGAAAAACACAAAAGTTAGGGAAGGAGAATGACAACGTCATTATTTTCTTTATTTGTCATTATACTTGACTTAAATTTATAAGTTAGTCTCTATATATAAAAAAATTATAAATCAGTTCTTATATATACATTTATTTTAATTTAATCTCTTACTTATTTAATGTTGTTTATTTTAAACTTAACAATAATGATAAAATTAAGAATAGATAACTAATTTATAAATTTTTTACATACAAAGGCTAACTTACAAATCTGAATCAAATATAAAAATCAAAATATCATTTAAACTTTAATTTAATAACTTTATATTAATATATTAATTTATATAAAAAATATTAATTTTAAATATTTATTTAAAATAAAAAATTGGTCCCTTCTCATCTTCATGCTAGTTGTTATAGAAAAATTTGCCTTAATTGATTTTTGGTTTATGAGAATGTGCCCTTGCCCATTTCTATAACTATCTTAACGTTAGCTAATAAGTTTAAGGAGACATTTGGTTTCCCCTTCTCGACATGTAGCTTGGGCTTGGAAAGCTAGTCATACACAGTAAGTTGCACACCTTCACGATCAATTCTGCACTCGTTTCCATTCAACCCTAGTAAACTAAAAACACAGTAGACAGCTATATTTCTGTTACAAATTTTTGCTCGAGCGATAAGGCATAACACGCAGGTTTTAAAAACAAATAAAACCCATCATTGCCATAATCATTCACTTTGCAAATAGGCATACACAGTGGTTGTAAATAAACAGAGGTCTTGTAGCCCAGTCAATAAGTGAGGTTAAGGGAAAGTTACCCCTTGTGCGGTGTAAGGCAGGGGCAAAAGGCAACACCCCATCTTGAAAATTTGATCGTCACAAACTAGGTTTCCATGAAAGAGAGGTAAGTTACAATGGACACGCTTAAATATCAAAGTTTTTCCTTAGTCAAAACCTTGCCCAAAATAACAATTTACAATCAAATCTAAAAATATATTATATTTCACTTTCTTTGATGGCTAGAATTTTAAACCCTTTGAACCCAAGATTCAAGTTGTGAACTTTTTTCACACCACAATGATGATGCTAGAGTTTTAGCTCTTAAACCCTGATTGACACTCTAAGCATGAACACTACATGTCGTATAGGATTCTTGTTTTAGCTCTACAATATAAATTGCATTTATAATAATAGTTATATGATTAAACATAAAAACATATGATACTCAAAATAAGCTAAATAGGTAAAGAACATGTATAGCAATCAACCATCATAGAAGTATGTTCTAAACAAAAAAACATATAACAATAAGTATGTATGTTCATATATGTTAGGAGTAAAAATGATGTAACACGTACCAAACATGTTTATATATGAAAGACATAAATAAAATTACTATAACAATAAACATAATATAGTTATTAGCATATTTTTGAACAGAACACACATAAATCAGTCTTAAAAATGCTTGCTTGTGTAAAACATATAACCGCTATCATTATAACAATTATTATTTAAAACAAGAAATATTTTTGCAAAAATGAATTAATTTTAAATTATTTTTAATATAATAAACAAAATATTGTATAAAACCAAAACATGTAATTCTTATAGTAACAAACATGGTGTTCAAAATGTTTTCACAAAACTGTCTTTAATACCACTATTAAGAATCAAACACAGATAATGCAATGAAATATCTTACAATTCACAATTGCTCTTGCAACATATATGTTCCAAAGAATAAAATGTACACACAAAATATGAATAAGGATTATTTTTTATGTGACAGTGATAATTGCATCTCAATAAAAGTTCACACGAACATTCCTACTAAAATCCTTATTTGCTACTATAATAATAGCTCATAGAAGAGAACAAAAGAGAAAGAATGATAGGTAAGGTCTCACCAAAAGATGTGGAGTCTGAACATTTCATGTTTTATTTATAAGCACGTGGAGATGATTATGGATGAAAATAGGTTATGTTAGGCAACATGCATAAGTAAACATGACCTATTAAATAATTTTGAACTCTAAGCCTAACTTATTATTTGTTATACGCTGTTTATTAAGTTTAGTATGGCCTTTTTAAAAGTATAATTTAGCTTATTAGCTTTTTTAATGGCTTACTTTATATTGAAACTTTTAATAGGCTATTATAGGTATATATCTATAAATGTCATAAAACTTATATCTAAATAAGCTATTAAAAAATGGTTCAACATCTTAAATATTTTTAATAAATTATATTTTTATCTATCATTTTCAAACCACATATGTAATTTAAATAAGTAAATTACTAAATATATAACAAACACATGCATATTAGTGTTGTACGTACACGATAGATCAAACAACAGTAACATAAAAGAAGCAAACAACACTTTTTCTGTAGTAGGAATACTTTCCAACTCTAACAAAAAAATTAAGGTTTCTAATTCAAGATTTTATTATTTTAAAATTTAATATGATATTATATTATATTTTTTATATAAAATTATTTTATATATTATTATATATTTCATAAGTCTTGAATAAGCTATTTTACCATGCTTAATAATTCTTTTTTTAAGTTCAAGTTTGACCTATCAATTAATTAAGTTTTTAAAAAAGTCTAAATTAAACATATTACTTAAATAGGTCAAGTTAAATTAAATTTTAAAAAGAATAAACTATAGACTCATGTAAAATGGCTTGATGCATTTTCATTCCTAAAAGTGACTAATTCTTGTTTTCTCTTATTCATTAGACCTAGGGATGGAAACAAGACAGGCCAGACTAGACTTTACTCTAAACAGACCTGGCCTGTAACATAATTATTAGGCTTGAGCTTACTCTGTTATCTGTTAAAGACTTTATTTTAGGTCTAGCTTGACCTGTTTAAGTGACCTGACCTGACCTGGTCTGAAGTTTGTTAACAAAATCTGTTATAAAACAAAATTTAATATTAATAAAAATATAAATATTTTATTATCAAATTAGTTTATATATTTTTTTAATTTTTATCTATGTTATTAATAATTATTAAAGAATTATAATAATATTAATATAATTTTATAAATAATTTTTAAAATATTCTTTAAGTATTAATTATAAATATTTTATATTAATAAAATTTATATTTATATTTTTCTTGGTTTATTTTTTAAAAATTATATAAATAGTAAATATTTTAGTTTTATTTTAGAAATATATTTTGTTTGTTTAAAGACATCTTATATTCAACAAATAAAGTTATAGTAAACACATAAAATTGATAAAAAAAATAAATAACTATTTATTGAATCAATTAAAAGAAAATTATTATGTTTTAAAAAATAAATAAATTTAAACTTAATGCAATATATATATATATATATATATATATATAATGAAAATAATAATAACTATTAAATTAAAAAAATAATTACAAAATATTTAATTTTATTTGTTTCATTAATTTGTTATTTTAAATTAACAAATAAACATAAAATTAACTACATTATAATATTAATGTAATATAGAAAATATTACTCATACAATAAATTAAAATATATACTTATATATTACATATAAATTAATAAATTAACTAATAATTTAATTAAAATACGTGCAAGTTATAAAAATATATATTATTATATAATTTATATTATTTGCTACATGGTCTGACTATATATATATATATATATATATATATTATAATTAATATATATTATAATGAATTTTTTATTTTATTTTCTTATAATTTTTAATAAATTTTTTCTTTCAAATAAAATATAAATTGTAAAAATTATAACATAATATATTAATATAATAATTGAATATTAATAATAATAAAATTAAAAATATAAAAAAATTATTAAAAGAATATTAATATTTTATTTTTTAAATTTTAATTCGTTTAGTTTTCATCATGTCTTATTCTTCTTCAGCTTGTTTAAATATAACAAATATAATAATTTATAATTAAATAAATTTATTTTTTAAACACGTGTAATTGTGTATAAATATTTTTAGTTTCGAATATAATATAATTTTTATTTATTATAAATAAAAAATTATAATATAATATATTAATATAATAATTAAATATTAATAATAATAAAATTAAAAATATAAAAAAAAATTAATATAATATTATTATTTTATTTTTAAATATTAGTTTCTTTAATTTTAATTGTTTTCTAATCTTATTCGAAGACTTTGCTACTCTTTAGCTTACTCAAACAAATATAATAATTTACCTTATATTTATATTCAAGGTAATTATAGATAATAATAAAACAAGAATAAAAAATAAATGGATAGCAACTTTGGCTCAGAAGTATGTGGTTGTACTAGGTTTATGATTTGTTGTGATGTAGTGAATACAATTACTAAAATTTTTTATTATAAATTTTATACCAATAAAATTGCTTAAGAAAAATAAAAAAATAAAATAAAATTTGTATAATATTAAAAATTTATGATGATTATTGTTATTGAATAATATTAATAAAAAAATAATTATTTTATTATCAAATTAGTTTACATATATTTAAATTTTTATTTGTGTTATCGATAATTATTAAATAATTGTAATAATTTTTATACAATTTTATAAATAATTTTTAAAATAATATTTGAGCATTAATTATAAATAATTTTATATTATAAAATTTTTATACTTTTATTTTTCTCAATTTAATTTTATAAATTTATTAAATATTTAATTATTTTTTATGATAATTATATTTTGTTTGTATAAATATATCTTATATTCAATAAATAAAATCACAATAAACACATAAAATTGATAATAAAAAATAACACTTACAAAATTTATTGAATCAAATAAAAAAATTATTATATTTTAAAAAGTAAATAAATATCGTCATTATAAAAATTGTAAATAAAAAATATTTATATTATAAAATTCATAGATGCAGAAAAATAACATATGAACATTAGAAGAATTATTAAAATTTATATTTAAATTAAATTAACTTATATTTCTAAATTTTTATCTTAATTAAAAAATATGTGATAAAACTTAATATAAAAATTTAAACTTAATGTACTATATATATATATATATATATATATATATATATATAATGACAACAATAATAACTATTAAATTAAAAAAATAATTACAAAATATTTAATTTTATTTGTTTCATTAATTTGTTATTTTAAATTAACAAATAAATATAAGATTAACTACACTATAACATTAATGTAATATAAAAATTATTACTAATACAATAAATTAAAACACATACTTATATATTACATATAAATTGATAAATTAACTAATAATTTAATTAAAACACGTGTAAATTACAAAAATATATATTATTATATAATTTATTTATAATTATATTATTTATATTATTTGCTACATGATTTGATTATATATATATATATATATATATATATATATATATTATAATAAGTTTTTTATTTTATTTTGTTATCATTTTTTTATAAATTTTTACTTTCAAATAAAATATAATTCAAATTTAAGCAAATTCTATTTATTATAAATAAAAAGAATTATAACATAATATATTAATATAGTAATTAAATAATTAAATTAATAATAATAAAATTAAGAGTATAAAAATTATGTTAATATAATTTTATTATTATTTTTTAAATTTTATTTCATTTAGTTTTGATTACGTCTTATTCTTATTCAAAGACTTATCTATTTTTTAAATTGTTTAAATATAATAAATATAATAATTTATTATTAAATAAATTTATTATTCAAAAAATGTAATCATGTATAAATATTTTTAATTTTTAATAGAATATAATTTTTATTTATTATAATTATAAATAAATAAAATTATAACATAATATATTAATTTAATAATAACAGAATTAAGAATATAAAAAATATATTATTAAATAACTTAATTATTAAATATATTTTGACAGCTTTATTTTTAAATATATATATATATATATATATATATATCACATCAACATTTCTATTAATTCAAGTAATGGTTAATCGTTTAACATAATAAACTAGTATAATAATTTTTTAATACTTGAATTTCAAAAGAGTAAAAAAGATGAGTAAAGTAGGACCGACAAGATATGAGACAGAGGGGGCATGTGGGTATGAGAGAGAGACCGAGGAAATGGTGGCATCAACATCAAGCCAACACCCCAACTCACTCATGTACACAGACCCATCATGCCCTTCGTGCGTCTTCTAACTTCAAAACACTGATATATGCCACCACCAAATTAGAGAATGAAAGAAAGAAGTTACACTATACATAATAATAATAAATTAACAAATAATTTTTAATTAAAAATTATAACATTTAATATTATTAATATATTAAATTCAATAATGTAATGTATTTTTTTAATAAAAATTTTATATACATAAATTCTTATTTTATATCTTTGAGCACATGTTAAAATAATTAAAAAAATTATTATCAATATTTCTCTATTTAAATGAAGGAATTTTTAACATGCTTACAGCAGCTTATTTTGAAAAGTAATTACTTATTTTTTTAAAAAGCATTCTAAAAATTAATAAAAATAACTAATTATATTTTTGAATTTTTTAACATGTTTCATTCATCACATTTTAAAAAAATTTTAAAATTATATTTTTTATTAAAAATGGTAACGTTTAATATTATTTATGCAATAATTTTTTGATATTTTATCATTTTTAATAAAAAATTATATACATAAATTTTATTATGTATCTTTAAACATAGGTTTAAGAAAATAATTATTTTTAAATGAATTGAGTTGAATACACGTTATATTGCTTTTAAATAATACATGTAAATGTTTGTATAAATCTTGTTTCTTGTTATGTTGTTATGACATAGAAATTTTAGTTTTATTTCCTTTAATTCAAAACACAGTAGTGTCCCCTAATCCCTGTACGTTGAACGAAGATGTTTAGAATATAAAAAAAATTCAAGAAAAATAAAAATAAATGTCATTTTAATAATATAGGAAGATATAAAACGTAGGTAAAAGCTTTGAAGGTCTTTTGCAGTTTTTGTTTTCAACTATTAATCGTAGTGCCCAGTACTGTAACCATTCGTACGTGTAACCAAATTTAATTGTATATTGAAAGCACCTTTTAATCGGAATAGAAAATCAAAATATTGAAATACCAAATTATTATGACAACTTATTGAATGGTAGTTTTATTTACCATTTCACACAGTTATTGGTTGTGACAGAACAAAATAAAGAAAAATACGATAGATAATATTTTTTTAAATTTATAACTACTAGCTAAAAGTAATTTTATTATTTTTACTTCTATTATTTTTAAGTAGTTTTGAACTTTTATTTTTGTTATATTGAAAAGAAAGAATTCTTATAAATAAATATCATAACATTCATTATTTTAAAAAATAATAGGTTATGGATATTTTTAAAAATTTAGTAAATTAATTAAATCTTATATTTTATGATAAAATATTTATAAATAAGAGTAAAATTAATAAAAAAACTTATTATTTTATTTTAAAGATGATAAATAATTTTGAATAAATTAAAATATAAAAGTAAATTTTTAAAAAAGATGTGTTATAATTTTTAAATTATGTTTTACTTAATTATTATGTCCTTATTTTGTAGCACTCATTCTAAAGACAAAGAATCTTTAGGAGGTAAGTAAGTATAAACCTATCTTTTTATTAGGTTGTCTTTATAAAATTATTACAAAGGTGATTGCAAATAGAATGTGAAGTGTGTAAGCATAATAAATAAGCAACAATTGACATTCATAACGGGAAGAAACATGTTAGACAATGTGCTTATTGCCAACAAGATGATAGATTATGCTAAAAAAAGCAAAAAGAAATGTTTTCTATTGAAAGTAAATTATGAGAAAGCATATGAATTAGTGGATTGGAAATATATGCTTTATATGTTGTGATAATGGAGGCTTGTATTCGTAGTGGCCATTTATTAGTCCTTGTTAATGGGAGCCCAATAGAAGAAGTAGCGATTAGTAGAGGTCTCAAACAAGTGATCTTTGATCTCCTTTCTTATTTTTATTAGTAGCAGGAGGTTTGAGGATTGATGAGGAGTGTCGTCTCAAAGACTCTTTTTTCTGGGGTCAAAGCCAGTGATGGACCAGAAATTTCATTGTTATAATTTGCAAATGATACTTTGATTATAAACGAAGCTACTGAGCAAAATTTGTAGACGACAAAGGCTATTCTACGAAGCTTTTGAGCTTATATCCGAGCTTAAAATTAATTTTCACAAGATTTGTATAGTGGGGTGAATGTGACAGATGACTTTCTAGACACAAAATCTCAAATTCTGACTTGTAAGGTGGCATCTTTACCTTTTCGGTATTTGGGCTATGTTGGGAATAAATCAAGAAAAAGTGCTTGGAAAAAGCTTATTGAGATGTTTAATCGCAAACTAGCATCTTGGAAATATAAATATATCTCTATTGGGGGTAGAGTAACACTTTTTAATGTCATTCTAAATAGCCTTCCACTACATACATTATTTATCCTTTTGAAAAATGTTGTAATGCCCTCATTTTGTTATTTATTATTATTACAATTTATGTTAGTTGTTTGTGTATGTTGTTTGAAATTATGAGTGTTTAATTGATGTGAAATGCAGGATATGTCGCTGTAGTGAGATATCTCTCGGTGTAGCGAGATAAGTCATCCAGAATCAAGCTCTCTAAAGCCCCTCTCGCTGTAGCGAGAAGTGAATAAGGATGACCTAACAACTTTCTTGTTGTAGTTAGGATTTCTCACTGTAGCAAAGATTCTCTAGTTGTAGCAAGGATTTCTCGCTGTAGCTGGAATGATAGATAGCAAAGGAAGAAAACTTTTTAGTTTTTTCGTTGTAGATAGAAAGTCGCGATTTTAGGAGATATTTAAAGAACTTTGATCCTAAAAATTTTATTTTCAACCAAATCATCTTTCCCTCTCCATCCTCTTCATTCTCTTCCTTTCCCTTCCTAGAGAAAACCTCCAATAACTCTGGATCTTCTTTGGATCTGAGTTCAAACGTCTATTCTACTCAAATCTAAGTAAGTTTTTGGAGGTCATCCCTTGAATCTTGTTCATATTTCTCTTTTCTCTCTTTCATAATAGTAATCTGCCTTGTGATATTAGGAAAAACTCTAATCCTTGAAAAGTATTTTTGGTCGAGACTTGGAGTTTCTTTCTAAAGCACACTAAGAACTTAGTTCTTGAGATCTATTTTCAGGTAAGGCGAGCTACTCCTGAACCCTAAGTTCTACCTAAATATGTTTATTAATCTTGAGAGAATGGGACTATCTTATTTTAAAAAGTAAATCCATAAAGTTTTCTTGAATTTAAATAAGTTTGAAATGGATAATTGGTATAAAAGAGGTTTTTGGTCCGTTTAAAATCACTTGAGATGTAATTTATCATAAATAGTCACGAGTAAGAATGAGTTAAACAATTTTATGAATAAGTTACTATTGTTTTTATAATGTATGTGTTGAATGGTGAAAAGGTGAAATATGTTGAACTTTAGGCTAGAAGATTCTATTAAGACTGAGAGAATGTGATCTCCGACAATATATTCTAAATTGCATGAGTTGGGCTGAGTCCAAGGGTTGAAATTGCATGATTTGGGCTGAGTCCAAGGGTGTTCAACCCTCGGCATATTGTATAGAATTGTATAATAATATGTTATTGTCTTGTGAATATGTGCTTCCCTTGTGATTATATACGTAATTGAGAATCTCTGAAAAAGTATAAAATTGATTATGTGAGAAAGGGAATTGTGTGATATGAAAATTGATGAATATGTGTGAAGAAAAGAAAAATGGATACTAGTACGTGTGTTACAAATACACCGATTGGTGCGATTATGATATATACATTATAATACATTGACAAATGAGATTATAACACATATGTTGTAGTACTTTGATTAATGTATTTGCAACATATGTATTAGAATAATATGACTTAATGTGCCACTGTTTAGATATTGTATGGATAGTTCAGAGATATATTGGGGGTATAGGATATGAAGTTGATTATGGAAATATGGTGGAAATGAGAGTGGTAAATGTGGTTCACTAATGTCTACACGATGTAAAAGTGAGATGTATTTGCAAGCCTCACACTCATTTCTTGACCAAACTTCTAACTATATCTTTGCTTGGAAGACTGTGAAGGCACACATTGTATCCATGTGTGGTTTAGCTGACGATCGACTATCCATGTTGCGTAAGTTCTTCGTAACTAAGGAGAGTGCATTGGCAACGAAATAGGAGCCCGAGACTATCTAGAGTAACGTTAATTAGTAAGATGTTCAGACTTGAGATGGATAAAGTGGCACGAAGATATGAATTGGATAATGATATTTGGTTAAATGTGGAGTAATATTCATGAATAATTAAAATTGTATGAATAAGTAAAATGGTATGAATTGAGGCGTTGAATGTGATTAGGTTAATTAAATAAGAAATAGAATACATATGAGTAATGATAAAAGATTTATATGAATAATTTGTCTTGTTAAATTTGTTAAGTATGGAACATTGTTATTATGTTACATGTTGTATTAGAAAACGTTTCTGTATTATTATTTATTATTCTATAGAATAAGAATTTTCGTAGGACGAGAGATGTTCACCCTTACAAACTTTTTCCGGTAATGAAGCGATAAAAAGGGGGATTGATCCGTTTTAGGATTATACTCACAAGAAATAGTAGGAAAGGAACTGCTCTGCGAGATTTACTTTATTGAAAAAAATTGTAGATATACTATTAATTGTGTTTCCATTCAAACTTATTTATAAGATGTAATTATTTTAAATAATGATTCAAAGTATAGGTGCAATATTTAGTAATTAACCGTTAATATAAAATTTTTAATTTTTCTTTAATTGGGAATTTATAATTATGAAATTATGTCTTTAATTCTATTACGAACGAAATTTATATGTATAAAGTTTTAAATCTTGCCCATTTTGGTGATCTAGATTTTATATACACGAAATTTTTTCATATATTTATTTATCTTTTCGTCATTTTAATCACATCATATTGATATTTCTATACTTAAAGGAGAAAATTATTTAAATAAATAAAGAATGTTAAAAATGTCGTCGAGTGTAATCAAGGAGGAGGTGAAGATTCAACGTCAGTTTCTTTAAAATAGCGTGAAAGAATCATAAAAAATAGCTTGGGTTAAATGGAAAAGAGTATGCATGCCAAAGAACGAAGGTAGTTTGGAGGTGAGAAATGTAGAATGGTTCAATTGAAGCTTGTTGGGTAAATGAGTATGAAAAGGATTAAAGTCTCTAAACTCGTTGTGCTTTGATGTGCTGCGGGCACAGTATGGATTATGTGCTGATATGTTAATTTCTTTGGAGGTAGCCTATAATGCTTCAAATTGGTGGAGGGACGTGGTGTGGGTTTGTAAGCAAGCTGATAAGTGAATAGATTCAAATGTCATACGAGTACTTGGTGATGATTGTTCTTTTAATTTTTGGAAGGATAAATGAGCGGGGAATATTGCGTTGACAAACTTATACCTAAGGCTATTTTTAGCAACAATTAATAAGGAGACGAGAGTAGTGTATAATGGAAGATTTGAGATGGGTCAATGGGTATGAAAATTTTTTTGGTGAAGGTAATTGTTTTTATGGGAGAAGGATTTACAGCAACAGTTGTAGGAGATTATGGAGGGTAAAAGGCCGATGGAAAATGTGAATGACATGTTGATGTAGAAGTGTGATGGTAATAAGAAATATAATATGCAATCTGCTTATCATTACATTCATCATTTCTTTATTACAGGTAATGATTTGAAACTGTGTCTAGTGTAAGCCTTGCACAAAATTTGGAAGGTCAGTGCACCGAGAAAAATACTAATATTCATATGGCGTCTACTACTTAATGCAGTTCTGGTGTGGAGAAATTTGACCAAACTTGAATTGACAATTCTCTTAGAAGCTTGTGGGCTGTGTGATACTAAAAATGAGGATATTTAACATCTTTTTTTTTTGCATTATGGTATCTCCATGAGACTGTGTTACATGGTGTTTGAATGCTTAGATGTTAGTTTATACTTACTTAAAAATTTGCACGAGGTGTTACTGAGCATGTTAGAATCCAATGTGAAAAAAAAAATAGAAAGGGAATTGTAATGGTGTGGTTTGTGGTAGTGTAACACCTTAAATTTAATTTCCATAAATAAGAAATTTCACAAATTTTTGAGATAATAAAATTTTCATTTTTAATTCAAGTTTCATTAACCATTTCAAATAAAGGAAAGAGTTACAATTTATATCAAACAGTTGCTATAAGACTTATTCAAATACAACAATTTTCTAAAATAATATCCTAAGTCCTATAGCAGTTCCATCCACCCCTTCATTGAGTCCGGTGCTGATCGTCTTGATTACCTAAAAAATGAATGTAAGTGTGAGTACTCTACACTACCCAAAAACACACAATAAACATAGAGTCTCACCTCCTGAATATTTTCAATACATTAACCAAGTGCAAACACAAGTAGCATTTCACATCCATAAGTATAATTCATAAACCCAATGCATATGCACGCCAGCCACATTCACTGCAGCACTGTGATCACAGATTTACATTATGAATGGTCGCCGGTTACCCCGCCTCACGGATATCATGTGGGCAGTCACAGGTTGCTCAGCAAAGATAGTGGTCAGAGGTCTAATCAGGAAGAGAATGTGTGGCCCGTGGTGTACCCGTTCCACAGTCGATGTCACCACCACTCCCTCTTCCCTAAAGTATTTCTACCGTCCTCATCTTCCACACTCCCAGTGTATCGCTGAACCATTCACAACACATTACAACGGTGCTAACACACCCATTGACACATATTCCATTCACACATGCAATAATCATGCTTACACACAGCACACAACCCACATTGCATTCAAATACACGACACTAGGCCCACGTTCATTTCACATTACACGGCACATAGCCAACATTCATCTATATTACACGGCCCTCGGGCCCACATTTGTTCACACACCGCAATACATAGCAAAATTCCATCGACCACATATTCTCTCATCCATACACATAGTATTCATATATCACGGCATATGGCCCACATTATATTTCACAATAATTTTCTATCCTCTAGTCAGCCACATCATAATATTCAACTAAATAACTGTAAATCGCATACAAAGAGTAAGGTAGAGTCCCCCTTACCTTAGATTGACGTCCCACATGCTAAATCTACCAAAAAGTGCTTCCCCTTACGGATTTCGTCCTAAACACATAGAGAAACTCTATGAGAATCCAGGGAAACCACGAAAATAGAGAAATGGGATGTAAAACCGAAACCCTAACCAGTAAAACTCATCTCTAAGCGTTCCCCACACGGATTCAACCTTCAATCAAGCTCCCAAACGGCTTTGGAAGCAATTTTATTGGTGGAAAGGGCTTTGGGCATGAGAGGATCAAAGGGAGAGGAAGAAATAATTCTCCCCGAACCCTAACCTCCTTTAAATCCTTTTCTGGTCGCGATACTCTCGCTACAACGAGATATTCTCGCTACAGTGAGGTCCGCTCGCTGCAGCGACACACCCTCTCGCTACAGTGAAAAAATCAGAGAAAACTACACTCTGATTTCTGCAGAATCTCGTTACAGAAAGACCCTCTCGCTATAGCGAGATTGCACCCCAAACTGTCGCTCTATCGCTACAGCAAGACTTTTCTCGCTACAGCGAGAAGACGACAGTTCTGGTCCTTCCTCCCAAGGCCTTCTCGCTATAGCGAGAATCCTCTCACTGCAGCAAGAATCCTCTCGCTACAGCGAGAACAGCCCAGTATCTCGTCCTGTACTTAGGCACTTAACCCATTTCAGCCCAACCAGTCATGCATACACACATATATATATATTCACAACATATATATCTAAAAAAATACACACATGAATATACATTTATATTTATATAATTATCAATAATTAATATTACAAAATTTGAGGCGTTACGGTAGTATGAACAATTTGGCTTCAGCAAAATAATATTTTTTTCAATAATAGTTTGTTAACTGTGAGTAAAATATTTGATTCTATTAAGTACCGTTCTTGAAAGTGGTTTGCAGCAGGGCCTTTGGAAAAATCAATTGTGTATGTGAATAAGATTAATGATCTTTTAACATTATCGATAATTTCCTTTAGAGTTGTAACAAGTTAAAGTACCTCTTATAATCTGAATTGTCTTTAATAAAATGTTGATGTTTAACAAAAAAAAAAATTATGTCCTTATTTATTATTTTACATTTATCATTTAACTTAAGAACTTATTTTACTAAATACTTTCATTCAATTAGCTACGTTTAAACTTTTATCTTTTAACTATAACTTTTCACCTTTTTACTAATTTATTTGTTAGCTAGTTTTGTCAAATACTCGTAGGTTTGCATTGACCGTTAAGTAGTAATTTAATTTACTTTTAATCTTTGATCACCATCATCAAAACCATTCTTATCACCTTACTATTGTGACTAGTATTATCATAATTGTTGTTATTATAACAGTTATATCCATTCTCATTAATATCATTATACTTTTATTATTTTAATTTTCATAGTTATAATTTACTAACGGAGCTATTCTAATTATAAAAATTATTTTTAAATTTTAATTTTTATATTTATGTAATAAAATTAATTGAAACTGAATTTAAAATTTAAACTTTACATTTAATTCTTTACATAATTTAAGCATAAAAATTATAATTATTAATTATAATTTTTAATGCTTTTAACCTAATTTTTATGATAATCTTATATTTTTCAAATGTCAAAATGTTATTTTTTAAAATAAAATATTGTCTCTTTAAAAAAAATGATAATCGCATAAATTGTTGTCAAAATTACCCAAAGTAGCTGATCAATAATATAGTATGAGGCGTGTAGAACACTATCCTTAAAGAATATTTCGGTGTAGTCGAAAATCCTCCAGGATACAGTAGATTCTTCTTGTCAGAAGTACAAGGTTCTCAAGAACTAACAAGCTTCCCTCAACTCATAACCCAAAGAAATAAATATAATAAAAAGTCTGTGTATCTTTCGTGCAGTTTTCTCAAAAGATTTAAAATACTTTAATCACTATAATTGCTCACGTAAACGTTACATATAACTGAAGATATAAATAATAATAATAATTAAATTAGAATAATAAAATAAAATAAATAATTAGTAAATTCTTTTGAAATATAATTATATTATTTCTAACAATCTCCCGCTCTTTTCAAAAGAATATAATGTAATAAAATAAATTATTTTAAAACTGGGTTATACCATGAGTATAAATGCTTCAAGTCTAGTGTTTTCTAGACTATGAACCAAACCTAGATAAATAGGACCTTAATTAACAATGTAATCGATGAAGTAAAACTTCTATGAAACCAATATATATTTTTTTATGTAAATTAGAGTCCTATTTGATCACATTTACACCATACATTTCTCTTATTTATAACGATGTGTTGTGCTTTTCGGCCATGCATGTGCCTGGATGTTCATAAGTGTTCTAGAGACCAAGCTATCATCTCATAGGAGCGGCCCCACTCCACACTTGTATAGGTGATTTTATCATGTGTATACTGCACTTTATACACCACTTATAAGGGATATAGAATTCATTAAAAGCTTCCGCTTATCCTCACGTTAATGCAGTCTAGTACTTCTCATATTTCTCATACCATAGGAAAGGATAAACAATGTACTAGCAAGACTAACAATTGACTTGTTATTACCCATATGAACCTTTTCATGGGATCTCCACTTATAAGGTTTGGTTACTACCAATGTTAGATATCAAATTAGCTTAAGTCTCATTCCCTTGGATGTGGTATATTAAATTCTTTTCCAAAGGCTTGGTCAAAGGATCTGCCAAGTTAAAATTTGACTTTACATAGTTAATGGATATAATTCCATCCTTTAGCAGCTGCTTTATTATCTCATGTTTCAACCTAATGTGTTTATTCTTACCATTGAAGATTTTATTATTTGCAATAGATATTGCCGCTTTATTATCATAATGTATAGACACAGAAGGAGTTAGCTTTATTCCCAATGGAATATTATCTAAGAAATTTCTTAACCACTCAGCCTCAGTTTCGGTTTTCTCCAAAGCTATAAACTCTGATTCCATGGTGGATTTTGCAATTATTTTTTGTTTAGCTAAACTCCAAGTCACTACACCACCACCAAAGGTGAAGACAAAACCATTAGTGAATTTAATCTCATCTGAATCTGACATCTAGTTAGAAACACTGTATCCTTCTAATACAGTTGGAAATCCACTATAAGTAAAACCATAATTTATGGTACCTCTCAAATATTTTAATAACCTAGCCAAAGCGACCCAATGATCATTACTAAGATTATGAGTATATCTTCTCAATCTGAATACAACATATGCAATATCAAGTCTAATGAAATTCATCAAATGCATCAGAGTCTCAATGATTTGTGCATATTGAGACTGAGTAATTGGATCACCTCTATTTTTCTTCAATTGGGTGTTAGCATCATAAGGGCTACTCACCAGTTTGACATCAAAATATATAAATTTATTTAGAATTTTCACAACATAATGTTCTTGTGATAATTTTATATTATCAAACTTCCTTATGATTTTAACCCCCAGAATTATACTAGCTTCACCTATGTCTTTCATGTCAAATTTAGATGCAAGAAAGCATTTTGTTTGGTGCACTATGTTATGGCTAGTACCAAAAATAAGCATGTCATCCACATATAGACAAATAATCATACATTCACCATTTTCTAATTTTGTGTACACACATTTATCAATTTCAACAGGAAAAAATATTACTAACTAAAGTTTGGTCAAACTTATCATGCCATTACTTAGGAGCTTGTTTTAAACCATATAAAGATTGAGGAGCTTATAAACTTTATTTTCTTGTCCAAAAATTACACACACCTCAGGTTGAACCATATAAATTTCTTCCTCTAACTCATCATATAAAAAAGTTGTTTTAATATCCATTTGATGAATAACTAAATTATATGTAGATGCTAAAACAATCAAAATTCGAATAGAAGAAATCCTTATTACAGGAGCAAAAGTATCAAAATAATCAACATTTTGTTTTTGAGCAAAACCTTTAGCTACCAATCTAACCTTATATTTTTCAATTGATCCATCAGGGTTATATTTTCTTTTAAAAATCCATTTGCACCCAATTGGTTTCACTTCGTGAGGTAAATCTACCAAAGTCCAAGTATTACGATTTGTAATGAAATCAAGTTCAGATTGGACAACTTTTTTTCAAAACAATGCTTCAGTTGAGGAGAAGGCTTGTGAAATAGAAAAAGGTTCATCATCATTTCCAAAAGATTTTTCTTTTCTTTGTCTTTTACTTCAAACTATGTGTTGGTGTTTCACCAAAATTTTCTAATTTCAATGGAAAAACATGTTAAAAAATCCAACATTTTTTATTTTAATTATTGTCTTACAATCAAGCACATCACTTTTTAAAACTAAAAATCTATACGCAACACTATGATCAGCATAACCAATAAATATTCAATCTGATGTCTTAGAACCCATTTTTCTCTTTTTAGGATCAAGTAGTATAACTTTAACTAAACAACCCCACACTTTTAAAAATTTCAAACTAGGCTTATGTCCCTTCCATAACTCATATGGTGTTTTACCTGTCTTTCTATATAGAATTCTATTTTGTAAAAAACATGCCGTTAACAAGGCTTCGCTCCAAAGGTTATCAGGTGCATTAGAACTAATTAAAAGAGCATTCATCATTTTCTTTAATGTTGTATTTTTTGCTTTCAACTATTTCATTAGATTGAGGTGAGTAAGGAGGTGTAACTTCATGAATAATTCCTTCTTTTTCACAATAATCATTGAATAAGGTGTACTCACCACCTCTATATGATCTAACTCTTTTAATCCTTTTGTTTAATTGATTTTCTACTTCTGCTCTATATAGAAGAAATATGTTAAAAGCCTCATCTTTATTTGTAAGCAAATATACTCTGGTATATCTAGAAAAATCATTAATAAAAATCACATAATATTTTTTCCACCTCTAGTCATAGTTTGCTTTAAATCTCCCAAATAAGAATAAATTAATTCTAACATTTTGGTGTTTCATAAGCCTAGTTTGAAATTTTTAAAGGTGTGAAGTTGATTAATTCTATAGGTAAGCATGATTTTTTTTGTTATATATTTTTGATTCTACACATATTTCACATTTGCTTAAGCATCAATTACTAAAACCAGAAAGCAAAGCTTGATATTACATTTCCTTTATATAAGAAGCACTAACATGTCCTAATCTAGCATGCTAAATATCCATAGAGTCAATCAAATAAGCAGAAGATAAAATATTTTCATTGATAATATGAGCAACATTGAGTACATAGAGTTTCTATTTACAATAACTTTTTCCCATGAACACATTATTTTTTGACATCACAATTTTATCATATTCAAAAGACACCTTGACTCCAACCTTCTCCAGTAAACTAACAGAAATTAAGTTTGTCCTAATACTAGGCACATGTAGCACTTCGTTGAGAGCCAGCGTCTTGCTAGATGTGAGCTTCAGAAAAACTTTTCCTTTTCCAAGAATTTCAGCAGTGCTTGAGTCACCAAGGTACACTTGTTCTTCTCTATCTCCCATTGAAGTGTAGGAGGTAAACATATTTTTGTTTACATAAATATGCTTGGTAGCCCTAGAGTCTACCACCCAATCACTCACATTAGCCATTAGCAAGGCTTGAGAAATCATCTTTTTCAACCAAATATGCATTTGGTTTTGGAGGATTGTCACTTCTCTTCCTATGTTTGCATTGACCAACACGATGACCTGTTTTGCCACAAACAAAACAATTTCCTCCACCAATTTTAAAAGTGAGATTATTCACTTTTGGGACATAAGGTTTATTATAATGAGACCTTTGATTAGGTTTGTTGTTGTACCTTTTCTTATTAGCTTGTATCATATTTGCCCTTGATGCCAATGCCTTTGCCCTTGTTGTATTATCAGGCAGTGTGATCTTTTCAGCTTTCATGTCTTCCAGCAGCTTGTGGTATTCATTGATCTGAGTCTTGATATATTCTTCATCGTTCATCTCCCACGTATAATAGTGTTTGATGATGAACTTCTCTCTTCCGGCATCCTCAACAGTATATTTGAGAATCAGAGACTCCCAAATTTTGTTGGTTTCCTTATAGGAACAATAGAAATCAAACAATTCATTAGACAATGCACTTAGAATAGTATGTCTACAAACCTTGTTAGCAGAAGTCTAGTCTTCCAACAATTTTGGGGTAGCAGATAAATCTAGTTTCGATTGCGTGAGAGCATGAGCTATGCTGTGCAGGTCAAGAACAGAATAGACACGCTCCTGCCATCGCTTGAAGTTTTTCCCTTGGAACATTTCTATCTTTGACATGTCTGGAAAAGGTTTTGCATAGTTGACTGCAAAAAAATTCGATTAGGTGGATCCATGTTGAGTCCGTTTTCATGATAATTTGCAGCGTTGTTGATGGAATTTTCATTATTTATTGATTCAGCCACAATCCTTAAGATTGTTGTCAAAATAACACGAACTAGTTAATCAATAATATAGTCCGTAGAAAACTGTCCTTAAGGATTATTTCGGTGTAGTCGAAAATCTTCTAGAATACAACAGATTATTCTTGTCAGAATGTACAAGATTTTCAAGAATTAGTAAGCTTCCCTCAACTCATAACACAGACATAAATACAATAAAAAGTATGTGCATCTTTAGTGCAATTTTATCAAAAGATTTAAAATACTTTAATTACTATAATTGGTCACGTAAACGTTACATATAACTGAAGATATAAATAATAATAATAATAATAATAATAATAATAATAATAATAATAATAATAATAATAATAATGTAGAATAATAAAATATAATTAATAATTAATAATTAATAAATTCTTTTAAAATATAATTATATTATTTCCAACATAAAATATATTTAAAAGAGTGTTGGTAACTTTTTTCAGTTAAAATTGTACGTTTAATTTGTGCGTCCAAACATGTCGACGCTAGTTTCCTGCTATATTCCTTAAAATTAAAAGCATTGCACGTAACGGAATAATAAAATTCACCAAACAATAGAACATCGCTTCAAATTATTGTATAATAATACATCGTGTCATTTTCAACTTTCCTTTTGGTCCCATCATGGTGTGAAGTATTTGATACATATATACAATAAAGGGGTTATAATTTTATTTTTTTCTTTTGTAATACATTGGTTTCATTTTATGCATGATTTGTATTCTAATAATATCTCTTTAAGTTTAGGTAATAAAATTTCTAACCCACACTTTTTTAAGTTTAAGGAGAAAATTGTTGAAGAAATGAATGAATTTTGATGTACAAAGATAAGAGTCAGATAGAAATAGCGTTTCAGTTGCCATAAAGAAAGAGCCAAAGAAGTTATGTCCAACATTCATACTGGTCGGTTCATATCATTTAAACAATACGGTCAAAGCATGTTAGCAACTTTCTAGAAGCTAAGGTTTGTCAATGACATAGTCTAGACATTTCCTTATATCAGAGAAAATTGAAGCCATATGGGAGACAATATTCCACGAAAAGATTTGGCTGTTCTCTCTTAGTACAGTCCATGGCACATGAACTTGTTTACAATAGAACAAAAACAGTGGAGATTTCACCAGAAGCACTAATGCTGTTGGCAAACGATTTAGAAGATCTACTATATGTTAGAGCAGAATATTGATGTTCCTATTTTTCTGGGATTTGATACTCACTTAAAGTCCCAAAAGAGATTATCATGTTTCCAGTGCTCATATCCCTAGCTTAGGATTATTCAGTTTAAATGCAAGAGCTAGATTGTTTATGAGTTATTAGAATTCGACTTATTATTAAGTATTTTAATAAATAAATAAGTTCAGTTTTAACTTTAAACTTAATTATATAAATAAGCAGGATTCAGTTTTTATAGACTTGATATTATAATTGTATATAATAAATTAAAATTTTAATTTTACAACGAAAAAGATATATATAATAAGTTATTACTTGTAATTTTATTTCAAAATTATGATTACATAAATTGTATGTTCAAATCATCATATATATGTTCAAATATTCTATTAATAATTTTTATTACATGAGTCTTCTATTTTTGTCTCCTTTCCTTCCGAAAGTTATTTCTCAAACAAAGTTTAAGAGCATTTTATTTTCTATTTTTAAAAACAATTTCACTCGTTAATACATAATTGACTTTTTACGTCAATTAAAAATGATTTTTTATATATCACCGATATAGATACAACTTATGCATTAAGTTGTGATTAAAGATGAAATCTTAAAGTTTAGCTCGGCCTAACCTATTTAATTAATATGCTTAATTTAAACTTTTTAAAAAATTTAATTAATTAAGTAGGTCAGACTTGAACTTAAAAAAAAAAAAAAGCTTATTAGACCTATTAGAATGGCCTATTTAAAATTCATAATAATATATTAAATAATTTTATATAAAAATTATAATATAATAATATATTAATAATATATAAAAATTCAATTAGCTTCGTTACAAGTATAATTTATTGAGAAAATTAAAAGTAATAACTTTTGAAAATATTTTTAAAATATATTTGTAATCACTATTTTAAAAGTATTTTTATTTTAATAATATATTTCTTTATTTTGAAGGTTGATGAACAACATGAAGATTTGAAAATCTAATGACATATTTATTATTTCCCATTTACTATAAAAAATATTGTTATTTGTGCATTTTAAATTTTTGTTTGTTGCATTTGCTAATTTTAGGTTTGAAACTTATTTAGTTATATTGTATTTGTTGATTTAATTTGTAAGAATTTATGCTATTAGATTTGCTTAATGATTTATAAATTGATGTTCATTTTATTGTATTTTTTATGTATAGTGATTTACTTATTTAAATTAAATATATGGCTTGAAAGTAATAAATAAGAATATATAATTTTATCATACATATTCAAGGTGTTGAATTATTTTTTAATAGTTTATTTAAATATAAATCTTATGACTTTTAAAAAGACATGATAAATTAGATGGTTTAGTAGTCTATTTATATAGAAATTTAATGACCTATTAGATGTCTCAATACGAAGTAAGCTATTAAAAAGGCTACCAAACCAAATCAAGCTTTTAAAAATGTTAGGTTAGACTTAATAAAAAGCCTATGACATGTAATAAGTTATGCTTATGCTTCAAAATTATTAAACAGGCTAAGCCTATTTATTCAAAGTCTAGCCTAACCTATTTCTATCCCTAGTTGTGATATTTTATATTGTTTGTTAACCGATGTAGAAAATCTATATATTCTATAGTAATTGAAGGCACAACTAATATAGAAAATATACATTTTACATCGATCCAAAATTGATGTAGAATGTATTTTCTCTACATCGGTCGACATAACCAATATAGAAATGACTTTCTACATTAGTTATACATAGAATTGATGTAGAATATAATTACTTTTTTAAAATATTTTTTTAATTTAACAAATATCTTAAACACTTAAAATACAACAAAATTTTAGACAATTTCAGATTTAGAACATCCACATTTTAGTATAACAATTATTCTATACAAATGAATAATTTCGTATAAAAGAATAATTTGATGTATAAATCAATTGTAATTAATTCAATATTTACAAAGAATTTGAAGAACTATATTCTAAAATAAATGAAGCCCGGTGTGTTCTAATTTCTTTAATCTCCTTTTCAAGGATTGGATCAAAACATTAAAATATCTATAAAATCAAATAACAAATAAACATTAGCTTTATAACTATAAACAAACAAATATTTTATGTTCTTTTGTGCAATTATCATACTTACCAAAGCCCAAGATTCTATAATGTTGGCTATGATGACAGTTAATATATGTCTTATGATATAATATCCACACTCTCAACTCTCCTTTTGTTTATGTGATTAGAAGAAAAAAAATTATTTAATATCATGAAAGCACATTTAACTTATAATAAGAAATATAAATGAAGAAAATAAATAAATAACAAAATTTGAGGTGAACATACATGTGAGCATATCCATGTAAGCTTCTTTCTCTTCACATGCTTACCCTCCAACACATTACATGCTTCCATAGATCTAATGATGATGAACATTACTATAAAAGAGTGAGTTAGGTAAATATTTATGCATATGTAAATAAGTTAAACAAATTGAATAAATGTGAAGATGACTTATAAATCAATTATGGCTTTGATTTCTTTTTTGGGCGTATTCCATAACGAGCATAGGAAAATCACTTCATTACTTTTTGGACAAATGATAAACAATTGTCAATGTTGCCTATAAACCAAATTGACCATATTAAAAACTGTAAAACTAATTATATAAAAGACAAATTCGCAAAAACATATGCATAATGGACAATAAAATCTTCCTTTATTATTAGGCACATTTCTTTTCACAAATTACAAAAAAAGTTTCACCCCATTCTTATACTCCTTATTTATACATCTACAATTTATCCAACTGTGATCCGTAGTTACATCAAGACATGACAATCGAAGGGTGCTTAAACAAGAGAACAAATAAAGTTACAAATGTTACAAGAATGGGGAGAAATCCACCACAACAAAGTTACAAGAATTTTATGAAGAATCATATTGGCAAAGATGAAATAGAAATCAAAAGGACTAAACTGAAGAAGCAAAAACTTCAATATAGTTTTGGATTTTGGTACTATAATGAACCCACCACATAACATATGCTACTATAGTTCAACATGCCTTATGCAAACTAATTCATCATTAAGTTATTTTACATTATCCATATTTTTTCCTATAACTATAAGGGAAATTTAGAGAGAAATTCAATAAGATTTAAGAAATAAGAGCCCTTTAAGGCATTGGGAAGCGCAGTCTATAACGCCCCAGATTTTGTAATAATACTTTAATATATTAATATAAGTGTATATGTGTATTTTCATGTGTTTGTATGTTTGATTTATGTATATGATGTATATATGTGTCTATGACGTGGACATGTATGAATGTGTGAATATGATTGAGAAGAGGTCTGTATATTGTGGTTGAAATGTAATGTGGATTGTGGCTGAGTTGAAGTTGATTGAATATATATATATATATATATATATATATATATATGTATGTATACAGGATAAATGTGGGTGCTGCAAGGTATTCTCGCTGTAGTGAGATGATTGTCGCTGTAGCAAGAAGGCCCTGGGTGTAAGGCATGAAACTGTGTCGTTCTCGCTGTAGCGAGAAGGCACTGGGAGAATGGGATAAAACTATCGCGTTCTTGCTGTAGCAAGAGTTTCCTCGTTACAGCAAGAGGACATAAGTGGATGGTGCATTTCTGGGTGCAATCTAGTTGTAGCAAGGTTCTGCAGAAACTAGAGTACAGTTTTCTCTGAGATTTTTGTTATAGGAAGAGAGGGTGTCACTATAGCGAGAATATCTCACTGTAGCGAGAGTGTCGCAACTAGAGGGGTGGTCTAGGGTTTAGGAAAATCATTTTCCCACTTCTCCCTTTGAGTTCTGTCATTTTTCTCGATTCTCAAGCCATTCTTACTGATTAAATTGTCTCTAAAGCCATTTGGGAGTAAGATTGGGGCGTTTGGAGGTAAGTTTGTGAGTTAGAGTTTTTGGATTTTTATCCCCTTTCTTTGATTTCTCATGGGATTTTCCCTATATTTAGGACGGAATCCATTTGGAGAGCACGTTTATTGTTGATTTACATTGTGGGTCTTCATTTCGAGGTAAGGAAGGACTCTACCCTATCTCATTTTGCTAAGAGATTTGTTTATTTTACTATGTATGGCAATATGATTGCAAATAGGATGTGAAAATATGTGTTGATGGATATTTTGTGTTAGATATAATGTATTCTATGTTGGTTGATGTTGAGTGTGATAGGATGACTTGATTGTGGTAGAATTTGTGTAAAAAATCGATGATTGTGTGTAATGTGATTGAGAATGTGGGTGAAATGTGTGTAAGTGTGCCATTGATTGACACTGTACAATATGAGATGATGGAAAGAGTGTGTGATGACATGTTAAATATAAATGTGGTTATGTCTAAATATGTTGGAATGCCGTGAATGGTTCAGCGATACACTAGGGGTGTGAAATATGGAGACGGTAAAAATACCTTGGGGGAAAAGAGTGTAGTGGTGACACCAATAATGAGTGTGAGTGCATCACAAGCCACACACTCTCCTCCTGGCTCGGCCTCTGACTAACACTTTTGCTTGGGGTCTAAATACCACACACGTTATATCCATAGAGTGGGAGCTATCCGGCGACCATCCATGGTGTGAACTGAGTAAGTCCCTGAGGTTGAAGGTATCAGAGAAACTGTGATCACAGTGTCACAGTGAGCGTGGCTAGCGTGCAGTGAGCGCACGGGGATGTTGTATGATGAGTGTTAATGGTGCAGTGAGCGCACCTGTTTGTGATTGAGAATGAAACGCCCTGTATTTGTTGATGCATGATTTAAAATATGTTAGAAAATGTGTGGAATAGGCAAGGTGAGACTCTATGCTTGTTTATGTGTGTGTGGTAATGTAGAATACTCACCTTTACATTTAATTTTCAGGTGACCAAGACGATTAGCACCAAGTCCAATAAAGGATGAATGAAACTACTATAGGGGTTAGGAATTTATTTTGAAAGTTTGATGTATTAATTAAGTTCTATAGCAATCATTGATACAAATTTGTAATCCATCCTTATTTCGAAACATTTTGTTAAACTTGTGTATGGAGAACCACTTTAATGAAAATTTTATTATTCCTATTTTTTTAAAATTTATTTTTTGGAAATTAAATTAAGGCGTTACAACTTTGGTATCAGAGTAGTTCATCCAAACTAGACTGGGGTATTGGGTTGAAACGTCCAAGCTTTGTGTTGATATGTTTTGCTTACTTGGAATATAAATGTTGTTCTTGATCTAACGTGGTGGATTATTGTTTGTTAAAATTGTTTGCTAGATTATATTAGAAATGGTTGGTAGAGATAGGGGAGCTGGAGTTACCAATGACCTTCTAGAGTGAATGACCCAAGTTCTAGAGGCCTTGGTATACAACCAAGATATAGAGCCTGCTGAATACCCAGAGTTATCTGCCTTCACTAGGCACAATCCTTCCAAGTTTGAAGGTGAATTTGACCCCGAAGGAGCCCAGAGGTGGGTGGCAGATATGGAGAAAATCTTCAATGCTTTGGGGTGCCGAGAGAAGTTCAGAGTGAACTATGCCACTTACATGCTATGTGGGGAGATTGAAGACTGATGGAGATTTACCAGTCAGACTTTGTCACAGAAGGGTGGCTACATCCAGTCGGAGGCATTCAAGGCAAGTTTCCTAAGAAATTACTTTCCCCGAGACTTAAAGAAACAGAAAGCCAGAAAGTTCCTTGAGCTGAAATAAGGAAATATGACCGTGGGAGAGTATGCGACAAAGTTCCAAGAGCTGATGAAGTATTGACCTCACTATCAGCATGAGGATGAAGAGGAATACCTGTGTGCCTAGTTTGAGAATGAGCTGAGGCTAGAGATTAGGGCTACTGTCAGTGTGTTCTAGCTGACTGACTTGCCCACTCTGGTGAGCAATTGCAGGATCTTTGAGGCTAATTCGAAGGGTAAGACGGTGGACACTAGGGGGAATGGTCCAATGAGACATGATAGAAGACCCCCTAGATTCTCGAATGGGTCGTATTCGGGCTTTATTTTACTGTTACTTTATTATTTTTGTATTTAAATGTTTAAAACATTTCAAATTTTATTTAGCTCAAATAGTTATTTAATCTTGTGAAGTTATAATTGAAAAATTTAATCTTTGAAAACGATGCTTGAGACTCAAATGAATTCTGATTTTTATAACTTGTTACAATTACACTAGTACACTCCAATTGTTTCTCTCTTTAATGTTTTACTTGAGTTGTAACAAGTTTAAAACACATTAATTGGACTTCTAATTAAGTGAATTGTACAAGCAAGAGTTATGGATTCTGATTTTGATAACATTTTATCTTCTTCATAAAGTATGAATTAAGATTATTCTAATTTCTAACCGATCTTTCTTTTGAAAATTCAAACAATTTATATTTTATTACAATTACTGGTTTATTTAATATTGTCGGGGGTTAATGTTCTATGCATTTTCTGGTTTATTAGAGTGTGCTTCTTTCATAAACAAAGAAAAACAAATTTATTAGTTTATTTTTCTTAATAATTTATTTGTATATCAATAACAATCTTTTTAATTTGCGGCATCACTTTATTTTGTTCATAAAATGAGTATAGCAGAGCTTTTGGCTGAACATGATATTAAATTCGGTAAGAAATGAAATTTGATTTAGTAGAGAAACTTTAATGTTATTTTCAATTATTTTACATAACAATGACATGGAAAGAGAGAGCACAGAAAATTTAAGATATTGTTACTAGCTTCCAGAAGCAATGCTGCTTTTCAGATTTAAAGGAATAGAGTGAGACAACATGGAAAACAAATATATGAAAGTGTATTTGTAGTAAAGTTGCTCATAATGACTCAAGCTTGTTTCATATTCAAGTTTGTAGGAGAGGGAATTATAAGATAAATGTAAAGAGGCAGAACACATTGTGATTGAACCTAAATTCAATTCATTTTCCTCAACTTAATGTGTGTGTGTGTGTATATATATATGAAACATTTTCAAAAAAGGGTTTTAAATCTATTATCTGAATTGGTCAAATACTATCATGTGAAGTTTTAGATGATGTCTTTTAATTACTACTTCTAAATTAATTAAAGAACAAGATTAAATATAAACTTCAAAGAAAAACTTTTAGTAAGACTACACCCAATTTGGAAGAACAGAAACTTAATAGAGATAATTAACAAGGAGAAAAACATGTTAATAATTTATCTTGATTCAGTATTAAATTAAACAAAAGTTGTGTCCAATCCTTCACATGAAAATTAGGAAGTTTCATTATCAACAAGCTTAAAATACAATAAGATTTCTCATACCCAAGTGTGTTTTACACAACCTCTCGAGACTCTTAATGCAAGTGTCCTTTCTCTAAAAGTCTTATCAAACTCACTCTCTCACACTCAATGTATGTGTTTAGATAAGCATTAATAAACTTAATTTAATCATATCAAGAGATTTACTTCTTAAAATATTTTCACAATGACGGCACAGTATCGGTAGATATGGATATACGAAGAAAGAAGAAACATACGAATGAAAAATGTGTTTCTTGAATTCATCATTTGGTTCAGGACTTCAATATTCTTCATCTCCATAAACAACTTTGGTTTATATGACTGTAAGAATACGAACATTGTGATTAGATGTTCACTTTATATCAGCATTTAATGCATATTAAGTCATTCGGTTACTATTTTGTGGTACAGTTGCATTATCTTGTAAGAAGATAGCTTACTTTGCAAGATTTGTTGGGGTCGATTAAGAACTTTGCCTCTTTTTACACAATAGTATTGATATTGCTACATTTAATTCTTCATTTTACCTTTCTACCTTTTCGGATTTATGTTTCTGATTTGAGGTAAACCTGGTTTTCACCTTTTTTTCTTTTTTTTGAAGAAACCTCAAGTTTAGACCAAGGTCTGTTCAAAGGAGAAGTCACTAAAACACATGCTTTATTTAAAACAAAAACTATTTAATAGTTATTCAATAATAATTTTATTAAACTTGTTCTATATATAAAAATAGTTCTAAATTTATTATACTTCTATCTTTTTCAAATATGTCCGTAATTTTTGTTAAAATAAGCCTCTTATATTAAATAATTTGAAAAAATTACCTCATACTTTGCTTTATGTCTATATTTATATTAGAGTAACCCTATTTCAGACAATTTTCAAACGATCATTTTGAAATTATGAAATCTAAAAATTTAGGCTATTAAAAGAATTTATTGTTAACTTCAATTCCCTTAATTCAGATATAATATTTAACAAATAATATATTTAATCTATAAGCTTATGTTATTATAAAACAAATGGAAGCATAAGATGTCTTTATATAGTTCTAACATCTTTTTTTCTGATTACTAGTGATGTGATATTCCATAAAGTATCAATTTTCTTCTCTCATAAATATCTTTCAATATTCGGAAATAATAATAACACTTAAAAATTTATCAACATATTATAGTAACACTTAAAAGTATTAGAGTTCTATGATTTACATCTTTCTATATATTTCTCCACTTTATCTATCGAAGTTAAAACTTAAGTTACACATTTTCCGGTAGTTCTTCCTAAGTCGCGTGTTACCTAAAAACCAAAAGAAAAGCATTCGAAATCATACTTTACTTTGTCTGCTAGTAAAGTTTGTATCCAATGTCTGCATCATTAATTAGCCATTAAGCTTTTACATATAATACTACATTTGTGAATTTAGTATATTGTCTCTTCGAGCAGCGACACACGGTCAAACAGTTACAATATAATCAAGATACGTTGTACAGTGATCTTATAAGAGTGCTTAATTATTTAATTTAGAGAAATATTAATGCTATAATAAATTTATATAACTTTTTATAAATTGAAAAAAATAAGAAAAAGAAAGATCAGAGAATAATAAAATGAGTAATATAATGAAAAGAAACTCAAAATAAAAAATATTATAACTCTGATTTAAAATTATGCGATGACAACGAAACTGCTCAATTCACTAATATTTGGAAGAGCTACTGTACATGCAGGGTTACGTTATTGCATCAGGGAAGAGCCCACCGTATGCATTGTTTGTTGAAATCTTCTAAATATATATTCCCTTCCTTTAACCTTTAGTATGCAATATTCCTTCCTTGAAGGTTTTGACAATAAACATACCCTCTTTAGCAAAAGCAAAAGCTGCAGGAAATCATTGCAAAATGCCGACACTGTCCCTGCTTACCTCATACGAATCATGAACATACAAGGTTAATTGTGTCTCAAAATCCAGCGTAGTGGTCACAAAACGAGTTAGCTTAAAGATCAGATTGAATCTCTTTGTGCTAAAGCAGTTAAGACAAGATCGTAAACTCTAGCCCACTCACAGTCTTATAAATAGGCCAAGAACCATACGAAGGAGGCACCATTTGCATCAAAACCTGAGAGATCAAAAGAGGTATCATATCATCAATGGCAGCTTCAATTGTCCCAACATCCACTTTGCTCCATGCAAGGGCTTCCAACCCGTTGGCTTGGTCTGATGATCAAATTCTTGAGAAAGTTTACATTACCCACGTCCACACCGCTGAAAGGTACGATGTGGAGTCACTTTTCAATGTTGCTTCAAACATTATAAGGCGTTCCACTGCAATTGCTGACAGTATTGCAGTTAAGGTAACCTTCAATATATAAATCCGTCGCTTCCACCATTGTATATATGTTTATCAGTAAAGAAAACCATTTGTTTTACCATTTGTTTAATTTGCAGACTGGTACACCCGTTGGTGTTATTGAAGACAAGGTTACTTTATCCACTTTCGATCCACCGTTCCTCAAACTGAAGAACATTGCTGCTCAGGTTATTCTTCAGCTATTCATCTGTACTCCTTGCTGTGGGATATAATTTGCCACTCCTTGTAAATTCACAAACTCCCCCGATTTTAAACTTAAAAGTGTATATTTCAAGAAAATAATTTATTTTATCAATTACTACAATAAAATCAATTTTATTCAAAACAATCTTATTAAAAATGCTGAAGTTATTGAATTAGTTAGTCAATAGGAATTACTCTTAAAGTATTAGAGTTATGATTTTTTTAACTTATACAAAATTGCACATGATAAAAAACTAAAAAATATTACATTTTTATTAAAAATTACAGTATTTAATTGTATTAATTTTTATAATTAAATTTAATAAAAAATTAATTGTGTGCAAAATTGGATATGTTGAAAAAACAGTTAGAATTATTATAATAGTTAATTGACAAAAATTGTCAATAATAATCAAGGGTGCTATTAAAAAAATAATTATTGCTTTTTTAATATTTTTAGAGTAATAAATAATTTGAAGTAAATAAAAAAAATGCTTAAGTGCCCTCTAACATAATAAAACACATGAAGTAAAATAATTTACACTTATAATCTCATGCATTAAAGTGGAGGCATACTCCATATTTGAAATCGATAATTTAAAAAAAATTATTTCTAAAGAATAATTATGAATTCTCAATATTATTATTTCTATATAATAAAATGAATTAAATATGTACTTATTCAAAATGAAGTTCTAAAGAACTACATCCTTGAACGTAACAAATTTAGACACATGCATGCTCTAACGACACAAACCCCATCCATTAAAAGTGTTCTAAATGAAGAGAAATTTTAGAGCAACTTGGGTTTTGTGTACATGTATCCATAATAATGATGGTTATTTGAGGTTGCAGATGATGAACACGCCTCACGGTGAGCATCACGCACACCAAACAGCAATGTCAATACTTGAACAGCTGAAAACATACACATGGGATGGAAAAGCAATATTAGCTCTAGCTGCTTTGGCTCTGGAATATGGGAATTTCTGGCACCTTGTCCAGGTTCCAGGCGGAGACCATCTTGGAAGATCATTGGCACAAATGAATCGAGTTCACAGCATCGAGAGGAATAGGCAAGCCGTTGCTGATTTTAACAGTTTGGTTAAGAACTTATTGATCGCCGTTGAGTGCATCGCCGAGTTGGAGAGACTTTCCACCAAAGGTTTTGACACAAAGGATGTGCCAGCTCTTGCAGAATCCATGCAAGAGATCCCTGTCGCTGTCTACTGGGCAATCGTCACCACTGTTGTTTGCGCTAATCATTTTGATTTTCTCTTGGGTGATTCGTAAGTCTCCAATTTACGTACATCTTTAATAAATTCTTCATGTGCATGTTCATATCGTGCTAGTTGAAACGTAAAGACTATTTCTTTCCACTAATAATAGCTTCTATTTGTCTTTTGATTGATTATTAATGGAAAATGCTACACTGATCAACGAATCAAAAGCAGAAATATTTTTATTGAAAACGTATAATTGTATTTAATCCCATGATTTCTAATACATCCTGATGTGATTTTTAATAATGGTTTATTTAACGTGTGTTCAAAAAAACATGATATATATGAGATTAATAAATACAAAAATTATAGCATTTGCTTAGGATACCAGTGAGAGACCATTACGTTTTGAAATGTTGTCACAAGATATAAATGTACATACTTTTTTCATTTAATACCTATTTTTTAGAAGTAATAAAAAATTATTAAGAGAATATAAGAAAGCTAATTGTTAAAATTCCCAAGTCAACCACTGTAATATTTTCCTGTTTTCTTTTATTGGTGGGTGATACACACTTACCCTTACAAGTAGCATTTGCTTTTGTTCAGTGACGACAGGTATGAAATAGCGAATTTTGATGATAAGCTTTCCTCCGTTATCAGCAAATTGAAGGCGAATCTGACCAGGAGCAGAAAGAAGATAGGTTCTGTACCGACTGTTCCAAATACTTCGTAAACATTTGATGCATTATGAAACATGCACATTAATATTGAACTATTGTGACGAAAGACATGAAAATTCAAAGCTGAAAAGGGATTACCTCTGTTTATTTCAGGTGAGTTGGAAGATTACTGGAGGCGTAAGAGGCTGCTTCAAACTCCTACAGAAATTGTCGAGGTTTTGAAGGTTCTGATCTTCCACAATGATGTTCACGATCCCCAAGTATATGATGCCTTGTCTAGACAAATGGTAAGGAAGCATTTGAAGGGTATTACGATTATCATCATTTCCTTTGAATGATCTTTTTCAACCCAAACAAACAGGTTAGCATCGAAGTGTTTAGGCAGAAGCACGTGTTACTGTTCATTTCGGGTCTTGACAGCATCAGGGATGAGGTTCGGCTTCTGCAATCTATCTACGAGGGGTTACAAGAAGATCCTAGAGAAGTGAAAGGATACAGAAAAGAGGACTTCAAGATTCTTTGGCTCCCTGTTGTGGACGATTGGAGTGTTCTTCTACACAGAGCAGAGTACGATAATTTAAAGCTTGAAATGCCCTGGTACGTGGTTGAGTACTTCTACCCCTTGGCAGGAATAAGACTGATTAGGGAGGACTTGAACTACAAGAACAAGCCTATCATCCCTGTGTTGAACCCTCAAGGTAGGGTCGTCAACTACAATGCCATGCACATGATTTTCGTTTGGGGAATCGATGCCTTCCCTTTCAGACCCTCTGATGATGACATCCTCACCCAGAAATGGAATTGGTTCTGGGCCGAAATGAAGAAAGTCAATCCTAAGTTACAAGACCTTGTAAGTGCTAATTCAAAACAGGACTAAAACTTCAGTAGCTTTTAGTGCTTGTCTTTTAAGTTAAAACTAAAATTTTACCTTGATAATTTACATCCACCTTAAAAAAAAGTAGTATAGTTAAGGAATTAAACCTAGGAGGTGCACATGAATAAGATTCATACTTTCAACTATAAATTAACAGTTTTATTAACCTCGTATCTCATAATTGAATTGAAAAAGAATTGTTTGTGAATGTGTATGGGAATCAGATAAAAGCAGACAGTTTCATCTTCATATACGGAGGAAATGACAATCAATGGATACAAGATTTCACAGTGGCGGTGGACAAAATAAGAAGGCACGATATTATAAAGAGGGCAGACGCTGTAATAGAGTACTATCCATTTGGAAAGGAAGATCAAAGGATAGTTCCGCGTTTCTGGATTGGCATAGAGAGCTTGTTTGCGAACATGATTCAGAAGAAGCACAAAGACCCCACGATTGAAGAGATAAAGAGTTTGCTTTGCCTTAAGCAACACCAACCAGGTTGGGTTCTGCTTAGCAAAGGGTCGAACGTGAAGTTGCTGGGGCGTGGGGATCCAATGTTGTCCACTGCAGCTGATTTTGAGATATGGAAAGATAAGGTGCTGGAGAAAGCAGGGTTTGACGTGGCTTTCAGAGAGTACTATGAGCAAAAGCGTCGGAATTACCCTCAAGCATGTGCACACATGCAATTGGCTAATTATCCTGCGGATATTCTTCAGCCCATTAATTGCCCTGATCAGGCTTGTGGGCGATCCATGGAAATATCCTCTGTGAGTTACAAGTGCTGCCACGGTCACACTCACAGGGCTGAAGTTCCTGAGAGTGGTGATGTTATGATTGAGAAGAAGTACTCTTCTTGAGCTCCATCAATCTTTGAGTTTAATCAATTTGTGTGCACTATTATTATACCATCATCATCTTTTTCCTTCTTGTTATTGATTTTGCTTGCCAGCTGTTGTGATGGAGCCTCCTCTGCACCCTTTTTCTTGGGTTGAAAATAATGGCTTCAAGCATTGTCTGTTGTTTTACTGAATTTTGATTCAATTAAGAAGAAACGACTTGATTCGTGCTTGCACAATTCTACCTTCTTATGCTCTTTCTTTCCTCGGATTGCACTTGTTTCAAGTTTTATTAATTATGCTTAATCCACATCCATTACCTAACACGCATTCAATTGGATTGGATGGGTTTTTCATCCGACTCAACTATAAAATTACAGTCTAGTTCGGTTTGAATCGGTTCGGATTGAATTAGATAATTTGAATTTTATAACTTTATATTAATTTATTTTAAAATAATAAATAAATTATTTTATTGTTTTATTTATTGTTTGTATAAATATAATTTTTTTATACAAAAATAATTTTAGGTATAATATAAAAATAATAGTTTTAAGTTATTATAAAAAAAATACTTATATAATCATAAAATTAACAAAATGCAGTCCTAAGAAATAATGATAAAGTGTAAATTTTTAAAAATATCATGAAAAATAATTAAGATTATAATTTTATTAATATATAATTTTAAAATTATGAGTGAGATATTAACTTTACAAATAGAAGTATATATAAATTCGGAATGAATTGGATCAATTTTCAAAATGAGATCCAAATTTAATCCAATAAAAGATTTTGAATTTTGTAGTTTTTGATTTGTCCATATTTTTTTGTTATTTTAATTTTTGATTTTTGTAGTTTTCATTGGACTGGATAAACACTCCTACACCTTAGTAGAGGTTTAAATTGAGAATTTTAAGTAAAGAAATTATGAAGTTGCTATAGTTTCATTAGAAATTTACCTTTTAATAAATAATTTAAATAATATATAAGGTGCAAGTTTTTTTTATCAAATGAAAGACAAAGAAAACAGAAAAACATAATTATAAATAATATGAATTAAAAAATAATGGGAAAAATGAAGAAATAAATAAAACCTTTTTATAAAAGAAAAGGTTATAATAATATGAAGGATTTTTCTTGAAAATATTTAATTAGTTTTAAAAATGATAAGTTAATATGTTTTAAGTAATTACTAATTTTAATTTTTTTAATTATTATTAACAAGTAAAATTAGTTTTAAGAAACTTAAAATAGAACTTTAAGTGCCTTGTATGAGACTAGTTAAAGGAATGACTAGGAATAATAAACTATGAGTTGGATCTTGTTAGTATTATTGTTAAGACAAAAAAAAAAATAGTAAGCAAAAATTAGCATGATTTTATCAATATAATCTACATTCTTTTTCTGTTAACACTCAATTGATTTTCCTAATTTGTAAATATAATATATTAAAAAAACATATCTGATCAGTTTTTAATGCTAACCTGTATAATGAGTTATAATTCATTACAATAGCCCAAACTTTTAATTACAATCCATTAAAAAGAATAACTAAGTCACACACTAATTCAAAATGCATCTAAGTGATTTTTCATTTTAACTTAAAGTCTCTCTAATCATCATTATCGAAGAACAATTTTCTCTCATTTCTAAAGAGTCTTGACTATGCAAACATTTACCAAGTTCAAGTTATGTTTGAACTCTTTGTAACCAAAGGCTTAGTTAACATATTTATGAGATTATCCATATTAACTATTTTCTCTATAAAAAACAATTTTTCTTCAACTACATGAAATTCAATTTAATATTAATATATTTTGATCTTTCATGATAGATTATATTTTTAGACCAATTAAATGTACTTTAACTATCATAATCAAGAACATATCTTTACAAATCCAAACTCAAAGCATAATAAGACTCTACAATCATCTACCTTCTTTAACTCCTCTTGACAATAACATATATTTTTACTTATGTGGTAAATAAAGCAATAATAATTTGAAGTGTTATTTTTTAGCTAGTAGCATATTTATAAAGAAAAAAAAATGTAATATATTAACGTTTTTCTTTTTAGAAGATCTCCATTCTAATTAAAATTTACATAACCAATAAAACTACTATAAATCGAGTAAATATATATTTTTCAAAGTATTGCATAATCTACTTTACTATCTTTTAACAAGTCTTTTAATAATTATTCATAAATACTCACCGCATTAACATAAGTAAAATCTAGTCTATATATTAGTAATAATTTTGAACTATCTAAAATATTTTATAGTGATTAATTAGTATATGATTGTTTGTAAAACCATCACAAAATTAAAAAAAAAAATACTCATATTTATAAAATATGACTTATGTTATTTTAATATTTTTATTATTATTTCAATAATTTAATAAATTTGAAAAGAAATTATTCTGTTAAAGTGAAAAAAAAACCTCAAGTTACAGCGAAAAATACAATTTCACACCCTTACTTTTCCTTGATGTCATATACCTTCACATTTTAAATGTAAACAAAATTCTTTACCTTTAAAATATACGATTAGATTTTGCTCCCTTGTATTATTATAACAATTACAAAATTACATTCTTAGTATTTGTTCCTTTGTCACACAACTGTCTTTAGTTTTTAGTTAGTCTTATGAAACATGAATAGAAAACTTTTATTAACATTTAAAATTAACACTTAAAAATATTTTTTAACATGTATATTTATAATATATATTTCAGAGTTTATTTATAAAAAGTTTCATGAAGTGTCTTCACAAAGAATTTCTCTTACATCCTTTTTTATTATTTTTTATTTTAAAATTTTATATTATCCAAAATTTTAAATTTTAAAAGAATAATAATTACTAAAAAAAATATTTAATTTTAATTAAATGTTAAAATTTTTAATTTTAATTATATTAAATCAAGTTTTTAAATTTTAATATACTTAAAATAATTTGTTAGTTTAAAATTTAAATAGTTTGAATGTTTCGTATATATTTTTTATAAGTAATATATATTTTTTGAAATTAGTATTAAATTTTATCACACCTATATATATATATATATATATATATATATATATATATATATACAGTGGAATATAATAAAATATTATTTTTTTAAAATAATAGATCTGAACATAAATTATTCCAATGAATGGTATGCAGATTTTGTACCCAGCTTTACATAAGCATTACTCAGTATAATATTCTTGGCTTGAACCTTTGTCGGGTCTTTCTGAAAAGGCAAATGTTTGAGCAGTGGTACTGACAAAACAAAGTATAAAATGACATTATTATAATCATATTTTACATGAAGCCAGAAATATAGAGGTTGGAATGCAAAGTTGAAATAAAGAAAATCAAACATAATAGCACATATTAGTTATCTGTTTCGTAACTTTCGTTTATCAGACATGATCCTAATTTATTTTAAAAATTTGAAGTGACTTGTAAGGATGTTTTTTTTAAGGAAAGTGACTTGTTTGTTTTACAAGTGGCGATATATTCCATTTTTGTCTTATTTTACATGAAAGGTTTTTTACAATATAGCTAAGTTGAGAATTGGCAAGCTAGTTTAGTGGGTGAACATTTTTGAACATTTTTATCAAGGTAAAAATAGGTTAGATACTTAGATTAAGTCACACAGTGAGTATCTTACACACGAGGCTGAGAATAACTACTATATACGCGACAAATTACTTAAATGTATTTATATATTTACGTGCCCAATTTCCAGATTATTGGTTACGTATTATTTTAAAGTAAATTATATTTCCTTCTTAAAAAATAATATATTATATTATTATTTTTATTTTAAAATATTATTTTCTCTCCTTAAAAATTAAAATGTATGATAATGTAATTTATTTTAAATTTTTTGTTAAAGTAGTGTTAAACACTTATATGTCCAAATTTAAAATATTAAATTTACTTTTTATTTTCTACTTGCCTATTTTTTTTATTTGTATGCCTTAGTTTTCTAAATCTTTTTGTGCTCTATCTTCTTTTAAAAAAATGTTAAAATTGCAAGTTATTTATATTTTTTACGATTTTGATAAATGTAAGAATATTTTTAGTTTTATTTCATTATTTAACATTGAGACAAGAATTTAAAACTTTTATAATAATAAGCATTTACTGTTATAAAAAATACACTAAACTCATTAAACCTTTTGAAAGAAAGAAAAAAAATATGTAAATTTTATATTAAAAAGAATTTTAGTAAAAAAAAGTCAAACATGTATTCAAAAGTTCTTTAACAAAAAAATTTAAAATATATTAAAGTGTGATGGGTTTTAAATTTTTTTGATAGAGGGAGTTTTACAATTTTAAAATAGAAAGGATGCTAAATCTAATGTAACATATACATCTTTTAAGGGAGGAGAATGTAATTTATTGATATTTTTTATTTTATAAAATAAATGTTAATAAAAGTATAATTAAAAAAATTGTTTTTTTGGTAATTAAAATTAATCTTTATGAAGTCTAAGTCTCATTTATTTCTTAAATCTAAAGTTCAAATCAACCTTATTTTATTCAATATTATTAAGTCTGATCCAATAATCAACTTAGATCAAGGCATTAAATTATTGGAAAATGTCGAACATCATTGAATAGATGATGCAAAATGTTCAAGAAACCATGTAGCAGAGAACATATACAGCTAAATGATTCAAGTCTTGGTTAGCTTCAGGATGAGCAAACAAGATCTCCACTTTACAAGACAATAAAATCTTATGTCTCATTAATTTATTTTAATGTATATGATAATATTAATCTATAAAAGAATTATAGATAGATAACTTTTTATTTTCTTATTTTACAAATAAGCATATTTTAAAGAAATTTTTATTTTATTAATGTCTACCAGTGCCTCGAAGAAATTATTTCTCATAATTAAAAGATAAAAGTAAAAAACTGAAAAAAAAAATTTTGCCATCTAAGAGTTATACTTTATGACATGTGGTAACATTATCCAACATAATCTTCTTGCCTTGAACCTTTGGACAAGTGAACTTCCGCCGTCTGTGTAAAGCAAAAGTTTCAGGAAATTCCATCAGAAGAAAGTATAATAAAATATTGCAATGCAAGTTTGGGTAGCAGCATTTGTTTTAAAGTTAAAAGATTAATGTTTGTAAATTACAATAAAAAAATTCAATAAAATTATACAATTTATTTTAATTTACTTGTGTATTTAAATTATATTTAATAATTGAAAATCAATTCTATCAATATTATTTTCAAAGTCATTTTGAACTAGATAACGAACACATGCCCTCGTTTTTACAATAATTGAAACGAAATTTAAGAGACAGTTTCACGAAAAGAAAAAATTAAAAATAGTGATAAAACAGAGTTGAATTCAATGTACAAACAACCGTATAATCTTCTTGCCTTGATCCATTGGACAAGTGTTCCTATCGTCTTTAATGAAAGCGAAAGCTTCAGAAAATTCCAACCCAAGATAAAAACACAGTAGTTTGGGGAAATCACAGAAAATGCCAATTACATCCTTTGTCATATCACAAACGTCAAGAAGCAATAAGGGTAAAATATGAACTTCACAAGAGAGAGGCACGTTTCACGTTTGCTACAGTAAAAATAGCTTTGATTATTTATATTTTATTAATTTTTCTTTAACTCTCCCTCTCCTCTTAGGTGAAGTTACTAATTATGCCAAGTGTAAAGCCTCGAGGAATCTTAACCTATAAATAGTGTTGAGCATGGGAACACTTAGCATCAGTTGCATCCAAAACTTGGAACTTCGTATCAGGTTGAACTACCGAAATGTCCAACACCAAGCCGCATCAGAAGGCTCTGTTGCCAAACCCATTTCATTTGAGTGACTCTGATATCCTTGAAAAAGTTTATCTAACCCACACTTACGATGACGAAGTTTGCGATAAGCAGATACTTTTCAATGTGGTCTCCAACGTTATCTTGCTATCTTCTCGCGTTGTTGAAACTGTTCTACTTAAGGTAACTTTAATTTCTCAAATGTTCGTTCATTAGGTGCAATCTTTATATATATAATGGGAAAGGTGATGTATCTTCATTGACGTGTTATACTATACAGCTAACTGAAATCTTTGGTGTTTTACAGAGAGAAGGGCGCAATGGAATTATCGAAAGCAAATTTCCCATAACCGATTTCAAACCAGAATTCCACAAACTGAAGCTGATGTCATGTCAGGTATATATTGTCACATATTCACAATTCTTAAGTCTGAAAAAGTAGCCCCTCTTCTCTGCATTTCATTATATGAGCTTACTTCTATATAATTAGATCTATCTCTCAGTATATAATTTAAAAACATTTTATTTAGTATTCACATACAAATCAATATCATTAAATTACAATAACTTATTTGACGATGGCAGATGATAACAATACCTTCTGGAGTGGAAAACGCACACCAAACAACAATGAGGATTCTTCAACAATTAAGAACCTTCTCATGGGATGCAAAAGCACTAATAGCTCTAGCAGCATTCGCATTGGAGTATGGAAACTTTTGGAACCTGTACCAGCTGCCACCGTCAGACCAACTGGGAAACTCGTTGAAACTGTTGAATCAAATTCAGCACAGACAGATTGCTATTGTTGATATTAACAATCTAGTGGGGCTGGTGATGGAAGCTGTTCAGAAAATCAAAGAGTGGGGAACATGGACTGCTGAAGGTTATGACACCGAGGATGTTCCCTCTCTCTCGGATGCACTGCAAGAGATCCCCCGTGTTGTCTACTGGGCGGTTGCTTCCCTTGTCGCTTGCAACAGCAACTTCATTGGTCTATCGTAAGTTCTTATGTAATCCTCTTCAATTTGCAACTTAGATAACACACACACACACACAATATATTACTGTTTACTGATCCACACTTTGGCTCATCAAATATATAAAAAAAACCACAAACATTCAAAATATTATTAATTAAGAGGATATAGAAAATCTCTCAAAAAGTATAAAACTATTTTCAGATATATTAACTTTTTTTATTTATTTCAAGAGTAAGTTTAAGTATGTAGAAGTAGTAATTTTTATGAAAAAAGAACACATTTATTATATTAAATTTATATAAGCATAATAAATAATTTTTTAATAAAATTTTATTATCATTAATTATTTAAACTCATCTCTAAAAGTTAAACTTAACATTTTTTATTTTTTTAATACCCTTGTTTCATTATGAGATT
Organism: Abrus precatorius; assembly: GCF_003935025.1. Classification (NCBI taxonomy): domain Eukaryota; kingdom Viridiplantae; phylum Streptophyta; class Magnoliopsida; order Fabales; family Fabaceae; genus Abrus; species Abrus precatorius. Next base: position 12,332,176 of record NW_020874417.1, on the reverse strand, counting down.
TTTGCGAACAAAATACTCACCCACTTTTCATTCAGTCATTTAACAGCATGAATAATTTTAAAATAAAATATAAATTTATATTATAAAACTGTTTTTAATAAATTAGTTTTTGATTTTGTATTTATTTCTTATTAGTACGTGTGTATATATATATATATATATATATACACACACACATTGATTTTTAACTAACAAGATGATGGGAGCTGTAGCGGTGGCTAAACGCGTAAAATGAACTACAAATTTTGATTGGTTCAGTTATATAAAAGAGATTTCCCTCATCTACTAATTGATAATAACTGGAGCTGTATCTTGCTCTTTGGTTTTGTTTTAGGAACTATTCATTAGCAGATTTCAGTGCCAAACTTTCTCCCGCTCTCCAAGAGTTGAACGGGCATCTAGAGATATGCAAGCTCCAAATAGGTTGTGCTTAGTGCTTTCGCATGGTTCTTTCAATACTTTCTAATTTCTACTGAAGGGGTTTTAGATTATAACTCATGCTGAAATGAAAGTCCCTCTCATTTATTGCAGATGATGTAGAAGACTATTTGAGACGTAAGAGGAACTTTAGAAAGCCTAAAGATGTTGTAGACTTTTTGAAGCTTTTGATCCATCGTGATGAGTCTCAGGATGCTCAAATATATGATGGCAGCACCCAAAATAAAGTGGTTCGTGCCAAAGAATTTTTATTTTTGCGCATTGTGTACATGCTTGAAATTGGTTTTTAAGTGTTCAATTATCAAATAAATTAATGAGTAATTTGTCCATTCATAATTATTATTTATTTATTGTTACTACGTATATACAGGGTGTGGAAGTATTCAAGCAGAAGCATATCTTGTTATTCATTTCGACCCTGGACAGTATTGCAGATGAGATTCGGCTTCTGAATTCTATTCAGGATAGACTTGTGGAGGATCCGAATGATAACAAAGGTTTTAAGAAAGAAGAATTCAAGATTTTGTGGATACCCATTGTGGATAGATGGGATGATGAGCGCAGGGAAGTGTTTAAAGCTTTGAGGAATGGCATCAAATGGTACTTTGTCGATTACTTTTCTCCCTTACCAGGCATCAGGCTCATTAGAGAAGATCTAAACTTCGAGAATAAGCCTATAGTTCCAGTGGTCAACCCTCAAGGCATCGTGATAAACAATGATGCCATGGACATTATTTTCGAATGGGGCATCGACGCATTCCCTTTCAGAAAATCTGATGGTGACATGCTTGCTCAGAAATGGAAATGGTTTTGGGACGAAGTTAGGAAAACTAATTTTGATATACAGGTAAATAACAAAAGTAGTTTTAGATCATAACTTGAAGAATCTTTTCTAAAATGCAATTCATTAGGATTTAAGCAAGTAGACCCAATTCAACATTAAGAGAGTGATTGGGCTTAAGAATTGAGTAATCTACTTGTCTAAAATATGGTATACAATTTTAGACTTAAAGCCCTGACCTATATAACTTTTATATTTTTTACCGTGTGGATCAGGTGAAAGGGGACAGGTACATTTTCATATTTGGAGGTAATGATGGTAAGTGGATCCAAGACTTCACACTGGCAGTGGACAAAGTTAAGAGACACGAAACAATAAAGAGGGCAGACGCTATAATTGATTATTACCATTTGGGAAAGGATGACCCCAAGAAAGTGCCACGATTCTGGATTGGCATAGAAAGTAAGAGACAAAAGAAGCACTACGAGGTGTTGGACTGTGAGATTCAAGAAATTGTGAAGAGTTTGCTTTGTCTCAAGCAAGATGGACAAGGATGGGCTCTTCTTAGTAAAGGGTCCAATGTCAAGATTCTGGGTCACGGTGAACCAATGTATCAAACACTGGCAGATTTTGAGATATGGAAAGAAAAAGTGCTCGTGAGAGAAGGCTTTGACATAGCCTTCAAAGAGTACTACGAGACCAAGCTTAACGATCTACCTGCCCCTCAACCATGCGCATTTATGAATGTTGATAACTACACTTCAAATGTCGTAGCAACCATAACATGCCCAAATGCCTCTTGTGGGCGTGTGATGGAGGTGACATCGGTTAATTACAAGTGCTGCCATCGTGATGGTTCAGACAGTGGTAAAGTCTGAGCCATAGAACCAGGCTTGTTTTGGTGAAACATCACTTTAAATTCAATGTGTGTTTACTAATATATGAATGTGTGTCCATACAATGCGTTGTCTTATAAGGCCACTTGATGGCCCTTGAATGGACAATTAAATAATCGCATCGTTTGTATGTTGCTGAATTAGATGATTAAATAAATAGTTCTGCACACGCAGAATTTGGACTATCGTCCCTCAGTTCTCTTTCTTCTTCGATTTTTGGGACTCCACTTTGATTTAGATCCCATGGAAGAACCCAATTCCACCCATGATTGATTAAGCTCGTACAGCCTAATTAGTCTTGTATAGATATAAAATAAAACTTCAATGAACCATAAACAAATATATATATATATATATATATATATATATATATATATATTGTACCTTTTCGTTTTTATCTTTAAGCCATATCACTTTTATCTTTATAGGACTAAGATTTTGTCACACTAGTGTAAGTTTAAAAAATTTTATACTTTCCGAACTTTTCATTTAAATTATATATAACAGGTTATAATTTATTATTTCAGTGACTGTTAAATATAAGTTAAATGAAAGGCTTATATCGAGTGTAAGAATTTTTAGACTTATACTAGTGTAAGAAGATCTTTCTTTCTTTCTCTCTCTCTCTCTCTCTCTCTCTATATATATATATATATATATATATATATATTCTTGTTTTCAGCAATAGAATCATTCCTTCAATTATTCTCCCTTTCTCTCATCATGTTTGATGCAAATTCTGACTCTTATGCTAATACTGTACATAGTTGCTCTACTGCCACCCATCCAAACCCTAGTCTTAGGCTTTCTAGCCCATATCATATTCACCCTAGTGAAGGTCCTTACTTAGTCTCTGTCACCCCAACCTTAACTGTGACAAACTATCACTCTTAGTCTAGATATATACATATGACATTGATTTCTAAGAACAAGATGGATTTTTTTAACAAGTTCAATACTTATGCCTTTTGCTACGGATCCGTTGCAGTCTTCTTGGGAGTTTTGCAACACATTGATCATGTCCTATCTCCTCAATTCTTTATCACCATCCATTGCTCACAGTGTCATCTTCTTTGACCTCGCCATAAACATCTGGATTGACCTCAGGGAGCGATCCTCCCAAAGTGATTTGCATCAAATAATAGATCTCAAAGAAGAGATTTATGGCATCCAGCAAGGCTGTCATCTAGTCTCTAATTATTATAAGGCTCTCAAGTCTCTTTGGGAAGAGCTTGACAATTTTCACCATTTTCCTGTTTGTTCTTGTTCTACAAAGGTTCACCACTAACAAGATTTTATTATTCGCTTCCTCAAAGGGCTTGATAACTGCTTCTCTATTGTGCATTCTCATATTTGCCTTAACACACACACACCACACCAAAAATTTGATGCTCGGTCTAGAAAAGGAATTTTCTTAGGTTTTCAAACTAGTACAAAAAGATACATAATTCTTGATTTTAACATTAAAGCAAATTTTTATCTCACGTAATGTTATTTTTCATGAATCAATTCTCCCTTTCACACAAATTAATACTCCTCCAAACAATGTCTCTCATAGCGCACACACACAACAACCCATTTTTAGTCCAAACACACTTGTTTTTAAACCACTTATTTCAGCCCTTCCACATGATACCAACTCCCAGCCCACATCCATAGAAGAGCTCAATTCAGTTACAAGCAACACAAGTCAGCCCAATTCAAATACTAGTCCAAGTTTTTTTTTTTTTCAACCACTAATCCTTCCTCATCATCCTTGACTAATGTTAGGCCTGTAATTTATTATTAAGTGATCTGTAATATTTTATACTTGTTAAATATTAATTAAAGGATTATTTGGTATTGGAATAGATTTAGATGGAGTTTGGTATTATTTAAAAAAAAAAAAAGGTAAACAGTAAAGTTGGTATGAACATTAAAGTGGTGAATAGTAAGTTCGACATGAATAATACTTGAAAAAAAATTGAAATTTTGCCTATAAATAAGAGACCTTGCATGAAATTTTCATTTTTACACTTCTCAAAGGTTCTAAAGAGACCCAAGGTCATATACCACAATTTTCCCTCATATTAAACCCTCTTAAACTTAGATTTCTCACCAGATCTGAGATTTTATATCTATTCTGAAAGATCTGAAATAAGTTTCTATAAGTTTGAAGTTAGATTTATGTTTGTTTCTCTTCTTCTTCTTTTTTCTTATAGATAGTTGATGATATCTTAGGAGAAACTTTGTTGTAGGACTAAATCTTGTCACGACCCTTTTTATAAGGAATTGAGAACATTGTTTCTACATCATATACTTATTTAAGATAAATAAATAATAGAGAATATAAGTATGAAATTCTCTTCTCATTCAAAATAAAACAAAGTTTCTTACAACAAATATCCAATAGAACAACATAATATTATATTTAGTTCATAATATTCAAAATACCTAAAATTATACTACATAGCTCCCTCTACATGAGGTCTCAAAATATAAGGAAAAAGGACTTTAATGCAAAATTGCTCTACTCCAGCTTCTAACATTTCTCCACTAGCCCCTCAGCTTGTGAAGTAGATGCAACACTTGCTACATCTGCTCACATACCACCGTACGATCATCGCAGTACACACACACAACGACATAGAAAGAAATGCAAGGGTGAGCTTACAAAAATAAACTAAAATTATATGTATATATATATATATATATAACAAAACATTACTCACAGCAACAGCCTCATGCATTACCAGCCCATCTAATGCACAACATGAAAACTGTTTCCAACTGGTTTCACAGCCTAAATAATCCAGAAGGAACCGAGCCGGTCTGGGAGTGACCCCATTCCGCTATCTGGATCCAGACAGCACAACACAGCAGCTTAGCATGAACTTACCGTTACACGTCTACCCACCTAAACATGTAACTTGGCTCTATAATGATGCAAAACATATATTTCAGCATGATGCACACCACTAAAATTATTTTAACACCTCAACTAAGGTAAGTTTATAATAGATTAGCCAAAATCTTAACATTTTAAATCAATTAATAGAACTTACAGCTTAGAAAATAGCTTTTATTTAATAGATCTAACAAAATCATATCAAAACATCTTGAAATAGTATATTAAACCGTTCAAAACGTAGTTCATAGGCTAAGGTAAGCTCCTCTTACCTTAGAACGATGATTCACACCAGATCTACCAAATATTACTTGTTTTATAACAAGATTCACCAAAGATTTGACTTTAGAACAGAGTTTTTCTAAGAACACCATGAACTTCTATGAGAAAGAAAAGGAGAAGAGAAACAAACGGTAAATCCAGCTTCAAACTTAAAGAAACTTACTTCAAATCCTTCAAAATAGACGTAGAATCTCAGATCTGGCGAGAAATTGAAGTTTAAGAGGGTTTAGTATAAGAGAAAATGGTGGTACATGACCTTGGAACCTTTGAGAACCTTGAATAGGAGTGAAGAAATGAAAATTTTGTGTGAAGCCCCATTTTTCTAGAAAATTTTTGAAATTTATTGTTCACCGCCTTATTGTTCACGCCGGAAACATTTCGCACGCGTACTGTACACGCATTGTACACGTATGTGACGTCAGCCATGACGTCAGGATGATGTCACTGATGACGTCAGCGGTCACTGTACATATGCGGTTTTTACTGTTCATACGCGGTTTGTATTGTTCATAGGCGATTTTACTGTTCATTTGACACTGTTCATACGGTACTGTTCACTTTTTTTTAAAAAAAAAAATAAAATTCAAACTCCATCTAAATCTATTCCAATACTAAATAATTCTTCAATTAACATTTAACAAGTATAAAATATTATAGATTACTCGATAATAAATCACAAGCCTGATAAATCTTCGGTGGATCTTGCCTTAAAACAAGTAATATTCAATAGATCTAGTGTGAATCGCTATTTTAAGGTAAGGGGAGCTTACTTTAACTATTAAACGATGTCTTGAACGATTTGGTATGCTATTACAAGAAGTTTTAAGATGATTTTGTCAGATCTCTTGGATAAAAGATATTTTCAATATTGTAATTGTTGTTAATTGATTTAAAATGTTGAGATTTGACTGAAATATTATGAATTGTTTTAGCTGAGCTGTTGAGAATATGATTTTTTTGTGTTGCATCATACTGAGATATATGTCTTACTTCATTATATAGCTGAGTTACACATTTAGATGGGTAGAAGTGTAATGATAGAGCATGTTGAGCTGTGCTGTCTGGATCAAGATACCAAAATGGATCGCTTCTAGATCGACTCGGTTCCTTCTGGATTACTTAGGCTGTGAAACCAGTTGGAACCGTTTTCATGTTGCGCATTAGATGGCTAGAAATGCATGAGGCTGTTGTTGTGAGTAAAATTTTGCTCTATATATATAATTTTTTTTCTTTTGTAAGTTCACCCTTGCATTTCTATCTATGTTGTTGTGTGTGTACTGCGATTATCGTACGGTGATACGTGAGCAGTGTTGCATCTACTTCACAGGCTGAAGGGCCAGTGGAGAAGTGTTAGAAGGCTGAAGTAGAGTAATCTTGCATTAAAGACCTTCTCCTTATATTTTGAGATCTCATATAAAGGGAGTTATGTAGTATAATTTTTATGTATTTTGAGTATTACGAACTAAATATAATATTATGTTGTTCTGTTGGATATTTGTTGTAATGAAATTTGTTTATTTTGAATGAAAAGTAAATTTTATACTTATATTCTCCATTATTTATCCATCTTAAATAAGTAAGTGGTGTAGAAATAATGTTCTCAGTCCCTTATAAAAAGGGGTTGTGACAACTTACTCTTTCCCAAATCAAAATCCACCAAAAGTCCATAACCTAACTGAGCCTTTCTCATCGTCACATAGCAACACCTTGTTGCCGCCATTGCCAGTGCCTCAACCCCAACAACTGCAGCAATCAACTCATGCTACCAAGCCTCCGCCACACCTTGCTAATTTTAAGTGCAATTCTTGTTCAATGCAGTCCAACCAATCATCCTCAAAGTGCTTATATCCTATCGAGTCATTTGTCAATTACTTTAATGTCTCTGATTCTCACCAACATTACCTTATCAGTCTTTCTTTTGAGGTTGAACCACGCACTTATCAGGAAGCTCTTTCACACCAATTTTAGAGGACAGATGCAATGAAAGTTGAAATTGAAGCTCCGACTCTAAACAAAACATGGGATATTATGGATATTTCTCCTAATGTCAAACCTATCAAGTGTAAATAAATTTACAAAATCAAACGAAGACCTGAAGGCACTATTAGGTGCTACAAAGCACGCCTTGTTGCAAAAGATTTTTCTCAAATTGAGGGGATAAAGTATTTAGAAATATTTCCCCTATTGTCGAGATGGCCACAATACAAGTCATTCTTGCTCTAGCTTTAACCAACCATTGGAAGCTCCAGTAAATTGATGTTAGCAATACACTTCTCCATGGAGACATCTCCAAAGATGTGCATACAACCATCCCTCTTGGGATTATTAGACACAGAACTTCCAAATGTTGCAAGCTTAAGAAGTCCTTATATGGCTTGAAACAAGCAAGTCGTAAATGGTATAAAAAAAATTATCTATCTTTCTTCTTTCTTGTTGTTATCATCAAGCACAAGCTGATCATGATTTGTTTGTTAAGACTTATGATGTTGAATTCACTGCTCTGGTCCTTAATATGTCCTTCATTCTAATTTTTTGTATTAAGGATCTTGGTCAATTGAAGTATTTTCTACAAATAAAAGTTGTTCATTTAGATGCAGGAATCACCCTATGCTAGTGCAAATACTGTCTAGATTTGCTTATGGACTCTAGAATGTTAGGTTCCAAACCAATATCCACACCGGTGGATAGTTCCTTGCGTCTTCACAATGTCTAACTAGTACCAGCGTTTGGTTGGTTGCCTATTGTATCTAACTAGTATCAGACCGGTATTATGTTTGCAACACAACAAATTAGCCAATTTATGACTCCTCCGACTAAGACTCATTTCAACACTGCCAAAAAAGTCATACACTATCTCAAGAGTTGCCTTGGCAAAAGACTCAATTTTTGAAGAGACTCTCATACTCCAATTCTTAGTTTTAGTGATACAAATTTAGCAACTTGTGTAGAGTCTCAATGTTTAGTCATGGGCTATTGTTTCTTTCTTGGAAGTTCATTGATTTCATGGAAAATCAAAAATCAAAATATTGTCTCTTGTTCATCATCTGGAGCTGAATATCGGCCCTAGCATTTACTTGTGAATTGCAATGGCTGACCTACTTGCTTAATGATTTGAAAATCACTTGCTCTAAATCTGCTGTAACCAAAGCGTTTTCATGAATGAACAAAGCATTTGGAGATTGATTGTCACCTTGTTTATAAAAAGTCTCAAGATGGTTTGATAAACTTACTTCCTTTCTCTTCTTCTCATCAACTTGTTGATATTTTTACAAAAACTCTTCCTCCAAGATTATTTCACTCCAACTTATCCAAGCTGCAGCTAGTAAACATTTTCCTACCTTTAACTTGTGGGCGCTAACATTAGCTCTCGTACAAATATATTATAAAAATAAAATGTAAACATCTGATAGCTTTTCTTGGTAGTTTTTAGAACCTCAATAAGCTATAAATATAGCTCTTTTTATTCTCTGTACCTTTTCATTTTTATCTTTAGGCCACATCATTTATTCATATCCTTAGATCACAACTTTATATGTGTGTGTGTGCACGTTGTATTTATGTTTTCAGCAATATATAGTAGAAGCATTCCTTTAATTATTGTTTCAGAACTTGCTTTGTCACTGTCTTATTTCCTTTTTAAGATCCAAATGTTGATTTTATCCTTGCTATTAAAAGATTGTATGGGTAAGAAAACGAGAAAAGTTAAATCAAAACTCAAACAGTTTCTCTAACAATTTTATACTTAGGCCACCTAAATTAGTGGGTGAGTATATATATGTGCATCTATAACCCATTAGATGTGAGTTAAATGAAAGGCTCAAATCGAGTGTAAGTGTTTTTAGGCTTACACTAGTATGAAAAGATCCTATCCCTATATATATATATATATATATATTCATTTTAAACTTCAAAAAGTTGGGAAAAGAAATAATTCCAATCAAATAACAAACTAACAATAAAATTATTATTCATATTTTTTTCTTATAAACTTTGACAAATTACATAAATATATTTTAACAAATTTTTTTATTATCTCATTTTCTTCTCTTTCTTATTCTATCTTTTCTTCTTTTTCTTCCTCCCCTTATCTCTCATCCACACCTTTTATTAGGAATCATTGAAATTTGACCAAACTATTAGTCAAGAGGGTGGTTCAACCCCAACACATCTATAATATTCAAATTCTTGAAACCACAAAATGATTATATATACTTGACATTTTAAGGTTAAATGTATGACCGACACGAGTGCAGCTCAATCAAATTATACCTTAGGACGAAATGTATGGTTGACACTAGTTATGCATTTATTATAGTCACACCTTAAGGTGTGTGATTGACTAAATCTTTGATGTCACCAGCAAAGACCTTTATAGTTCTACATTATTCGATCTTAATCATTCCAATCCTCAAGGAATCCGTTGAAGTCACACCTTAAGGTCTATAATTGACCAAAGTTGTGATGTCACTAACAAATACTTTTACAATCCTACATTTATTTTAATGCTTAGGGCAATCGTCAAAGTCACACCTTAGGGTGTATGAATGATTAAATCTTTGATATCAACAGCAAAGACCTTTACAGTTCTATGCTATTTTGTCTTGATCATTCCAATGCGCAAGGCATCCATCGTAGTCACACCTCCAGGTGTTTGATCGACCAAATCCTTAATTTCATGAACAAAAACTTTTATAGTCTTAGCCACATTATTGGTCTTGAACTTCTCAAATCTTCAAGGTCAGAAACAAAGATTTTTATAGTTCTAATGACACTATTGATCTAGAACTTCTCAAGTGTTAAGGTCATTAGCAAAGACTTTTATGATTTCGATCATACAATTACTCATAAACTTCTCAAGTTGTCAAGATCGCACGTAGATATAAATGATCGATGCCAACAATTGATTCCATTGTGAAGATAACTTCATATTCATTGTTGAATCAATTAAAGACCATTTGTCTTCATAAATAGCTAATGTTAATAGGTGATTTCATTATAAGGATAACTTCATATTCATCATTGAATCTAATAAATACCATTTATTTTCGTAAATGGTTGACTTCAACATGTGATTTCACTGTGAGGATAACTTCATATTTACTATTGAATCAACTAAGTACCATTTATCTTAAATGGTCAACGTCGACAACTGATTCTATTATGAGGATAAATTTGTATTCATCATCAAATCAATTAAGTTCATTGTTCTTTACGTGCTTTGACTAGAAGTAGTCAAGCCTCAAATATAAGGACAATCATAATTAGAATCATTTGACCAGAAAAGTTCATCAAGGTGGTTAAATGTGTTCACACTTCCACTTTTAGAAGTTAATTAGTGCTTCCAGTTAGTAGTATTTACTCTTAATCGGTAGTTACCACCACATGCATGTCTTAGAACATGACCTTAGTGAACAATAGTAGCATGACTTGGGATGTGAGTTTATCTTTTAGTGATTATTTTTTATAGCTATTTTCTTTGTACTCCATAAATACAATTTTAGAACTTTGTTTAAAAAGCAACAAATTTTTAGGGACTTTTCTAGCTTTTATTTTACACTAAGTTGAAAAGATTATACTAAGGATTCTTAGGTAAATTTGGAAAGAACAACTTAAAAAGAATAAGAATTGTGAAACGAAGATACGAGATTCAAGATACAAACTACATTGTTCACACATATCCTCGTAGCATGCTTTCCAGATCAACACATCATATCACTTTCGACAGCACTACGGGAAACATCGACTACGTATAGTTTCGACATTGTAATTCAAGTTTACATTTCATATGTTTTGTTATATTTGGGTTAATCAATCCAGTATAATATTGTCTCTAGTCATATTTGTTCTCTAATTTCAATCATTTTGTCCTATTTTACCTCTTTTTATACTTCTTAATCTCATTAATTTGGTCAAATTAGCAAATATCCTTTTTAAGTTTACGAGTGAGTATCAATCCAATCCTATAACTATATTGGATAAGTGAACAAGCTTAAATACAAAGTTTTCACCCAAACCCCTCCATAACTCGTTTCTCTTTCCTCTAGAGACTCTAACAAAAATGAAGACAAGTGAGTATCAACAAGTGTTCTAGTTGGATCATGAGATTGTAAGAGAAGACAAGGAGCAAGACAATGATAATGGTGGTGTCATGAAAAAAATAAGGTACCAATAATTTTAATGAGACAAAATCTTTTATCACTTTTCTATTTTCTTCTCTTCCTTGAAACCTTCCTCATCTTTTGAGGACCTTTTCTACTCTTCCCAAAATTTTTAAAAAAAATTGCAAAAATGAAAAAGTAAAGAGAAAGAAAGGAAGAAGAGAAAAGAGAAGAAAATGAGATGGTAAGAAAATTCAATAAAATTATTGTATTTTTGCTTAAGTTCATAAAGATAATAAAGATGAATAGTAATTTTTTTTAATTAAAGTTAACACCTTTTTTTTTTTTTTACAAAAAGTGACTTATTTAAAATACTTTTGTAAGTTAAGGGATAAAAAATTTAAAGGATCAAACCAAAATAAATTTGAGAGTTAAATGACCAATCTACTAATTTAGCCTTAACAAAAAAAAAAATGTAAGTTGTAATGTGATTCTGAAAATGGGCAAAAAGTGGTTTAGATAACAAAATTAAAGCACCGTAAAAGTATGTACAAAATATAAATGAAGGCAAGAATGAGCAGTGAAATGAACATCAAAGGAAATTGTACCAAAATAAGGAAAAAGAAAATAAAAAAAAGTAGACAAAAATTGCATAATTTAAACTTTTTTAATGTTAATCCTATCAATGTTCTTCTATCTAGTCCTCCAACAATATACTATTAAGAAATAATAACAAAATGTTAATATTTCTCATTAAGTGTTGTATGTTATTGATTATTTGGCAAAAACGATATTCTATACGATGTAATATATGTTTTTTCTTCATTTTAGTCTCTTAGATTCTTAAAACCTTTCATCTACATCATTTTTTTCAACATTCTTCCTTAACATCACTATCACCAAAAATACCATTATTAAAACTATCATCATCATCATAAATTACCATTGTTGGTAATATAAACATATAGAAATTCGTTTCTTTAAGACTTTCTTTTTAATTCTTATTTTTTTTTAGATTCCTTTCTTTGTTTCTCTTATAAGCACTAACATCTCTCTTTTTTCCTCTTACTTTTTTTTATTGATGGTAGCATCATTACTACCGTTAAGTCATCTTCTCCAAAAGAATTTTGGGTCAAAACATTCTACTTGTTTGAGCACTCTCCACTTCAATCAAGTTAAGGACTTATCAAAACTTTTAAGTTTTTAGATCTACGCTCCTTTTCTTTTTCATTTATGTTTCCAATCTCTATCTTCTCTTTCTTCCAAAAAAAGTTTGTGATGAATTTCTTAGTGCATGGTGCAACCCTTACAAATTCATGGAACTAACAATTTAGGCCATGGCTAAAAATTGAAGATTTTTACGATGATGATTATCAACAGAAGTAGTGTTAAAGAAAAATAGTGGATAGATGAATGATTTTAAAAATTCGAGAGATTAAAATAAAAGAAAAACATATTTCACATCATATACGATGCTTTTATTATATAATCAATCATATAGTCAAAAGAACTAAATTGATAGATGAAAATAATTGTCATAAATTATAAAAAATATTTTAAAATCACAAAGACAAAAATGTATGATGTTGACAATTTCAAGGACTAAATAGAGAATTTACTCATACGACCTTTGTTCACTTATGTACACCTTAAATAATTTTATTTTTTATTATTCCTTTTAAAAATTGTGCAAGTTGCTAATACTAAAAAATAAATCCTAAAATATAAGAAAAAAATAAGTAGAAGAATACTAACATTCAAGTTAGTTATTAGTTAGCTTCACAAATCTATAAAATTGCTAACCTATAATATTAAATATGCATATATGTGTTTTTATCAAATTTAGTGGTAAATATTTATAAAAATTATGGTTAATTTAAGTTGATTGCAGTTCATTTCAATATTAAATAGTTTTTGTTGGATGTATTATTTTGTATTATAAAGAGAAAAAAATAATTGTATAATTAATCAAAACTTTATCGTGTCAATTATATGTAAAGAGTTAATAATATTAGTCTTGAAGGTTGATAATATATATAAATAAATAAATTTTTAAAAATTAATGAATAATTTTTGTATAACTTGGATATAGAACATGCTTATACTTTTATATATTGCAACAACATTGTGGAATGGTGTTAACCTTATGTAACAAATCAAATTGATACTCTTAACTGATAATTTCTTAATCATACCACCTGGCACTCATGTACAAATTTTAAGAAATAATAAATACAATTCTGGAGACAAAGAAATCTAAATAAAAAAATTCTTAATTGAATAATCAAATAGTAAAACTTCATTTCTATGATATTATTAGTCTCGTTTATAGTTATAACATTAATTATGTCTTAATATTTATCGTATTTAATCATACAATGTATGATTTATTTATAAATTTACACTATGTTAAAAATTAGTTATTATAAAATATATATTAAAGCGTTAATAGAAAAATACTATAATAAAGTATGATAAGGTCTTTTTAAAGTATTTTGTAGATAATGTGTTACTGAAATAGCTTTGAAAACAGAATAACGATGGGTTAAATCTACTTTCATGAAAAAATAATTTCATTTTTTATTAAAAATATTTAAATGTATGACAAATAAAGTTAGGAAAATAGCATAAAATAATTATATTAGTTCATTCTCAAATCCAAGAAATATATCTATTTTTTGACGTAGTCAAGAAATTTCACTATTAATCAAGGTTACAAAATGTATCTCACAACCCAACTACTTTTATACCAGCCTTTCTAAATTATCCAAGCTTAAATATTCTTTTACAATATTGCCTCTTTAGGAAAATACAAAACACTCTAAGTACTTTCCTTATAACATTCTCAAGCAATGTAAAAACCTTATCCTAAAAGAAAAAAATTACACAAAAAGAATAGGTAAAAAAATTGATTCTAAGTGTGATTTTTGTAGTTTTTGAATTTCTTCTTTACCTCTTCTACATTGGTGAATCATCTTTTTATAGTTTTAAAAAATGCATTCGTTAGACATTAGAATTATTTGTTTGTTAGATACATCAAATAACTTTTCTATGATCTTGATGATATGTTCAACACCTTTTTGTACTACCTATACTAGTGTGCTTCTTGTATTCTTAACTTTTTCTACTATCGACATAATAAGTAAAAAGAAGTACATAAATTCTCTTTTATCTTTTTCATATAATTATCTTTTTGTTCTTGATGTTTGCTTCAGCTTTACTTAGTAACTTATACAATATTATCGATATTGATAACTTGGAGTTTGCACCACTAAGTACATAGTTTTTTTTTTAATAAGCAAAAACATATTACTAAAAAAATGAGTACAAGGGATACTTCAACCCATGTACAAAGTTAAGGCAACTGATTAGTACATATCAATGGCTTATTTAACCAATTTATATATACTAGTTACCCCTTATTCAAACCCACTAACAACCATTTTTAAGACTTATATTTGATAGCATCTATAATCTCTCCAACATCTAACACACCATTATTAAAGACAATATTATTTTTATGTAACCAAATGCTCCATACCACGACTACTCAAATAGTTGTTACATACCTCCACTTCTTTTTTCCACCCACAAAACCACACATATCTAATAAAAGATCCTGTAAACACTTTGGCATACATGCAGAGAAGCCCAACCAATACCAAATTGAATACCATATACTACTAGAAATAGAACAATGCAAAAATAGATCCTTCACCTCTTCAACATCATGATTACACAAGGCACAAGATTCATTTATCAACAGTATATTGCAGTTCACAAGCCCTTATGTACCAGCAAAGCTTGTAATAACAATTGCCAAAAGAACACACTACCCTTTTTGGGAACCAGTGCCTCCCACATACGACGCAATGCCAACACCACACCTTTAGCAACAACTGAACCTATAGAAAAATAATTATGCAAAAAACCATATGTAGATTTCACTGTATATGCCTTTGATGTATCACAGTTCCAGACTATCATATCTAGGATGTTTAGTCGCAGCTGTACACCACCAATGAGCCCTATCAATTCGCGAATCATTACCTCTTCTTGCTGAAAAATGATTTGTCTTTATCATTGGAAATCCCACATCCAAACACCTTCAACGAATCGACCATTTTAACTGATCTTGGACTCCTTGTTTGTAACCATAGAAAATAGTCCAGGAAAAAACTCTGCAAGAGCAACACCTCCAACCCACTTGTCCACCCAAAACCTCACCGTGGTACCATCACCAATAACACGATTTAAACTAATATCCACCTAAAAACCAGCCTGTTGATATACCTACGTTACATCCTTCCACCAATAATGTGCTTTGAAAATTTGTACCCATAAAGAATTTGGATATTTCAAGCCATGTTCTTTATACCAAGGTCACCTTCTTTTATAGGTTTACAAACTTGATCTCATTTTACCCAACAAATCTTAGAGGACTCCTTAACCTTTCCCCACAAAAAACGTCTTTAAATCTTCACCACCTCTTTAATAATAAATGGAGGCATTTTCCAAAAAGACAAATAATGTAAAGGGAGACTATTTAGGACAACATTAAGAAGAGTCACCTCCCCCAATAAAAACATATTTGTGTTTCCAAGAAGCCAATTTATTATGCAAAACCTCTGACAAACACTCTCAAGCCACTTTATGCCTAGGCTTATCACCAACATACAGCCCCAAATAACAAAAAGGAAAAGTCTCCACCTTACAATTTAAAAAAGTGGTCACTGTCAACAGAAAATCTTGGTCCACATTTACCCCAATCAAACAACTCTTATAAAAATTAACCTTCAAACTTGAAATTAATTCAAAGCAACGTAACATTGCCTTTACTGTCCATAAAGTCCTCTCAGTTGCTCCTCCTATCAACAACGTGTCATTCACAAATTGAAGCAATGAAATTTCAGGTCCCTCACCTACCTTAATCCCCTTGAAAAGGCCTTTTGCCATTGCACTTTGCATCAAACCTCCTAAACCTTCAGCCGCCATTAAAAACAAAAAAGGTGAAAAGGGATCACCTTGTTTAAGGCCTCTCCCAACCTCCACCTCCTTCATTGGGCAACCATTCACAAGAACTGACAAATGACCTCCACACATGCAAGCCTCCATCCAATTTACCCATCTCTCCAAACCCCATCTTTCGTAGCATATATAATAGATACCTCTAATCCACTGAATCGTATGCTTTTTCATGATCAACCTTCAACACAAAACAACTCTGCCTAATTTTTTTAACGTAGTCCACCACTTCATTAGTCATAAGCACACTATCAAATAAGTTTTGACAGGGTACAAAATCTTATTGTTGGTCATTTATAATATCATCCAACACCCCCTCATCATATTAGCGAGCACCTTGGAAATAATTTTTATATAGGCAACCCAGCAAAGATATTGGCTGAAAATCCCCCAATCCGTGTGGACTTTTAGATTTAGGAATTAATGCGACAAAATAAAATAACAAACCTTTAAGTACAATCGCATTCCTGTGAAATTCCACCAGCATTTGCATCAACATCCTTCACCAAATCCAAAAATGCTTTCAAAAAGGTAAAATTGAAACCATCCGGTCTTGGACTCTTGTCACCATCAAATTGTCAAATCACACTAGTCACTTCCTCCACAGAAAATATCTCCTCCAACCCCATCTTATTCCCATCTGTTACAACAAGCAACCTAATATTATCAATAGTTGGTCTTTCCCATGCCCTTCCTGCAAAATGATCACTAAAAAAATTCAAAATATACCCCTTCACCTCCTCCACCTCCTCAAGCCAACGCCCTCGCAACATACAAAGTCAAAATTTGATTGTCTTCGACGACCTCTTATACATACATGGAAATACTTGGAGTTCCAATCCCCCCTCCTTAGACCATTTTTTCTGCATCATTTGAGCGAAGAGATTTTCCTTACTTCGACAAGTAGCACAGGTATCACACACCAGAGATTTCTATTGCATAACTTCATCTGCTATTAGACCCTGCGTTTCACTTTTAATATCCAAGTCATGCAACATTGTAGTACTAATTCTGATGTTCACTTCCACATCTCCAAAAATACTTTTATTCCATAATTTCAATGCCACTCTAACATTAAACAACCTTTCTTTAAAACGCTGCGCTGCCCATGGCAAACCCACATCCTTATTCCAAGCTTGTGTTACAACAGTTTGCAACTCCTTGTGATCTAGCCAACAATTGTTGAACTGAAAAGGTTTAGGTCCCTAATTCAATGACTTATGCTTAACCAAGAGTGCACAATGGTCAGACACATCACGTGGCATAACCTGCACCATTGGATTCCCCATAACCTCACCCTAATCCTCTGAAACAAGTACTTTATCTAATATGCTCATCACACCTCCATCTCAATGCCTCCAAGTAAACCTCCTACCAACCAACAATAAATCCACTACTTGCATATTAGAAATAAATTGATTAAATTCTGCAATCTCCTCAAAATCACCACCCCCAGTTCCTCCTCTTCTCTCCTCTCTGACTCTCACCGCATTAAAATCACCCATCATGCACCCCAAACTATCACTAAACCCCATTTAGACATAATTAAATTACCCCCCAAGGACCTCTTATCAACCATCTGGCAAGGCGAATAAACGTTGACAATTCTTATAATTTGTTTCTTCTCCTCCAATCTAAACTGACACCCACAAAACCAAGACCACAAAAATGATACTGTAATTTACCTTTCATTATATTCCAAATAGTAAGAATTCCACCACTATGCCCAATCGTAGGCCACGTAATCCAATCAAAATATGCATTGCTCCAAAGTTGGCAACACAACTCTCGTGAACAAGCTTCTAACTTTGTCTCTTGAAGAAGCAAAATATCAATGCCTTCTTGTCGTACCATTTTTTCCACCTATCGCTTTGTAACCCTCCCTCCAATCTCTTTAACATTGAATGAAATTAACTTCATGAGGAACCACACGCACCCTTTGTCGCCGCCACAGCATTTCTATCTCTAACGTCCAAACCAATAATTTTACCAATCACTTCTAAAATTAACTTCATGAGGAGGATTCAGCATTGCTACACACATCACCCTCCCCCACATTCACACCCACATAGATCACCTTATCCATACATTCATCTGAAATAAATATGGACCCATTACCATTCGCTCCACCAACTGGACCCACACTTGCCTTTTTTTTACTACAGACACCACTAACTAGGCCCATATCATCCTCCTTATTACTATTGACACCACCCTCCCTCATATTCAAAATCGGATGACCAGTGGAATAGGTAATGGGCCTCCTATCTTGAAAACTTATTTGCCATACACCTAATTCCTACTAAATTTCATAACCTAATTCATTATTATCTGCATTAGCAGCCAAATTCACCCCAACTGTATGGCCCACTTCCCTCTTATTTGTCTCATGTGCAATGCCAAAAGTTGGAACCACCAAATTTTTGTTACTTCCCAACCCTTCATTAATTTCCCCAATATTCTCCATAACATCCCCCATAAAATATGTTGCAACATTAACACAATTATTCTATGTTCCCAACTTTTTTGAACTAATTTGTCTCCCTTCCTCCGCCATTTTCGCACTAGAGTCTGTGGCCATTTTTTCACCAGCTCTACTTGCTACTGTCTCCTTGCGGTTGTTGCTACTATCATTGAAACTATACTCTTCCACATCATTCAAATCAACTGACTCATCTGAAAGGGAAACTGAAGAATCAGATTGTGTTTCATACAAACCTTCTTAAAAAAATTTACCACCATCCTCCTCGACCATCCTAATATCAAACAACAAATCAATAATTTTCACCTTTACATTTTGATTAATAAAATCTTTATCCGTTGTGCGTACACAAACTCTTGTAAAATCCATACACCTCCTCAAATTAGTATTGACATCCACCATAATGAATGACCCTAATAGATTCAGTAATCGCTGAAAAATCTCTGCTCCCATGAGGTACGCCATATATTCATACCCATGTCCCCCTTGTCACTGCCACCATACATGGGTGTCACCACAATATATCATAAAGCATACTCCCAAACAATTCTCTATTCCTCTCTGTAGCCTCCTCCCACCCCTTTGCAATATCACCCTCCCCTACAACTTAAAGCAACACCAAATCATCACCCATGTACATAGCTTGTACATCGTGAATACTGACATTCATCAATAGCTTCGGAACATATCCAACCTCTTCTAGCCTATACAAACAACTAACAATGGTCCTTTTACTCCATCTCAAGACCTTATCAACGTCAATCGAAAACTCCATTTGACACCATTGCTCCTTCTTTGACACCCACACAGTCTTAGACTCTAACCAATGCAAAGGATCTAGCGGTCTATTCATAATTGGCTTTACTGCAGCCACTTCCTTTTGTAAAAGACTGTTAAACACTACCTTCCCCTTGCCCTTTAGAACAGCCGCAAATGAAGTTGAAGGTTGACCATGAGAAATAGGCTGACTAGAAAACTCCACTAGACGCACTCGTTCCTTCGCACACCCACCTCGCACTTGTAACGCTAAACATTGATAACCAAATCCATCCGACCAATCGCGATACAATTTAAGCGTTGTGCCAAACTTTCAACGTTGCGAACATCACTAAAACGTACAAAGCCAAACCGCCAACCCTCCTTATCACGATTCCTCAGAAGAAACAAGTTCACCACCTTCCCATAACACCGAAAATATCCCACAACGCTGCTTCACCATGACTATCTAGGAAATTTGTGAAAAAGAAAGATAAGAACTGTTGCACTCTTTTCACATACCCCGTGAGACCCCCTTCCTTTTGAATATTACGGTGATTGACCACCAGCCACCCTTTGTTGTTCTCCAATCGCCACCTCCCACTCGCCTAACGTCCACTCTCACGCTCTCTCACCATTCTTTATTAGGACTTCTCCCACTAAGTACAAAGTTTATTGTCTATATTAAATGCTTTAACAATCTTTACATTATTCCGCATTCAGTTGGTCCTTCATTATTAGTATATGATTAGTTGTCCTATTTGTACTTGCATAATCTACTAGACAATACTGAAATACTTGAACAAAACAATAAGACTTTTTAAATACTTAATCTAATATATGTTATAAATTATTATATGAGTGAATGTCCATATTCATAACTCCTTATTCTTTGTAACTTACGATTTTGTAACTGTTTTGTTTAATTCTCATTCAAAGAGATACGATTCTTCAGTTATAGCTTTAGGCCTATAAATAAGTATCTCATTTGTATTAAGGATACGGAAAATGAAATTAAGATTCTCTCTTTCTCTCTATATTCTTCTCTCTATTCTTTCTTACAATTTTATCTTCATTTTATATCACGTTATCAGCACGAGGGCTTTACTACACACTTTTGCAAGAAAGGAACATTCTTGACCAAAGGTACGATATTCTTTTATTTTGATTTTTCTTATAGAAATATATCATTATTTATTTTAATTATTGCATATATAAATTTGTGTCTATAAAATATATATATATATATATATATAAGTAAATTACTAGTAATTTAATATTATTTTATTTTATTTTTACTTTTTGATCGTTATAATATTTAGATGATATCTAACTTATTTTTATTTTTATGATAGTACTAAATATGTCGAATCTTACAAATCTCGAATTTGTCGCACTTGATATTATGGGAAATAATTACTTATCATGGTTATTAGATGCTGAAATTCATTTAGATGCAAAAGGTCTTGGAGATACTATCAAAGAAGGAAATAAAGCATCTAATCAAGATAAGGCTAAAGCTATGATCTTTCTTCGTCATCACCTTCATGAAGGTTTCAAAAATGAATATTTCACGATAAAAAATCCACTTGTGCTTTGAAATAATTTAAAAGACAGATATGACCACCAAAAAACAGTCATTTTACCAAAAGATCGTTATGATTGGATGCATTTACGATTGCAAGATTTTAAAACTGTTAGCGAGTATAAATCAGCATTATTTAGAATCACATCTCAATTAAAATTGTGTAGAGAAAAGGTCACTGATGAAGATATGTTAGAAAAAATATTCTCCACTTTTCATGCATCTAATGTGCTCTTGCAGCAGCAATATCGTGAAAAAGGATTCAAAAAATATTTTGAGTTAATTCCTTGTCGCCTTGTGGCTTAACAAAATAATGAGCTTTTGATGAAAAATAATGAATTTCGTCCAACTTATAGTCGTGGTCGTGGTCATATTTGTGGTCGTCATCGTGGATGTAACAATAATCGTGGTCGTGGTAATAATTAGAAATATACATCTTCACACCAAAAGTGAAAAAATGGTGAAAAAATTGAAAAGGATAAAGCTACTTAAAGTAGCAAAAATATGAAAGACAAATGTTATCGTTGTGAAAGCAAAGGTGTATCAAGAATCACTTAAAAATAAGGGAAAAAGATATAGAAAAATTTTATTTATGAAGATGACAATGATTTTATTTATGATCATATAGACGTTACTCACTTAGATGTTGCTGATTTTTTTGCTGATCCAGATGAAAAAATTGACCATCTCATTGGTGATTGAAGTGTCCAAAAATAAGTTATTATTATTATTATTATTATTATTGAGTTATTATGTTTTTTTTATGTTAATTTATGTTTAATGTTTTTTTTTTCTTCTTCTCTCTATATGTAAAAAAAAAATAATAATAATTATGTTTAAAATAAGTTATAGTTGTTCTTTCATTGATGTAATTGTTATTTAAATTGAATTTTAATATAGTCAGTGTAAATAAATTATAATGAATAATAATAAATTTTCACCATTTTTTTGTATCTAATTTATTTATTTATTTATCTATTTTGCTATGAAGAGATATAGACGACACTAACAATGAAGACATATGTCTTGTTGATAGTGCAACAACTCACACAATTCTGAAAAATAAAAAATATTTTTCTCATTTAGTGATGCAACAAGCTAATGTGAGTACTATATCCGGTAGAATAAAAATTATTGAAGGCTCCGGTAGAGCTAATATATTGTTTCCTGGTGGAACAAAATTACACATTGTTAGTGCATTATACTCCACTAAGTCTCATAGAAACTTATTAAGTTTCAAGGATATCCGCAAAAATGGATACCATGTTGAAACAACAAATGAAGGAAGAAAAGATTACATGTATATCACAAAAATTATCTCAAATAAAAAATACGTGTTAGAAAAATTACCTTCTTTTTCTTCTAGCTTATATTACACACATATAAATATAATTGAAACACACATTATTGTAAACCATAGTTTACAAATAAGGGTAATTTTTTTATTTGGTATGAACGATTAGGCCATCTTGGATCAATCATGATGCGAAAAATAATTGAAAATTCATATGAACATTCATTGAAGAGCCAGCAGATTCTTCAATCAAATAATTTCTCATGTGTTGCTTGTTTTCAAAGAAAACTAATTAGTCAACCATCACCAGCTAAAGTTGAAAATGAATCTATCATATTTTTAGAATGTATACAAGGTGATATTTGTGGACCAATACACCCATCATGTGGACCATTTAGATATTTTATGATTTTGATTGATGCATCAACGAAATGGCCATCTCGAGATTA
Organism: Abrus precatorius; assembly: GCF_003935025.1. Taxonomy (NCBI): domain Eukaryota; kingdom Viridiplantae; phylum Streptophyta; class Magnoliopsida; order Fabales; family Fabaceae; genus Abrus; species Abrus precatorius. The sequence goes on along the minus strand of NW_020874417.1, from coordinate 12,309,203 downwards.
CTTGCACAAATAATTTGTTTAAGAGCTCATCTTCTTGATTATCCAATTAAGAAAATACACCTTGACAATGCTGGTGAATTTACATCTTGAGCTTTTAATGATTATTGTATGTCTATTGGGATTGATATTAAGCATCCTGTAGCACACGTACATAGTCAAAATGGACTTTCTGAATCATTGATCAAGCATCTAAAATTAATTGCAAGACCATTATTCGCATCAGACCAACAAGCTATCATATGTTATTCCCTTTGCAATTAGTTTCTAGTCAACAACCAAATATTTCTCATCTTAGGATTTATGGATATGCAGTGTATGTTCCTATTGCTCCACCACAACGCACTAAGATGGGTCCTCAAAGAAGGTTAGGAATATATGTTGGCTATGAATCTTTATCTATAATAAAGTACCGTGAGCCAATGACAGGAGATTTATTCACTGCTCAATTTGTTGATTATCATTTTAATGAATCATTTTTTCCTACTTTAAGAGGAGAAAATAAACATTTGGAAAAGGAGATAAGTTGGAATGAATTATCTTTATCTCATCTTGATCCTCGAACAAAACAGTGCGAACTAAAAGTTCAAAAGATAATTCATTTGCAAGGTTTAGCCAACCAACTACCAAATGTGTTTACGAATCCAAAAATAGTGACTAAATCATATGTCCCGACTGTTAATGCTCCAATCAAAATCAATGTTCTGATTGGACAATATAATGTTGTAAATCAATCTGAATCACGTATGAAGCGTGGTAGACCTTTTGGTTCCAAAGATAAAAATCCTCAAAAAAGAAAAGGAACTAAAAATCAAGGTGACCAAAATGAGGATGTAAAGACTTCAGAAGAGTCATAAGACATAATTAATATTTTAGTTCCTGAAGAAACACAGGTACGTGAAAATGATGAAAATAAAAAGATCTCAATAAATTATGTCATGAATAGAATACAATGGAACCGAAATGAAGTCAATATTGATGATATTTTTCATTTAATGTAGCATTGGATGTGATAACTAATATAGAGGATCATGAACCAAAATCAGTCAATGAGTGTAGACAAAGAAGTGACTAGGCAAAATGGAAAGCTGCAATTGAGGAATAATTAAAGTCGCTTACAAAGTGTCATGTTTTTGGACCTGTAGTTCGTACACCTGAAGATGTAAAGCCAGTTGGATATAAATGGGTTTTTGTGCGAAAACAAAATGAAAAGGGTGAAATTGTGAGATATAAAGCACAACTTGTTGCCCAAGGTTTTTCGCAAAGACACGGTATTGATTTTGAACAAACATATTCACCTGTAGTGGATGCAAATACTTTTCGATACTTGGTCAGTTTAGCAGCAAATGAAAGATTCGATTTGCGATTAATGGATATTGTTAAAGCCTATTTGTATGACTCACTTGATAATGACATTTATATGAAACTCCCTGAAGGTTTGAATTTATTAGATGTATACAATTCAAATTCTAGAGAAGGTTATTCAATCAAGTTGAATAAATCACTTTATGGATTGAAACAATCTAGACGCATGTGGTATAATCGCCTTAGCGAATATTTGTTGAAGGAAGGATATAAAAATGACCCTATTTGTCCATGCATTTTTATAAAAATATCTTATAATGAATTTGTAATAATTGCTATTTATGTTGATGATTTAAATATCATTGGAACTCCTGAAGAGATTTCAAAAACAGTAAATTGCTTAAAGAAAGAATTTGAAATGAAGGATCTTAGAAGGACAAAGTTTTCTCTTGGATTACAACTTGAATATATAAAGAATGGAATTTTTATGCATCAAGAAACTTATACTTCAAAAGTGTTAAAACGATTTTATATGGATAAATCACATCCCTTGTGTACTCCAATGGTTGTAAGGTCACTAGATGTAAACAAAGATCCTTTCAAACCTCGGGAGCAGGATGAAGAACTACTAGGTCCTGAAGTACCTTATCTTAGTGCAATTGGAGCACTAATGTATCTTGCTTGTCATACAGGACTTGATATATTATTTGTTGTTAACTTATTAACAAGGTATAATTCTTCACCTACAAGAAGACATTGGAATGGAGTTAAACATATATTTCGTTACCTTAAAGGTACAATGGATATGGGTTTATTTTACCCAAACAAATCTAAATCTGAGTTGATTGGTTATGCAAACGCGGGTTTTTTATCTGACCCATATAATGGTATATCACAAATAGGTTATTTGTTTACATGTGGTGGTACAGCCATTTCATGGCAATCTATGAAACAAACCATAACGGCTACGTCATCCAATCATGCAGAAATTTTAGCATTACATGAAGCAAGTCAAGAATATGTCTGATTAAGATCTATGATTCAACATGTGCAAGAAACTTGTGGTTTATCGTCAGGAAAAATGACCACAACAATTATATGTGAAGATAATGCTACATGTATTACTCAATTGAAAGAAGAGTACATTAAAGGATAGAACAAAGCATATTTCTCCAAATTTCTTTTTTACCCATGATCTTCAAAAGAATTATGATATAAATATTCAATAAGTTTGTTCATGTGAGAATCTAGCAAATATTTTCACAAAGTCACTTCCAAGTAAAACTTTTGAGCAACTAGTTCACAAGATTGAACTTCGTCGTCTTCGAAATGATTGTCCATATGAGAGGGAGAATTAAATACACTCTGCACTCTTTTTTCCTTAGCTATGGTTTTTTTCCATTGGGTTTTCCTGACAAGGTTTTTAATAAGGCAGCATGTAATAGCGTATTAAATAATAATGTATTTTTCTTAGGCTTTTATCCCATTGAGTTTTTCCCAGTTAGATGTTATGAAATATATTCTCAAATAATGGACATTCAAGGGGGAGTGTTATGAATTATTATATGAGTGAATGTCTATATTCATAACTCCTCCTTATTCTTTGTACTTACAATTTTGTAATTGTTTTATTTAATTCTCATTCAAAGAGATACGATTCTTCGGTTATAACTTTAGGCCTATAAATAAGTGTCTCATTTGTATTAAGGATACGGAAAATGAAATTGAGATTCCCTCTTTCTCTCTATTCTTTCTTACAATTTTACCTTCATTTTATATCAATATACAATTATTTTCATTTATCAAAACTCAGAATTCTTGTCTTTTTGAAAGGTTGACTTAATAATCACCCCATTTTTTTATGATGACAAATACTTATACTTTTTAATTAATACATACATTCTCAAGTGTTATAGTTCACTCTCATGTCAGCATATGAAATATGAGTTTCATGCCTCTGTCTTCTAACTAATGCAATGATCAAATGCCTATCTAATAGAAAGTTGGAAAGTTTTGGTGGAAAATCGTCTAAGCTAACTGCTATGAACTGACACTTTCTCACCTTCAATATGGGATGCTTTCAACCATCCCAAATGTATTTAGAAGCATGTATACTTTCAAAACGCAATAAAAATGGATCATTTGCCTCGAATTAATCACTATATCTTCAAATGAAGATGAAGCCATTTGAAAAATCTAAAATATTAATTAGTATTATTATGTAATTGTAAACTGTTCAAAATAAATTTTTAAATTATATACTTTTGTATACTACTAATAGTGCAATTTTTAAATTTAAATGAAGAGAATATAAATTTAAAAATATATATAATTCTATATGTAATGTGGATTATATAACCTACACTTATTATAACAATTATGTTTCATAAAATAACAAATATAAGTGTTCTAGGTTTTGATTTTGTCGATTATTACAATGTCACAGAGACTACCAATATTATTTTTACAAAATTGTTTTTTTACAGTTCCATTTAAATTCGTATTATATAAGTATATTAATTTTAAATTAAACCTGTATAAATAAAAATTTACGTCAAAGTATTTTTAGCAACTAGTAATCTTATATGTATTATATAAATTGTAACGATAGTGTTATTGCAGATTTTTGTCGATTATTGCAATGTCACATAGACTACCAATATTATTTTTACAAAATTTTGTTTTTACAGCTCCATTTAAATTTGTATTATATAAGTATATTAATTTTGAATTAAACCTGTATAAATAAAAATATACATCAAAGTAATTTTAGCAACTAGTAATCTTATATTTATTATATAAATTGTAATGATAGTGTTATTGGAGATCAAAATTAAAAATTTTACAAGCGCAATTATATCAACAATCATTTCAATTATTGATTGTAATTTTATTTAATTATATTCAATACTTAATTTTAATAAAATATTGACAAATTTAATGTATAGAATTATTTCAGCATATATCAATTATTTCTAAATTTAAGTTATCTTAAATTAATTTCACTTTAATTCTTACCATAATATTTCTATTAACAACTTTTTTAATCTTTTATAATGTATTTTATTTATTACATAATTAATCTTTAATATTTTGTAATTACAAATTCGTACAAATTAATAAACATTTATTTCATATTGATGTCAAACAAAAATTTAACAAAGTATAATCTAATAAATAAAAGTTACATGATTTTTTATAAATTTTAATATATGACATGTATATTTTTTATTAATATAATTAATTATTTTTTACAAAAAATTTACTAATAATTCTGTTTTAGTCTATAAGGACCTAACAAATATTATTTAATTACATTCTTGCTTTATATATAGCGTTATTGTATTTAATTTTATTTATTTACTAACTCCTAATTTATATTCATCTATTTTATGTAATACTTTATAAATTAATCTGACTATTAATTTTTATTAAATAATGGTCAAATTTTTTGCAATATATATTAAATGATATGTATTATTCTTAACGTTATTTAAATATTTTTAACAAAGAGGTGCAATCTATATTCTATTTTACTCTATACGAATTTAAAAAATTAAAATTAACTACATTGTTGATTTATTAAATTTTAAAATTTTTAAGTTTATAAACTTATTTCAATCTCCTAATTAACATTAGTATATCTTTTCTAATTAATTTATTTAGCTATTTCATTAAATAAATATTATATTTCATGATACTACAACTTGATTAATTTAATTTACTTACATTAAACTAAATTTTTTTCTCTATATTAAATTTTCTCTTAATATCGTATTAACAAGATTTATTTTATGATTGTATTATTTAAACATTCAATATTTTAACTTACTACTGTTACCTTGTTTAAATTTATTCAAACTCATGGTTTTATTTCAGTTTAGTACAATATAATAAATTTAATTTATCTATATTTCAATTTTTTGTTTATATTAAATATTTTCTTCTTTTCATTTACTCTCCTAATTAATCATTTCCAATAAGCTAATTTATCATATTTTTTAATCAATACAATATTTATTTTTTAAATGTAATCTTTTCGTCCTATAAATTTAACTAATTATGTATTTTAAACAATATATTATTTAACTGAAATTATACATTTATAAAAAAATTTACTGTCATTAAGTGTATACATTATAAAATTTTTCCGAGAGCCTAAACATACTAACAAATATATCAACTAATATATTATTTAACTGCAATTATACATTTATCAAAGAAAGGTTCATCAAACTGCTCAACATCAGAACCATTTTGTTTGTCACGATCTGTCAAAAGTTGAAAATAAGGTTTTGAATCTGATGCATCAGGACCATTTTCGATTTTCACTTTGGACAACTCTGATTTTTCTAATTCAAGGTGTCCATCAAGTATATTTTTTTGTATGATATCAATTTTAAGTTTGCAGCATTCAAGTTTTTTCCGCATTCGATACGGACCTTCAATGGGACAATGCTGGCTCTGGCTCTTCAGTCAAACAGGATTTACTTAGTGGGAATATCCCTCGTTCATGCACCCATACTTATCCTGCCCAACAACTCTCAACTCAGTGGACATTGCATCACGAACTAAATCCAGTGCATATCTTCGCTCATTTACCTGCTCCCAGTGTCTTAAAAATAAGTTTCTTTCCTTAAAGCTGTAAAGAAAGGTTTCCAAATCTGTCCAAATCCCAGACAATTCCACTCCCGTCTGCTTTTAGATCTCCCTGCTTGCTGGTCCCATCCAGTCTCTGTCCATTCGCAGCCAAAGTCAAATGGCTTCTAAAGAATCTAAAATGGCCATACTACCATCACCATAGGCCTAGTTAGGTACAAATTGGAGAAGATCTCTGTCCTGGAAGAGACCTCTTTATCCTCTACCAAGTATGTACATAAAACAAGTACAGCCCGGGATAAGCACTTCCTCAAAAAGATAGCAAGAGCGTAGTTTCCACCTCAATTCACTCACTCTAGCATTTCCAACTGATGACCCAGTAGTGAGTGACCTGTAATAGTTTACCAGGTGGGGATGGTGAATATCCTAATTTCCCAGTGTGTTTTAGCTTTCCATTTAGATAAACATATGCAAAACTAGCTTGAAACAGCCCAGTAAGAGCATTTGGTTGGTTGTGAATGACTGCAAGGTGATGCCACCTTCCAACTTAAGTTCTAAACCAGAAAATGATAAGTAGGAAGTGTTGCTGGTTGCAAGATATTAAGAAATTTGGGCCTAATTCATTACAAAAAGCTAATTCTTAGGAGAAGGACCTAGTCCACTAAAATTCTCTACTAATAAATTTAATAGGTACATTACAACTCCTTTTGAAACCAACAGGGATTAACAAAAAATACAAACTTTATCGGTAAAGTGGATAACAAGATAATAAACTCTTAATGAATCGGTAAAGTGAATAACAACATAATAAACTCTTAATGGATATTCAGACATAGTAACAAGAAAGGAAATTACTGCAAAATTTTGATTTCAAAATAACGTTAAAGTACCAGGATCTTAATGCACATATTATGCAAAGCAACTATACAATATTGCGACTTTTCTTCGCTGTTATTTTTTTTCTTTTTTTTGAAATGGCTTCTTTACTCTCTAGTACTTTTTTGAGACTGCTTCTTTTCTCTCTTGTACTTCCTCACTCACAATTGTGTTGCACTGTTATTTTTCTCTATCTCAGTAACTTTCTATAACACGCTTCTTTTTTTACAAAGTCAATGTGGCCCCACTTGATGGTGACCCACCTAACAAATCTCTCCCTCACCAATCAAGTTGGGCAACTGTCAACCAGACCCGCTTTCCTCAGACAAGTGACAACTTTTTCAGTAGGCAAAATCTTTGTCATCATGTCTGAACCATTCTCATCAGTATGGATTTTCTCCAATGATAATTGCTTCATCATCCAACACATCCCTTATCCAGTGATAACGAACTTCAATGTGCTTTGACCTTAAATGAAATGTTGATTTTTTGTTGAGATGGATTGCACTTTGACTATCATAGTGCAAAGCATACTTCTTTTGAGAAAGACTTAGCTCCTGTAGAAATTTTTGCATCCATAAGAGTTCCTTTGTAGCTTTTGTAATAGTAATATACTCTGTCTATGTAAAAAACAAAGCAAGGTACTTTTGTAACCTTGACTACCATGACACTGTTCCACTCGTAAAAGCCATCATATAATCAAAAGTAAACTTTTAGAGTCCACATCACCAGCCATATCTACATCAATGTAACAATCTAACATAAGTTCATCACTCCCAAAGCATAAACATACTCCAGAAATACCTTTGAGATATCTAAGAATCCACTTCATAGCTTGTCAATGCTCCTTACCAGGATTAGAGATAAATCTGCTAACAACACTAACAACATCAGCAATATCAGGCCTTGTGCATACCGTGACATACATTAAGCTACCAATAACAGATGCATAACGAATCTTTAACATTTCTTCTTTTTCTTTCTCATTTGTAGGGCACTGCAAGGAGCTCACTTTCAAGTAACTTGCATGTGGAGTACAAACTGGTTTGAAATTGCCTATGTGAAACCACTCCAATACGCTGTGATATCAACAATTTACCATTCTTTCTATCCTGAATAATTCTCATTTAAAGAATTTATTTTATAGGGTCCAAATCCTTCATTGCAAAGAACTTATTCATCTATCTTTTGAGTTTCTCAATCTCATTCATATCATGACCAATAATCAACATGTCATCCACTTAAAGCAAGAGAATAATAAAACTTCTATTATGAAACTTCGTCATAAATACACAATGATCAGAAGAAGTCTTACTATACTAGTGATCTACCATAAATAATTTAATTTAATGTTAATAAAAAATATATATTAATAATCATAAATTTAAGAGATAAGATTCTTAAAAGTAAATTTTAAATTTAAAAAAATTAACTTTTATATATGTAAAAAATAGATATTTATAAAAAAAATTTAAAATTTATATAAGTTAATAAAAAAAGTTAAGTAACAACTCTAATCTCTAAAATTTAGAACAAAATTAATAAATATAGATAAAAAGATAAAATAATTGTAATAAGAGAGAGTGTATTTGCATATCATTCTTAGTAAACTTTTATCGTAAATTATCATGTAGCATACTATAAAGAATAGTTCTACGGGTGTTTCACTTTCTAAATAGTATTTTCTTATAATATAATATAAAATTGATAATGATAAAATATAATAATAACAATAATAAAATAAAACCTAAAGATAAATCAATTGGCATAATATTTAAATTATTTTTTTATTATTATCACTATTATTATTGTTAAAAAATTAAAAGAAAGAAGAAATAAAAAAATTCAAACTTAAAATCTTAAAGAAAAGAAAATTTTACCTATTTAGAAAAATTTACCTATTTCTTTCAATTAATTTTTCTTATCACAAAATAAATTATAAATTGACATTGGACTCAATCTTTTTAAATATCATAAGTTTGTTGTTTAGTTGATTCAAGCATGATTCATTATTGTTAGAAATATGCAAATATGGAAATATAATTAATTATAACAATGTTGTAATTAAGGAGATGATATGCTGCATTTAAGGAAATAATATTCTTGTAATTATGGTAATTAGATAACCATAATATCTCTGTAATTAATCCTTGTATTAATGCTCCTAGTATAAATATATGCTCATCGGTTGAATTATTTTTTCCAGAAATCGTATTTTTCTTCCCATTTCTGATCTCTGTTCTAGCGACACTGTTCACTGTGGTGTACTGTTCTAACATCATTGTTCACTATGGTGCACTGTTCTGACGTCACTGTTCACCGTCACGTACTGTTCTGACGTTACTGTTCAGCACCGACGTACTGCTCCGGCAACTTGTTTGGATGGCGATTATACCCCCAGACTCGTCTCGCTCTATTGGTTCCAAATCTACTCTCAATTTTTTCGTTCTGAGCCTTTGCAAGGTTTTTTCTATTTTTTTCGCTGCTGCAGGTGTTTTCTCTCTCCTCATTACAACCCATGGCAAGTTCTACTACTCCCAAAGCTAATGCATCCATTTTTACTAACTATATCACTGCCCCACTCTATACAAAGAAGCTTGACAGCCACAATTATGATTCTTGGGCCTCCGACCTCAAACTTTGGCTTAAGGGCCAAGGCTACACGGACCACCTTACGACCAAGGAAGACTCTATGGTTACTGCTAACCGTGAAAAGTGGAGTAAGATCGATACCCAGCTTTGTAGCATCAACAAGTCCACCATTCATCCTTTTCTGCAGTAAATTTTTCGTTCTCATGAGACTTGTGAGACTGTTTGGGTACAGGCTAAGAAACTCTATACTAATGACACTCAGCGTCTTTACGAGGTTTGTCAAGATCTCATGAGTGTCATTGCTCCTCGCCGTCTTGATGGAACAATGTCTAAATATTTGGGCAAGGTCAGTGGTGTTCTTCATGACTTTAATGAACTCGTCTCCCGTTGATACCCCTGCAAAGGAATTGAACCAATGCAAGACCTTCTTTATGTTGGGCTACCTATTGATTACCCTATGGTTTAGGATCAGATTTTGGGCTCTCCTACTGTCCCTACTATGAATTTTGCTTGGTCCACCTTACTTCGCATACCGCCCAAGTCTCCTTCTGACTCATATGTCGCTCCTGTCCCCATTGATCCCGCTACTTTGGTATCTCAGAATAGTGACCGTAGTCGCCTCCGCAAACCTTGTGAAGGTCATCCCAAGTGTGACCATTGTCACAAACTTGGTCACACCATAGACCGGTGCTTTGCTCTCCATGGTTGTCCCCCTCGGATCGTGAATGCTGTCCAGGCTGCTCCATTACCTCTGCCTGAAACTTCCACTTTGTCATCTGCTTCTCAGGCACCTTCTGCTATCCTTTCTGATTTCCTCAAGTGGTATGAGGATCGCCAGGCCTCTACTTCCATTGCTTCTGTTGCACACACAGGTAATTCTTTTGCTAGTATCTCTCACTCTACCTCTCTTGGTCCATGGGTCCTCGACTCTGGCGCCACTGACCACATTACTAGTAATAAGTTTATTTTTTCTTCTCTATCCACCTCTGCTTATTTACCTTCTATTACTATGGCTGACGGGTCTCAAACACAGTCTTAAGGCCTTGGTATTGTTCATCCCCTTCCATCACTTTTGATCAATAATGTCTTATATTTTCCTGGGTCTCCTTTTAATCTTCTCCCTATAAGTTGTCTTACTCGTTCTCTTGACTGTGTAGTTTCTTTCACTAAAGACTCTGTGTTTTTACAGGACCGAATTTTGAGGTGGATGATTGGCACCAGATGTGAATCACATGGACTATATCAACTTCGTCCCTCGGCTCATGCTGGATCGGTGGTAGATTCTCCTCTCCTTCTTCATGCTCTGTTGGGTCACCCTAGTCTTCAAAAGCTCCAGCAAATGGTGTCGCGTCTCTCCATATTATCTACTTTGTCTTGTGAGTCATGTCAATTAGGAAAACATATTTGTAGTTCTTTTCATAATCGTGTCAATCAACGAGTTGTGTCTCTTTTTAGTTTGGTCCATTCAGATATTTGGGGTCCTAGTCGTACTATGTCTACCTTAAGGTTTAAGTATTTTGTTACCTTCATTGACGATTATTCTTGTTGTACTTGATTGTTTTTAATGAAAAATCGTTCTGACTTATTCTATATTTTTAAGTCCTTTTACCATGAAATTAAAAGTTAATTTGGTGTTCCCATTCATATTTTACATAATGATAATGCAAAAGAATATTTGTCTCAATATTTTCAATCATTTATGGCTTGCAATGGCACTTTTCATCAAACCTCTTGTACACATACTCCTCAACAAAATGGGGTTGTTGAAAGAAAGAATAGACATCTTATTGAGATTACTCGGACTCTCCTTCTTCATGGTAATGTTCCTCATCAATTTTGGGCGATGTTGTCCTTACAGCCTATTTTCTTATCAATCGTATGCCCTCTTCTACTCTTAATAACCAGGTATCTCACTCTATCCTGTTTCCTCACTAGTCCTTACATCCTTTACCTCCTTGTGTTTTTGGGTCCACTTGCTTTGTTCATAATCTTAGTATAGAGGTTGACAAACTTTTGCCTCGTGCTCACAAATGTATCTTCCTTGGTTACTGTTGATCTCAAAAAGGTTATAAGTGTTACTCTTCTACCCTTAAACGTTATTTTATCTTAGCTGATGTTACTTTTTTTGAGTCTGTTCCTTTCTTTAGGTCTGAGTCTTCTCCAGCACCGTCTCAGTCTATCACATCTCTCTCACTTGTTCCTGTTGTTTTTCAACCCCCAGAGACACCACTTCCACTAGATGACTTTCCTCCAGATGCTCCTCCTCTGCTTCCTTTACAGGTTTATCTCCGGCAGCCCCACCTACCTCCTGTGCTACCACTGGCCAATGAAGGGACTCCGTCTGACTTACTGCTGACTCCAACTCATTCACCTCTTCTGGCATTGCCTTCTGAGACTGATCTTCCTATTTCTCTTCCCAAAAGGTATATGTTCCACTTGCAATCCTTCTCCTCATTATGTTGCTTTATCATATCATTGTTTATCTTTCTTCCATTATATGTGCCTTTCGTCTTTGTCTTCTGTTTCTATTCCTAAACATCTAGATGAAGCTCTTTCACATCCTGGTTGGCGTCAAGCTATGTTTGATGAAATGAGTGCACTTCAAAACAGTAGGACTTGGAACCTAGCTCCTCTATCAACGGGCAAATCAGTTGTCGGATGCTAATGGGTTTACACAGATAAGGTTGGACCAGATGGGCATGTTGATTGCCTTAAAGCTCGCTTGGTCGCCAAAGGTTATACCCAAATCTTTGGCTTGGATTGTGGTGACACTTTCTCTCTAGTGGCCAAAATGGCGTCTATTCGCTTGTTCTTGTCCATGGCTGCAATCCGCCATTGGCCTTTTTATCAGCTTGACATCAAGAATGCTTTTCTTCATGGTGATCTCACTGAAGAAGTCTATATGAAGCAACCTCCTAGTTTTGTTGCTCAGGGGGAGTCTTTCGAATTAGTTTGTCGTCTTCGAAAATCCCTATATGGCCTCAAACAGTCTTCTAGGGCATGGTTTAGCAGATTCAGCACTGTAGTCTAGTAGTTTGGGATGACTCAGAGTGAAGCAGATCATTCAATTTTCTATCGTCATTCACCCACAGGATGCATTTACTTGATTGTTTATGTCGATGACATTGTTATTACTGACAATGATCACCATGGCATTATACAAATAAAGCAACACCTATGTCACCATTTTCAAACAAAAGACCTTGGCAGACTTTGATATTTCTTGGGAATAAATATGGGACAATCCAGGAATGGTATTGTTATTTCCCAAATGAAGTACGCATTGGATATCTTAGAGGAAACATGTTTGATGGGTGCTAAACTTGTGGATACTCCTATGGATTCCAAACTTCTACCAAGTCAAGGGAGCCTCTTTCTGACCCAAAGAAATATAGGAGATTGGTTGGGAAGCAAAACTATCTTACTGTCACTCGTCCAGACATCTCTTATGCAGTCAGTGTGGTAAGTCAATTTCTCAATTCTCCCTGCGAAGGACACTGGGACGCATTGATTCGCATCTTAAAATATATCAAAGGAGCCCCAGGGAAAGGACTCATGTATGAGGACAAGGGTCATGCTCAGATTGTCAGTTACTCTGATGCAGATTGGGCAGGTTCTCCTATTAATAGAAGGTCTACTTCTAGTTATTGCATTCTTATTGGAGAGAATTTGATTTCTTGGAAAAGTAAGAAGTAAAGTGTAGTTGCCCGCTCAAGTGCAGAAGTAGAATATCAAGCCATGACTTTAACCATATGTGAACTTATCTGGCTAAAATAACTTCTTAAAGAACTGAGATTTGGGGAGATTACACAAATAATACTTATTTGTGATAACCAAGCAGCCTTGCATATTGCCTCAAATCTGGTATTTCATGAAAGGACACAACACATTGAGATCGATTGCCACTTCATTCGTGAGATCTTATCGAATGACATCACTAGAAGTTTTGTCAATTCAAATGACCAACTGACAAATGTTTTTACTAAATCTTTGAGAGGTCCTCGAATTAGTTACATATGGGGCAAGTTTGGTGCATATGATCTATATGCTCAAGCTTAAGGGGGAGTGTTAGAAATATATAAATATGAAAATATGTAATTATAATAATGTTGTAATTAAGGAGATGATGTGCTGCATTTAAAGAAATAATATTCCTGTAATTATGGTAATTAGGTAACCATAATATCTTTATAATTAATCTTTGTATTAATGCTTCTAGTATAAATATATGCTCTAGTATGTAGTTGAGACACACGAATTCACTCAATGCTCTTTTGTTTTATTTTCTCTTAACAATTTTTATTAAAAAAATAAAGACAAGTGAAATGAAATGGGTATGAATAAATTCTAAAATTTACTTTTAAAACCATAGATGCAAGGACTTGCAAAATACAATGATATGTAGAAAATATTTGAATTGGATTTGCAAGATTATTGGTTTAATGATGAGAATTTTTAGCTTTTTTAAATAAAAAATACAATACAAGAAAAATTACACACTTAAAAGAGAAAAGATAGAAAAAGTATTATTTAATATATTTTTGTTAAATGCTCTTGCAAGCCGTATCTTTTGTTCTTTATTTTTCTTTTTGTTGGCCTTCCTCACTATAGTTGCTATCTCTTTTTCAATTTTTCTCTTTTTTTCTTGGTTAGAGAATGATGTTCTCTCTAATGTGTATTTATCAAAATGTAAATTTTACTTAACATTCAAAATCTCTAATTTTTTAAAATTACATTTTGAAAGGATCTCCTTCTGAGTAAATTTACTCTTTTTTTATTTATTCTCTCTATTTTAATTAATTAATTAATTAATATTTAAAATAACTCTTATTTTCTCACTCTCTTACTCTTTGATAACCAATCCGTGAATTCACTGTCGAGTCAATCTATTTAACCTCTCAAATAAATTGCTCATTATCTTTAATATTTGAATGTTTAGTTTTTTATTAATTTTTTATTTGTTATTTAGAAATAAAATTAGGGACACTGGCATTCTTTATTTGGGATATGGGGTATATATAGAAAGGAGTGAGTTGTATTTTTATCTTCCCTGTGCCATCTTCAATGGGAAGAAAGTTGACTAGTTTTCTCAAAAGGTGGGTGATAACTGATAAATGATAATAGGTCCTCCGTTTCCTTAATTCTTTATTGGGGGCAAGCGCCAAAGAAGATACGTCAATTTTAACCACACTTTCATCGCACGTATAAACTTTGACCCACGTGTGGTCAAGTCAAAACAATGTAATTGACCACGTTTTCAATGTGCTGCACTCCATTTCCCCAAACATATAAATTCAGTCTTGGGAACGCCCTTTTTCTCTTACTCAACCGCCGCGGAAATTAAAGTAAACCCAACACATGGATCGGTTTTTTCCTGAGAAACTTCTGGGTGAGATTTTCTGGGATGAATCTCTCTTAGCCACAAACCAAAGTGATTTTCTCCAGAATTCCCAGTTCGTGAAGGATCAACCTTTTCTTCGTTCAACTCAAAGTGCTTTCGTTCAATATCGAGAACTACCCATAATCAATTCTCCAAAATGGTCAAATTCTCAAACCATGAGTAAGAGAATGATTGCGTTCTTGAGAAAAAGTTTGACCGCAGAGAGCAACACGGGAGCAGAGCATGAAAGAGAACGTTGTTTTAGGCACATGATTAACGAAAGAATGAGGAGACAGAGGCAGAGACAGTGTTGCTTGGCCCTGCATGCGTTGTTACCTCATGGAACCAAAGTACTGAAAAATTAATTTACTTATATGAGATGAGCCTGAGTCTTTAATTCATTGACCCATTTTCAATTTTCAAGGTCTCTAATATTGGGTTATTTTTTTCTTTTTCTTTAATCGCAGACGGATAATAATTCTGTAATTCAAATGGCAGCCAAGGAGATCATTCGGCTACAAGGATGCAGAGAAGAGTTGCAGAGGAAAAATGTTGTTCTTGAAGCAAATCTTGAAGACGTGAAGAGCAACAGAGTTGAGGGAAGCAAAGTTCAATTTTTAAGAGTTCCATATCCTACTTCGGGGATAGATTCTATGATTGAGACCCTCAAATGCTTGAAATACCGTGGAGTGGACACCAGAAGCATCAAATCAACTTTTTCCCCGCATGAGTTGTTTGCAGCGTTAGAGACAGAGACCAAGGTATGTTTGTGTGTAACCAACTAGATTGTTACCATGTGGCATCTACAACATAAATCATAAAACAGGATTAAGATTGTTTGTCCCAATAATAATGTCTTGGTATTGTTGAAAGGTTGCAGATGCTGAAGTGGAAAGGGCAATTTGGAGCACACTTGATGAACTTGAGTGGAGCTTTCTTTCCCATGCCATTGAAGGTTCTAAAAGGCAAAGGCTAGATCTGAAGCTTTAGACCAAACTGAGTTTTATTACCCAAAAGAAAAGAGGAGGTTGGATTTGTAAATAGACGCGCGATGAAGAAGACATGTACGGGTCAATTGATTTTTGGTTTTATTTATAGTCGTCAAGGTTGTCTACATGTGAAGTCTTCTATGAAATGAAGATTCGAAAACGTCGCACACGCGTTCCATTCACCTAATACAAGAAACGTAGAAGGCAATTAATTGACAGAAAACCGTAAATAATTTAAGTTGAAGTTGTATTTTATGAAATTCTTATTAAATAATTTATGTGTTCTATCAATATATTAAATTCTTATTATATGAAATAAAATACTGAGACCGTTAATCCCACTGTTTTCAAAAGTTCGAAACTCTAATACAATTTCTTCCCAAGACACCTATATATTTTATAACAAATGACTAAGTTAAAAATTAACACAAATATATTCAGTAATCAATATTTTAGATTGAATATAGAGTAGTGTAAGATCTATATCATAAAAAGTAAAGTATTTAGAGAAAGATTATTATATATATATATATATATATATATATATATATATATATAATAATCCATATGTTAATATTAATATTAAAATTGTTTGTGATAACGTGAATTACTCCTTTTTTTTGTAATTTTGATCTTAATTTTAGAAATAAAAGCTGTCACTTAATTTTTTTTATTGCCTTATATAAACTTTTAATTTCATTTTTCAAATATTTTTGTTTAAATATAAAATTCATAAATATGTTATTTTTATTCTTTTAAATAAATTGTTTTAAATTATTATTATTTTATTAATTTTTTTATCATTTTGATACATATTATTTATATTTATAAAATTACATTATATATGTAATAATTATTTACAAAAATAGAATTCTTTCTTAATTATTAATTTGTATAAAATAAAATACACATGCATTGCACGGATTATTAACCAGTAATCTAAAAGTTCGAGTTGAATTTCATTAAATCATTATATTTTATCATTTTTTTCTGTTTTCTGAACATATGATAAGATATTAAATAGAAAAGCTTTCTTAAACAAAATCAAT
Organism: Abrus precatorius; assembly: GCF_003935025.1. Taxonomy (NCBI): domain Eukaryota; kingdom Viridiplantae; phylum Streptophyta; class Magnoliopsida; order Fabales; family Fabaceae; genus Abrus; species Abrus precatorius. The sequence goes on along the minus strand of NW_020874417.1, from coordinate 12,292,416 downwards.
TCAATGATTATTCAATATTTAACATGTATATTAAATACTTCCATATTAGGTGCACTAGGGATCCCATATTTTATATATTAAAAATAACTTAATACTAATTTATGATTAAACATTACAATTCTTACAGGAGTCAAAACTATAAATTTTATTTTAAAGAAATTTTTATATTTAAATTACATTCATCAGAGACAATCTCTTTCAAGCTGAATAGAATCACTATGCCCAATCAAACTCAAGAGATTTAATATATTAATGAATAAAGTATATTTTTTATAGAAAAATAAAAATTTAAAATATATAAATATGTTAATTGTAAGAGATAAATTATATTAATTTATATTAAAATGAATTAATCTCATGTAAAAAAGCTATGAATGTATTTTAGTAAATTTGTTTTACTCAAGAATCATAAATGTCAGTCGTTTTAATTCTTGATTCATAAAATCTTCATTTCAATATCTTACAAGACATTGTTTATCTTAAGGAAAATGTTAACATTGGCCTAAAGATAAACAACTAATATTAATAAATTTTATTTAAAACGAAATTATTTATTTTACTTTTATAACTTTAATATAATAAATATAATTTTTTAATTAATTTTATTTATTTATAAATTCTTAGACATGCTAAGATTAACAATACCCTTATCCTAATACTTATTTTAGGCAAAATGAATATGGAAAATGAAATAAAAAAAAAAAACCAAAATTCATAATTTTTTTCTCGGTAAAATTATTTTTTAAAAAAATTGTAAATTCAAATATTATTTTTATTTGGAAATGAGTTTAAAGTTATTTTAATCATGATATTTAATTACTTTTTATTTTACAAATCAACAATATTTAAGATATTTTAATCATTATATACACATTCCTATGTTTGCGTAATGGCTTATTCACTGCTAATACTATTTTTTCATCTTTCGTAAGGTATATCCATTAAAAAGGAAATTACGTAAGGCACATAAATTTTTTAACCAAACTTATCTTTTTCTAACATAAAATTTTTTAATTTAGTAAAATTTTAAGGTTAAAAAATGAAACTTAAAAAATAAAGAAACAAGTTAAATATCATAGATTTATACTGATTTATCCTACAAAATTAAAGTTGAGTCTAGTTCTTTCCTGTATGCCAAGATTTTTACTATAAAGTACTTTAGATATTTAAATTGTCTTAATTCAATTATTTTTTAACAAACTTCTTCAACCTTCAAAGTCAATTATTTTCCCTAAGCCTGTTTACGTAGGCTGGTAAAATGAACCTGGCTAATTGGACTAGCAAAAATCTTTGCAATAAAATATAAGGTTTGAAATTAAATTTTAACGAGAAATTAAATTTTGACTTTTTAGTATCATATGAATGAGCCTAATGTATGATAAGCTCGTAAAAATCGTATTATTGTGAACTCGAATATTTATTTTGTTAAAATTATATTTGTGCACTTAAGTTGCTGAAATTGTGTGTTAAACTACGGTTCTTACAATGATGAAAATTGAAGTTAACAGACTACAAATTATCTAGTTCTCCGTAAGATTTTAGGACTGTTTTATACAAAACTGAAGAAGAAAATGCTACATGTTGGTTGTTTGAGAGTTAATTTCATATGCAAAGATTAAATGTACTTGGTTGTTTGAATGATTTGTAGTGTGATAGAAAATTGAAGTATAGTATTTTGAATAATTAAGGAGGTGAAGTTTATTCTTAAATTTCTTAATTGTAGGACTTAATAAAGAATTAAGTCACTCAAATCCATATTTATACCTACTTGTTGATTCGTTTTCTTGTTCTTTGATTTTTTTTTTTAAAAAAAATTCACGTTTTTGTTTAGTTTAGTCTCAATTTATTAATTTGAGATTCCTTGAATCTTTATTCTTAATCTCTTCCCTTTATTTTTGTGTTTGGTAAGTTGTAGAATTGTTCATTACTATTTCCTTGTGTGATGTCATTAATATGAATTTAGAACCTTTTTTAATAGTCACTTGTCGCATTAGAGAAATAGTTTAAAACTTGAAGAAAATATTAAAAGTAATACATGTGAGGATATTACAAAAATGAAATTTTAGAATTTGACCTATGGTTAAAAGTAGAAAGAGGAAGAGAACATCATCGCCTTATAAGAATCAAAGATTGTTATTTTAATTATATTTTTATTTTTAATAAGAATTTAGAGAAACATTTAGAGTATTAAATATGTTTTACATATTCTTAAGAAAGAAAATTTGTATGTTAACTTACAAAAATGCACATTCTCTCAAGATCATGTAGTTTCTTAGGTTTTAAAATTAATTCTAGTGGCATGTATGTAGATAAAGAAAAAATAAGGACAATTCAAGATTGACTATAAAGAATGTGAGTGAAGTGAAAAGCTTTCATGAATTAGCTAGTTTCTACAACAGGTTTGCCGAGGACTTTAGTATCATTACTACACTTCTTAATGAACTAGTTAAGAAACATGTAGTTTTTAAATGAAGGGAGAAACAAGAAAAGGTTTTCCATGTTCTTGTACTTGCATTGTCTAACTTTGTTAAATCGTATAAATTTAAATGTGATGTATCTTGGGTAAGGATAATAGTTGCCTTAATGCATGAAGGACAACTTATTTCATATATTAGTGAGAAACTAAATGAGTGATGCCTTTAACTATCTTACATATGATAAGGAGTTATATGCTTTAGTCAGGATTTTACAAACTAACTAATGTTATCTTTTACCTAAATGATTTGTTATTCAAGTGATCATAAATCTGTGGAATATTTGAAAGAATAAGGTAAGTCAAACAAGAGACATGTCAAGTGGATTGAGTTCCTAAGCAATTTCATTATGTGATCAAGTAGAAGCAAGGTAAGTCCAATGTGATTGTTGATTCATTATCATGTAGGTATGTTTTACTTTCTACCCTTGAAACTGCTCAGCCGCATCTGGCCCATCAGCTCCAGTAAACTGAGGAGGATAGTTCTTCTTGAACTCAGACAATCCCTAATATTCAGGAGACTATACAATTGAGACAGTGACTGCTGCTACTTGTACTGCAGTAGCAGCTTGATTTGCAGCCTGTTGCTGTTGTCTCATTTCTAGACTTTGCCTCACTGTGGCTGCCAAAACCTCCATAACATGAGCCATTTGGTTCACGTCAGCAAGAAGATGAGGGTTTGCAACAGACCTTCTCAGTCTAGCCATCTTAATATACAGAATAAAGTTAGCTTAGATTACTAACCTTCAACACATTCAGCAATACTAACACATAGCTATATTCATAGATTAAGCTTATAGTAATATATTCATATTCAGTATATTATGACAATTTAATTAATTTAGCGCTTAACATAACATCATATCAGCATTCTTAGCATTCACACAGCATAGTAAACACATTATCTCAACAATCATTTATAACTTAGCTTAATAGCCTATTATTCATGCAGCATGACTAACCGATAGCTCACCCAAGTATCATATACCAAAATTTTCTACATCTATCGTGTTTGAGAACCGAGGTGATCAAGCTCATTTCCTCACAACCTGATGATTAGAAATTATAATATATGTTCACAGCTAAGACTCATATGCCTAATATGCACAACTGACACCTAACAACCTTACCCATAGGTTTACCTAGACCATGCTCTGATACCACTAAAATGTCACGATCCCTTTTTATAAGGAACCAAGAACATTATTTCTACACCACTTACTTATTTGAGATAAATAAATAACGAATAATATAAGTATACAATTCACTTTTCATTCAAAATAAACAGAATTCCTTATGACAAATATCCAACAGAATAACATAATATTACATTTAATTCATAATACTCAAAATACACAAAAATCTTACTACATCACTCCCTCTATATAAGGTCTCAAAATATAAGAGAAAATGACTTTAATGCAAAACTACTCGACTCTAACTTCTAACATTTCTTCACTGGCCCCTCAACCTATGAAGTAGATGCAACACCTGCTACATCTGCTCACGTATCACTGTACGATCATCGCAATACACATGCACACAACAGCATAGACAAAAATAGAAAGGTGAGCTTACAAAAATAAAATAAAATTATATATATAAAGCAAAATATTAGTCACAGCAACAGCCCCATGTATTCCTAACCCATCTAATGCACAACATGAAAATAGTTTCCAACTGGTTTCACAGCCTAAGTAATCCAGAAGGAATTGAGTCGGTCCGGGAGTGACCCATTCTAGTATCTGGATCCAAACAGCACAACACAACTCAGCATGCTCTATCATTACACATCTACCCACCCAAACTGCAATTTGGCTCTATAATGATGGAAGACATATATCTTTGCGTCATGCAGCATGACTAAAATCATTTCAATAACTCAGCTAAGACAAGTTTATAATAAATCAACCAAATCTCAGTGTTATTAAATTATTTATCAGCAGTTATAGCATAGAAAAACAACTTTCAAGAATGAAATTCTTTATATTTTAGCCTTTATCAAAGAGATCTAACAAAACCAACTCAAACCTTTCTTTAATAGCATATCAAATCGTTCACAACATAGCTCATAGGCTAACGTAAGCTCCTCTTATCTTAGAGCAACGATTCACACCAGATCTACCGAATATTACTTGTTTTAACGCAAGATTCACCGATGGCTTTAGAATGGAGTCTCTCCTAAGAATACCATGAACTTCTATTAGAAAGAGAAGAAGAAGAAGATAAACGAACGATAAATCTAACTTCAAACTTAGAGAAACTTATTCAAATCCCTTAGAACGGATACAAAATCACAGATCTGGAAAGAAATCTAAGTTTAGAAAGGTTTAGTATAAGAGAAAATGGTGATAGATGGCCTTGAAACCTTTGAGAACCTTTGAGAAGTGTGAAGAAGTGAAAATTTCGTGCAAGAACCCCTATTTATAAAACAAAAAAATTTGGTACTATTCAGGTCAGAGTTATTGTTCATACTGCTTTACTGTTCATGCCAGAGTTACTATTTACACTGTCACTGTTCACGCGTTTTGTACTGTTCACTGACAATGTTCACTTTTTTTTTTAATTTCAATCTCCATCTAAATCTATTTCAATATCAAATAATCCTTCAATTAACATTTAACAAGTACAAAATATTATAGATTACTCAATAATAAGTTACGAGCCTGACAAGATTAAAATAAGAGTAAACTCTTTAGGAGTGTTAAAAATAATTTAAAAAATGATATTTTTATTCTATATTTTTTTTCTAAAAGTAAGATGAACAATTTAGTTCTATATTTTTACAATTTGTGAATGATAGAGTAATATATACATCACTATTGTTAATTTTATTTGAAATTCAAGTTAATTCATATGTACAGGGTAACAGATAATGTAGCTAAATTGGTACCCTTATGATATATAATACATGAATGATAGAAAAATCTATACATCGTTATTATAAATCAATGTGTGAATTAAAAATAGTAATTTATTTATATTTTATTTTAAAAATTAAAGAAATTATAATTGAAGAATTTTACTTGTATATAACTTTTAAAATAAAATTTGTTTATTCACTTTATCATAAAACTGAGAAAAATTCTTATGTGCATTCTTCTTGAATGATTGAGTAATTTGTATAACGTTATCATTAGTTGTTATAAAAAATAACGAATAAAAATTAATTTCTTTAAAGGAAATAGAAAAATGTATTTTTTTTTTATTGTTAGATTTAAAAGTAAGAAATTGAAAAGATTGAAAATCACTCAGTAATTATCATTTCTTGATAGATAAATAAACAAATAAGCATACAATAACAATATTAAAGTAAGAATAATATTGGATAGAACAAAAATATAATTGTCTTATTTATTAATGAATCTAATCAAAGCTTCTCGAAATTCATTTGTTGTTAATAAATCATTCCTTACGCTATATTTTGATACTCTTTACTTCATATTAACCCGTAACATGCAACATAAATTCCAAAAGTATAAGGAGTAATAATACGACCACTATGACTCATTCACTTTTAAGCCTATAATCATAATTGATTTTATTAGTCTACTATTATTATATTATACACTAGCCAAGTGAGTTATATTTTTAAGATGCTAATTAATAGTACTGTTGTTTATTGTATATGTGTATTATATTCATTTTTCTCGTCTCCTCAAGTCAATTGGATTAGCAAAATTAGGAATGATTACTTTCTATACATTCTAGAGCTCGTATACCTGCACATCTCAGTAACGTATCTCCCCTTTATCTCGTAAGCATTTAGAGTATATTTTCCTGTACTCATATTGGCATCGGAAGAACAGCAATAATCGGTAATGAACCTTTTGAGATCAAAAGAGCACTATTGCTTAATCGTTAAACGATTAGAGAGAAAGAATAGTGAAAATATAGGTTAAATTGTCCAAAGCTAGTGAAATCAAATGGCTAAAATTACAAAAAAAGAAGAAGAAGAAAAAGAAGAAAGTAGGAAACAAAAAACTTGATCGTTCCTTAAACTCATATGAATATACTGATATTGGTTGAAGAGATTATAGCAGTAGTAGCACCCTGTTATTACCTCTTAACTTCTTTAACATTCTCCTTTTCATTGATTAAATATCAGTATAGAGAAAGTAAAAGTACGGAATAATAACGAAGTATTTGAAAAAAAAAAATAGGGAAAGATGATAATCATAACAATCCAACAAAACAATCTATGCAGAATTATTAAAGCTTTATGAGATTTCACATTACTGAAGGAGAATAATAAAATTAGGAAGTAGATATAACGAAAAAATGAAGCAAAAGAAAATTATTAAATCATATGGATGAAAGTAAACCAGAGAATGAACAGAATGTTATATAATTCTACGTATTGCAGAACGCATTTCTTCTCCTTCTCTCTCTTTCGTTTAACAATTTTCAGATCTTGATATTAAGAAATCAACACATATTTTATACTTCTAATTTATGAATGTCATTTACGAATTCAATGCATGAAAGAAAAACGCAAAATGATGAGTCAATGTTGCATGAAAATATCTTATTGGATTTACTTGGAGTAGAAAATGTCTAACCTCCTTTTCCATATTCCTCAACTTCCGAATCAGTCTTTGTATTAATCAAAGGCAAGAAGCTAGGAATTGTCTGTGCAAAATCCAAAGATCATGAATTCAGTGAATCATTTTCCTTTTAACCATTCGAGTATCCCTTTGAGCCACCTTGTTTACGTCAATCTTGGCCAAAAGAATCACGAGAAAGAGGATTTTTGTTCACCCCGTGAGCCCAGATAGAATGTATCTTGCCTAACAATGAATTCATACGCTTGTTAGTTCACTTACCCTCATCGGCCAACCCCAAAGCTCCCTTTTGTTTGTATTTTATAGCGAGAATTTTTTATAGAAAAGAAAGAAAGCGTAAAAACGGGCTTCTCCACTTAGATGTGTGTTCAAAATCCTTTTGTTAGCAAACTTATAAAAGAAATTATCCCTTCAATCCTTGAGCATCTCCTGTAGGGAACAAAATTTTTAAATGCCCATGTAATGTCCAAACCCCCTCCCCCTTTTTTTCCTTTTTAATTAGTTAAGAAACTAGGAATTCGTTAAAAGTTGTTAAAAGTCAAGAAAAATAGAAGTTTGTTATTAATTTTATATTTAATTGTTTATTGAATTATTATAGAGTTTTTATGAAAAAAAATTATTTCTATTATTTTGAGGTGCATTTTTTTAGCCTATAAGGACTGTTATTTATTTTAATTATAACTTTTACTTTTATGCTATTTTAAAATATTTGGTATATTTTTGTTGGTCTTATTTACAAAATAATACCTCTTATTTAAAAAAATTATTGAGTTGATTGAATATTTGTTTTTATTTAAATTGGCTAGATTATTTATTTTAAAAGTAAATAAAAATAACAAGACAAAATTAAGTGTTCACATCGACTTCACTAAGTAAATTAAATGCAAATAAAAATTATGAGGTATCTTTCAGGTTGTAATGTGACCAAAGAGTTATAATAATTGAGGTGAGATAAATGAAAGGAAAGAATACATAAAAGGTTAATTAATTAAGACAATTACAAACACCCTTTAAGTTTATAAATGAAATTTTTGGAGTAATTTGTATATTTTCACTTTCAATCAATTTCTTTACTCATTTTTTCTTTCAGTCATATGTAACCATTTTTTCTTTTCTTTTTGTTATTTTTTATTTTCTTTTACAATTGTGCATATTTTCTTTCCTTTTGCACATAAGAGATGTAAAGGAGAATTTATCAAACAATTCAATAATTTAATTAATCCATTCATAAACTCAAAGTTATTAAAATATTTTATAATTTAAATGCAAGGGACCAAAAAAAATCAATAAAGCTCAAAGTAGGCAACTAGTTATATCTCTATCTTAGACATGCTAAAGGTCAAGAAAAATAATCCTAATATATCTCAATCATATTAAAATCATGCAATTAAAAAGAGTAGTCTCAAGTCGATTACAAGTCAAGTTCTAGAGCACATATCTTGAAAGGGATAATCATGTAAAACAATAAGGAAATGGGTATATTTAATTAAATTTAGATTAACATTCCTTTTAAGGCTTAAAACTCACATTTGTGGGTTAAAGTTTAATGTAGAGCAGCAAAGTAGGAAACTTAGCTAATTATTAATTTTCAAATGAAAATATCATTCTAATGATAATCACTTAACATGCTCTTTTATATGAGAAAATTGAATTCCTTGAAGAAAAAAAGTTTCAAATTATCATAAAAAAGTGGGCATAGACATTTGGTTAAGAACATGCAATAACAATCATATTATTAAGAACTCCCTTATACTTAAAGCAAAACATTGCTCTCAATGTTTAAAATAATTAAATGTATGCAAAGAAGTCAATGGAATAAAAAGGGAAAGGGCTCCCTGATAAGGTTGGGGTAACTACCTAGTCAAGATGTGGTTTCTTTGGGCAAAACAACCTCTAGTGGGGAAGTATAAAGTAGAAGCTTTCTTTCCCAACTACGAATGAGTGCACCAGCCATGCATGTCACTAGCACGGGCGTGCTTTATGCATTAGAGCTCAAAATGTGGCCACAATAATAATGAACTTAACTCCTTTCAGCTCCTAATATGCTTATTCTTCATCCTAAAAAAATAAACAAAAACAGAATTCAAATAACAAAAGGGAATAAAAGTAAAAGTAAAAGATACAGGTTATCTCGTGGGAGCACTTGTTTATGTAACATCCTTATTTTATTTACACATTTTATGAAAATAATTTTGTATTGAAAGAGAAAATTAAATTAAATTTACTGGTACTTAAAATGAAAAATGTAGAAATGGAAAACTTTCATTTAATTTACTCAAAAATTGTAAAATTTTCTATAATACAGCGAAGGGAAATAAAGAAATTTAAGTAAAAGGCTGACATAACATTCAAGTACATTACTTCCATTAATATACAAGAGTTTAATATTTACAAAATATAATTTCAAATACATTAGGACTCATTTACATCATTTACAAAATATAAAATACAATAAGTCATAATGAGCGGTATAACCACAAAAAAGGACTGAAGATGATACTAGGCATCATCTCTAAATCACCCTTCTATCTTTGCTAGTTCTTTTGGGGATAGGTCTTCGTCTTCACCAAGATCACCCGCATTAACTACCACTTCAGTGCTCGTGATTCGCTCTACAATAAAGTAACTTGGCCTTCCATGCTAGTCATGACCCAAAAAAGTATAAACATAATTTCATGCATTTGGCGATCTGACCAAACCTTTCTCTATATGTAAACATAGCGTGTGGTGGATCCTACAACTACTAGGGTAATCAAAAGATACATCGTATACTATCGTCATTTCCAAGGTAAATATAATACCAGAGCCATCATTACTACGTGTAATAAAACTACAATGGCATAACATCTGCCACTCCCTAGCTACATGATCTAATCTACTGCTAATAAGTAGCTTTGACAAACTAATGAGTCTCCAGGGATCCGTCATCTTTGTTCCCTAAAAGGTGTTGTAATGATGAGTCTCTCTTCTTATTACCAACCATGAATTCACAATAAAATCAAACAATACAAACAAGAATAATATATTAATCAATTAGACAACACAATTCATGTTCATATACATACAATAATTATCAATTATTTAACTTATCACATTTCCTTTTTGCCCTCGCATCCCTTGAGATCTTCCTTAGTATAGATAATTGCTAGATAGTCGCAGCTACACAGATACATGTGTCGACCCGGCCCTTTTAGCAAAAGCTTAGTCAGGAGTTTACGTCAAGAAATGAGTATGAGGCTTGTGGTGCTCTTACTTTTTTTTGTTATGTGTAATTCAAGAAGAGTATCCATCATCCTCATTTTTTCAAAATTTCTAAAATTGTCTCTATCTTTCACACTCTCAGTGTATCTCTGAACTATCCACACCTGTCTTTATCATTTTCTTTCTCATTTCATTTCCTTTCTATATATATATAGATCAAAGAATAACAACAAATTCATCAAATAATTCTTTCACAACTTGAAGATGATGACGAATTTGAAGTTACGAAAGAATAATTTTTTGAGAAAGATGATTCTGGAAATCCTGAAGAGTTGAGTCTGTTTTCTTGTTAGGAATAAAATATCTAATCCACTGAAAAGCTTGATTAAGAGGCTTGTACTTGATAACTAACCTGGGAATTCCTGGGAGTTCCTTTTTCTAATTTTGTTTGTTTATTAACATAAAATGCAGAACACGACCAAGGACTCTTGCTTTTCTTAATAAGGTTTTTGTCTAAAAGATCTTTGATCTCTTTCTGACAATATTGAAGAAATTCTTCATTCATTTGAATAGATCTAACCTTAATAGGAATCTAACTTTCTTTAAAGTCTTTTTCATAAGGAAGCCTTACTATGTGTTTGTTCCTGTTCCAAAATGGGAAATCAGAACAAATAGAAGATTGAATAGATTCTAAAGGAGATTGAATCTTTCTCTAAAGTGATGGATTCTTCAACTGAGCATTAACGTTAGCAAAAGAAACTTCTTCTTTTAGAAAATTGATTTGATTAATCTTATTTTGAATAAAATTGATGTTTCTGGTGAATGGTTTGTTGAAAAATTTGAAAGTAATTTGCTTGCCTAAGTGACAAGTCAAAATTCCTTCTTTTGAAATTTGAAATGGGGAAAGAGCTTTTATAAAAGGCATCCCAGAATAATTTCATTTTTCAAAATTTATACAAGGAGAAAATTTATTTCTACCTTAATACCTTGATTTTCAATAACAGCTTTAGATAATTTGTAATTAATCTTAAATTTTAAGTCACTCACAATGCTAAGTTTTTCAGAGATTTTTTTAAAATATTTAGTAGGAATTAATTCTTCTAAAATATAATTTGAATCAGCACCAATATAAAAGTATGCCAAAGCATCAAGAAAAAAATCATCAATAATGATTCTGATATTAATATAAATTTTTTGGATTTTGACCTTATTGATCAAACCTATAAAAAAATTTCTCTTTAGGATTTCCAGAATCATCTTTTTTAGAAAATTATTCTTTTGCAACTTCAGATTCATCATCATCTTCAAGTTGTGAAAGAATTACTTAATAAACTTGTTGTTTTTTGATCTCACGAACCTCCTTTTTAAGATTATTAATCTCAATCTGGAGATCCTGAATAGTGGTTGGTTTTATAGAACTATTTTCTAATCTTTTGAAAATGCTATTTACATCAAACTTATTTTTTGTAATAAGCTCTTTTGATTTTTGTTTGGTTTCTAAAAATCTTTGAGTTTATTGAGAAATTTTTTCTTTTTACGAGGATCAGGAATAGAATTTTCTAAAAAAAAAAATCTTGTTCTTTTGTTAAAATATTGAATTCTAGAGTTTCATCACTATCAAAAGAAGAGATTTGATCATCCTGTTAGATTTAATTGATATCCTCACTAAACTCTTTAACAGATTCATCATCTGAAGTTTCTATGAGTAAGTTATTGATCTGGTCTTCTATAGAAGAATCAAGGTTGAGATTGCTAATCTTTTTCTTAAGCCTACAATATTTGTTGATATGACCGAGTTTACCATAATTGTAACAGGTGACTCCTGTTCTTGGTTTTCTAGGAACGTTCTTGGGGATGTTGTGCTCACCAGATTTCCTAGAAGGTTTACGATTGTATTTTCTCTTGTATGATTTCTTCTTGATTTCTACCTCTTTCTTAGGATAATATTTCTTTTTCTGGGTTGGACAGACTCACAGAAAGACCTAATTCTCTTTTGTTTAAGGCTTTCAGGGTTAAATATGAATATATGTGATAATAAAGATATTGATTACATGATAAATGTTTGTTTAGAACAATATAAAAAAAGTGAAAAAGAGTTATATGTAGATGTTACCTTTGATGAAGTTCATCATTCAGTCACAATTGATTAACTTAAATTTATCACTTGCACGTGAAGATGTTAGTGACAATGTTCAGTGTGCATTGGGAGCATGTAAACTCATGGTTTCCTTCATTCATATTCTTATATAATTTTATAAACTATATGTTTACATCAAAGAGAAATACATACTTATGCATAAATGAATATCACGATGATAACAATGACGACATGATGAAAATAAAAGAGAAATTCTATTTGATAGTCCTCTAATATTGATTTGAAGGGTGAATTTGATTTGATATTAAATATACTTGATATTCTACAAAAAATTCAAGTATTTGTATAAATTTAATATGTTTATATTTACATTAATTGACAAATAACAATAAATAATACTCGCGTGTTTGTATGCAAGTATGGTTGGAATTCCATTTTGAAATGTAAATTCACATTATGATTATATCAATTGCAAATATTCTAGTCAAGAAATATAAAATTTAGATTTGCATGACTCTAAAACATGGAGAGAGAGAGAAAGAGAGAGATGCATTATTTTGGCCAATTGTTTGAGTCTAAATAGAAGGTTAAAATGGTTATAAAACATTTTGCAATGAGACAACATCAAAGTTATTTCATGTTGATGTCTAAACAAACTTGCATGTCAAATGTCTAAATCATAATAGTGAATATTCTTAAATAATAAAGCAACATTGCCTAAAAATTTTAACAATTGAAAAATTAAAAGAGGTGGTGATACATATATATGTGTTCATCCAATGATCCCTCAAGACCACCAAAAGTTGGATACAAATTTTCTTTGCTTAAGCACTTAGTATGTTATATTTAAATTCTACTAACTAATTTTTATAGTAGTAAAATATTCACAACGTATCACCTTTTGACAAAATTCATATATTACATGTAAATATAGTTAAATGACAACCATTAGTTTTAATTTCATTAACTGAAAAAGAATTAGTAATTAATTTAATTATAAAATTGTATATAAAAAATTATGAAAGATAAAATACAAAATTATTGTAAATATATTTGATAACTATACTGAATCGTATATTATATTATCAAGATGATTATAGTATATGCAATTGCATACTATTAAATCTATTTATAAAATTGAAACAATGAGTATGTATTTAATCGTTAAGTGGATAATAAATTTAAAGTTTTTTATTAATTGTTTTAATCCTTCAAACAACATTATAAATTTTTCAACTTTTACAAATTTTTAATATATATTAAGATAATTTTTGTATGATAATTAGCGACAAATATTCTCGAATACTACGTGTTAAGATAAAAATAATAGTGTATTTCCAATAGTAGTTGCAATTTTATGTCGTAATTAGTTGTTGTTCTAATTTTAATATTAATTTTGGCATTATGTTTATTGGATACAGCACCGGCGTAGATCCCAATCAGCTAAGACAAGAGGTAAAATGTTGTTAAAAATCATAGAAGTTTAATAACCCCACTTCCACCAACCCATTTGGCCCACAACTCCACCGAAGAGTGAAGAGTGATACTTGCATTATTCTCGGCATAGATAAATCGTAGTGACACCACGGTACTTCAAAGAAAGTTTACGGAAAGTTGCTGGCAGGGGCCCCTATTCTCTTGTCTCTGTTTTTACCAAACATCAATTTGTCGTTTTTAGTGTCGTGTGAATACGAATATTTTGGGAGCAATGAGCTGCACCTAATCTCTGCACCACCTGATTCTTAAAAGTACTGCCTAATCTTTTTAAATTTAACTATTTTTTGGTAATATCAATTTAACCTTCTTCTTTTTTGGTATTATAAATTTAACTGTTTTGCTTTTTGTAAAACTTAAGATTTTATATTAAAAATATTATATTTAAAAAATTTTTAAATAATTACTTGTTAAAAATACTTAAAATAATTAATACAACGTATTCAAGTTTTCATAACTGCAGCTGTTAATAAATCGTATATTTAAATCAATTATTTTAAACATGCAGTAAAAACTTATATATAATAAAAATATTATATTTTTAAGTAACCTATTATTTATTAATTTTTTTACACGCACTTCATTTAAATATCTATCGAGATTTATTTTTAAGTCAAAGTCAGTCGTAGCTGGGAAGTTGCGTAGTTGTTGATTTTTCTTTTTTTCATCTTTTTATATTATTAAATAATATGACTGATTATATTGAAAAATAATACAATTTTTATTAAATTTATTAATAAATTTTATAAGCAATCGTAATAAATATTTGTTTTTATAAAATAATTGCTAATAATAAGCATATTATAGGCCTATTTGTATTATGATTAAATTATTTTTGACATAATTAATATGTTTTTTCTTCTTACAAAATTACTACCAACCATGTGTAATTTCAGTTTCACACGATTACCAAACAGACTATATTACATAGTAATACGAGGAAATCTGATTTTTTTGTTTTTAAATATAATGTGAAAACCTTATTTTATCTGTAAATAAAAATAGCTCCGTAGAACATAATAACCCGTCAAAATATATATTCTACGCACGATGACAGTTATGACAGCTCATTTCACATTAACGTATAATGATTTTATTTTATTCTTACCGGTAGATGGTTGATGTCAAGTCTAAATTTAGATATTTATATTTTTAATAAATTTTTATAAAATATAAGATAAACTAATTAAACTGTTAAATTATTTTATAATTACTTTAATAATTATTTATATTAAATTTTATATAATTTAAATTTTTTTAAATATATTATTCATAATTTAATATTTAATTATATTTTAAAAACATAAAACACATTAAAATAAAATAATATTATGAAATATTTATAATATATATATATATAATTTTATAAAATTTATATTTTGTAAAAAATTATTAAATAACATAAGTGATAAGTTGAATATTTAATATTAAGCTTATTAATACATGATATTTAATTTTAATTATTTGAACAGTGACATTAATTAACATTAAACAAAACTTCAATTATTTTTAACATGTGAAAGAATTGACTTCAGAGATATTCTTTGTATACATGTAAACATCTCTAATTGACTAATCATTAAATAAAGAAAATATAAATGAGTTTTTATAGTTTAAAAATATTAATTTTTTATTTTTATTAAATATTACGAAGACATTTTGAGAAAATATAGTAAAAATCATCTGTTGGGGAATTTATTTATATCGAGACATTTCGTGGTTGTTGAGATTACATTTGTTTCTAACATGTCATATTGAAAAATATATTTAATTTCTAATTAAATAAATATTGTAGACTATTTTGCTTAGCCTTATTAGCCCTTCTTTTTCTTTGACTGTTCTGCGACTTCTTCAATGGGAACGAAAAGTTTATTATAGTATTTTGTTTTATTAGGGCTTGTTCACCCCTTCTTCCACCAAAATGGTTCAATAATATAGACCATGATAACTCGTTAAATATACGTTGTGCACAAGTTCAGCCGTACAATTATGACCATATATATATACACATATTATGTCATTTAACATATGGCATATTTGTTAAGAGAGTTATTATTAATTTTTATTATTTAAATAGTGACATTGACTTAATGGTAAAATTCCAATTATTTTAAGGCTTTAAACATTTGACTAGAGAGATATCTTAAGCAATCAGAGCAAAAATCAGCGCCCACTAATTAAAAAATTTATCTTCCTTTCGAAATTTATTAATATTTTTTCTCTGTGTAACTCAAAGATAAATAAAAATAAAAAATAATGTTTCTATTAAAAATTATAATATTGATTTGAAATTTCTGTTGCATATTTCCCAAAAGAATCGATTTATTAATTAGCACGAGACGCGCATCTAACTCAAGTCTTTGGGTGAAGTCAGTCAATTAATCAAACAGGTGCATTTCTAATTTAAATAAAAAATATAATTAAAAAAGTAAAGCGTTAATTTAAACTAAAAATTTTCACTGTGATAATATTACAAAATCTTATTAGATAAAATTATGTAAATTAAGTGATAAGTTTTACCTTCTCAGAAAGAATACTAATATCAATTATTTAAATCGTTTAAGAAATTAGTTATAAATTAATAAAGACTATAGTTTAATTAGAACGAGTTCATAAATAAATTATCATAAAAAATAATATAAAAATAAATAAAAATTATTTAATAAATTAAAAATAATATTTTTTGTTTAAAAAAGTTAAATAAGAGTTACTTTTAAAATATAGAAAAATATAGTTTATTTTTAACTTATGACTAGTTTAATTCATATTATTGCTTAATATTTTTTTTTATAAATACTTATTAACAAGTTTAATTGAATTTTTTCTATATCAAGTTGTTTTATTCTTTTAAGATTTAATATTTAGTATCATATAAGATAACTAGTTGTACTATAATATAGTAAAAATTTTCTTTTAATTTGATATATACTTTACAATTATAAATTACTCTTAATATCTTTCTCTACTTTAATTATTAAGAACATAATATATAAGTAACATTATCGTTAACTTTTTAATTATTCTATAAAATTGATTTCAAATACTTAAATATTAAAATTTGGTATAATATCATCTTTAATTTTAACTTTAAACATGTGATCTTTATCTTATTTTTTTTTAAACTGACAATGCATATTTTACTTTCATTCAAGTAAAAACCTTTAGAACACTCATGATAATGCTATTGTTAAAAAATTAATACTCATATTCAAACTCTTATATGTATAAATATTTTTATGTTATGTATTTATTTTTTAAAATTTAATATTAATGTTGATTTTAACTTTGTGACAAAAGGTCCTCTTTTCTATGGCATGGGAATTTTGTTAAAAGACAAACATTCACCAATCAAGTCTTTGAATTAAGTTTGCATATATAAACTTGTACTTTGAGTATTATGGTTTGATTTGTACGTGTGATAATCTTTAAAAGATTTGATTTAATTGCTCTTATGCTTAAGTTAAAATCTTTGTTTAACTCAATTAAAAATCAAAGTTTACATATTTAAAAAGTTAATTAAGTTAGAACTAGTTATAACTCATTTTTTACTTAGCGATTTTCTTTGTAATTGATTGTCAATTGAGTAATTGATTACCAATATGTTCTGCTTGATAAATATTCAATTTTTTTAAAACAAAATTATTCAATAATCAATTACTATGTATCTCTGTTACGTTGTCTTAAATGTCGTTATTAAAATTAACTAACATTTTTTTTATGACAAACTTTCATTAAAAGCTCTATATTTATCATTTCTATTCAATAAATAAAACACAAAAACCTAATTGACATGCAGAAAATAGTTTTGACAACATTCAATTCTCACATTAAACATTTTCACAAAAGCAATTACATCATTCTCTTAGAAAGATGTTCGTGTTCTGATTTCAATTCATGTAAAAAAATTGAGTTTTTTTTTCTTTGTTGTTTCTCTCTTTTTGTATTTTTGTACCTTGTTGAAATTGAGTCTTTGTGAGTAAGAAATTTTATAGAGTTTGTAAAGCAAGAAATGTATTATTCTGATTTGAAGTCTTTTAAGTGAAGAATCTTGAAGTAATTAGTGTATTAAATTCATTAGTTATAGTGAAAAAAAACTTTAAAATGTGTTTAGAGACTAAATGTAACTCTTAGGTGATGATAATGAATCAATATAAATTATTTGTGTGATCTTTTTTAATCCTAATTCTTTTAATTTTTATTTTTGTATTATCTATATTTAATTTTGCTACAAAATTATATGTCTATTAAAGATTTGTATCACATTTTACATTAATTCAACAATTTTATATTTCTAATATTACATTTATTTTTAACCACTATAATTAAAAAAATTAATTGATGTTAAGTGTTGAAAAATAAAAAATTATTAAAACCTAATTCACTCCCTATCATGTTTGGAAACTATAATAATTATTAAAAATTTTATAATATTCTTTTAATTTAATTCAATATAATTTTTTTATTAATAATTATAATATTCATTTGTTAAGTTTATTAAATTGAAAAAAATTATATAATATGTTTTTTATTATTTTTAAAAATAATTAATTTAACAATATTAATAAATTTTTACACGTCAAAGAAGTGTTACCGTTAATTTTATAGTAATAAATAATAAAATCAATGATTTAATTAAAACAATATTAATATTTTTAATTTTTAAAATATCATAATTATCAATTTAAAAAAATATAAAATATCTTCATTAAGTTTACGGATATCCTTAAAAAAAAAAACTA
Organism: Abrus precatorius; assembly: GCF_003935025.1. Taxonomy (NCBI): domain Eukaryota; kingdom Viridiplantae; phylum Streptophyta; class Magnoliopsida; order Fabales; family Fabaceae; genus Abrus; species Abrus precatorius. The sequence continues at coordinate 12,273,846 of NW_020874417.1, read as the reverse complement.
ATTTATATACAGTTTGATTATTCTAAAAATTAACTATTCAACCGTAAAGTTGTACTACTTCGTTATAACTATAGACTGACTCCTGGACTTGTATAATAATCAAAGCTGCCAAGAAATTGCCTGTCGGTCTGCATTGGTCTGTATCACTTACCCGTCCCAGTCAAGTCATCGTCCAAGTCATCCAGTCATTCTATAATAGCTTCCCACGAATTCCTAGTCCCCCACTTTGTGGAAATGGTGCCATCGTTTATGTCTTCTCTGTATAAGTGGAAAGAAAATAATACAATATTTGTATTATATAAAATTTTGTTATAAAAAATAAAAAGCTTATATTAAAATAGAGAAATTTTTTTATATTTGTGTAAATTTAAAACTTTTTATATTTAATTTATATTTAATAAATTATAATTTATTATTTTATTTACTGTTGAATATAAATTAAATAAAAAGTTTAATTTTTAAATTTATTAATATAAAAAGATATTTTTTATTAAAATATTTTTTAATCTATTTATCTGATAATAATATTTAATTTAATCTTTATATATATAATCCTTTTTAATATTATCTCGACAACATTCAAAGATATTGCATAGTATCTCTACATCTTTTAATTTATTTTTTATATTTAGTCCTGCTATATCTATAATTAATAATATATAATAACACCATGCATTAAAACTACATTGAAACTAGTTATGCCTATAAAATTAAATTATAAGTTTTGTATATGAAAATTATTTTAAAACGGAAGTTCAGAAAACGGTCTTAACTTTTTGACCTAATATTATTTATATCCTCAATTTCCAGGAAGGACATGTATAATTAAAGCAAAAGGAATGCAGGAGGTGGGTCATTCTATTATATATACCACACTTGGTGGTGTAGCAGTGGCAACCCACAAATAATCTTGATCAGCAAATATTTCTCTTTTCTAATTATGGCCGCTTCGCTGGTGTTTACAGTGAGAAGGCGTGAGGCGGAGCTGGTGGCTCCAGCGAAACCCACCCCACGCGAAGTGAAGCTACTATCAGACATAGATGACCAAGATGGCCTGCGTTTCCAAATTCCGGTGATACAGTTCTATCGCTATGATCCATCAAAAGCAGGGAAAGACCCTGTTGAGGTGATCAGAAAGGCTCTTGCAGAAACACTTGTGTTTTACTATCCTTTTGCAGGTCGACTTAGGGAAGGACCTGGTCGGAAACTCATGGTTGACTGTACTGGAGAAGGTGTTATGTTCATTGAGGCTGATGCAGATGTCACGCTTAAGCAATTTGGTGATGCTCTTCAACCTCCCTTTCCATGCTTGGAGGAGCTTCTTTTCGATGTTCCTGGTTCTGGAGATGTCCTTAACTCTCCCTTGCTTCTTATACAGGTACCCTTTTCCTTAACTATATAAAAGCTACCGTTATTTTTAACTTTTTTTTTTTTTTCTCTTTTTCGAAGATATTATAAAATTACACCAATATATAAATTTATAAATAGGATAAATCTATTTACACCTATATCAAATATGATATAAATCAAATAATCTAAGCAGTTGAAAAATTATTTTATGTCTATAAATCTATCCTCTTATAATTGCTTATAATTTATCTTTTTAAAAAATTATTAATATATATATATAAAATAACTTTTCAATTGTTAAATTATTTAATTTATCTTTTAAATTTACATTTTATATTTATGGATCTATTTTTTTATAACTGCTTATAATTTTTATTTTTTTTTACTCTCGATATTAAAAAATTATTTAAAATTTTAACTAATTTAAGTTATATTAATGAACACTCTTAAGAAATGAAGCTATTTTTAATATTTATAATTATTTATAAAATTTAAATTTAAAATTTTACTTAACAAAACTCTCTTCCACTGATATTAATAGCTAGATTTTGGTAGAATTTATTTTGTTTGAAGAATATATTTTATTATTATAAATAATTATCAAAATATAACATTATTTTTTTTATTTTCAAATAGTTATATAGAAATAATAAAAAAAATATTTTTATGATTTTTAATACTAAATATTCACAGATATGAAATAAAATATAAAAAAAATTATTTTTTATAATTATTTATGAAAGTTTTAAAAAGTTTTCTAACCAATAAACAGACCCTTACTGAAAAGTTCACGTGTCATCCTTCTTTCCAAATAAATCATGTGTGGAAAGATGATTTTTTAAATAAATCAATATTTAAATAAAAAATAATTTTTAAATAAATAAATCAAACTACATACACAATGGATTACATCTTTGAGTTCCTTTATTTATTTATATATTTTTTGGTGATTCTAATCACAAACTAATATTCTTGATTAACATTTTGTTATAGGTAACACGACTGAAATGTGGGGGCTTCATCATGGCTCTCCGGCTAAACCACACGATGTGCGATGCAGCTGGTTTAGTCCAATTCATGACTGCGTTGGGTGAAATGGCTCGTGGAATGCACGAACCATCAACCCCACCGGTGTGGAACAGAGAGCTTCTAAATGCGAGAGACCCACCAAAAGTGACATGCAGCCACCGTGAATACGAGCAAGTGGCTGACACAAAGGGAACCATCATCCCCTTAGACGACATGGCCCATCGCTCTTTCTTCTTTGGTCCCACTGAGTTAGCTGCCATTCGTAGCCTCATTCCTCCCAACCAACAAAAATGCTCTAATTTTGAAATCCTCACTGCATGTCTCTGGCGTTGTCGCACAATAGCACTGCAGCCAGAGAAAGACGAGGAGGTTCGCATACTCTGCATTGTTAACGCGCGTTCCAAATTTAACCCTCCTTTACCAACAGGTTACTATGGCAACGCTTTTGCATTTCCCGTTGCGGTTACCACTGCTGGGAAGCTATGTGAAAGTCCGTTGGGATATGCTCTGGAGTTAGTAAGGAAAGCAAAAGCAGATGTGACCGAGGAATACATGCATTCACTGGCAGATTTAATGGTCATCAAGGGAAGGCCTCACTTTACTGTGGTGAGGTCTTATCTTGTGTCAGATGTAACGCGTGCTGGGTTTGGAGGGGTTGACTGCGGGTGGGGAAACCCTGCTTATGGAGGACCAGCTAAGGGAGGAGTTGGAGCCATACCTGGTGTCGCAAGCTTTTACATCCCCTTCAAAAATGCTGAAGGAGAGGAAGGTTTAGTGATTCCAGTTTGTTTACCATCTGATGCCATGGAGAGGTTTGTCAAAGAGTTGGATGGCATGCTTAAGAACCATATCCAACCTGTTAGGGGTGGTCCAAACTCAGGTTTTATCATTTCTTCATTATAGTTTGCATAATGCATTTGAATTTGCTTTGTGCCCAGAAACAAACAAGTTCAATTTGTTGCTTATGTAAGATTGATGTGAGTAGAGCAACAAAAAAGAATCCAAAGATTAATCAATCAGGATTAGTATTATTATGTATGTAAGAGTCTTTGTTGGTGTGCTTGGTATTAAGAAAGGGAGAGGAAGGAGGGATTTTAATAAAACGGAGGCGAGGAAAGCAATGGAAGAGAATTATGTAAAGGTCGTTGTTAAAATTTTGTTGGCTTTAAAACTATCTACTAGCAGCTTTTATGTGTAGATAATGTGTTCCTGTACTACTCTTTGACCTTTGTCACTAGTTTTGTGAAAGATCGTTAAAAACATTGTTAAATACCTATAACTCGATTGGTATTTTGAAGTTGAGTAAATTTTGTGTAGACACATTTTGACATGTCAGTTTTGGGTTTAGCTAATTAAAAAGTTACACAGCATAAAAAAAAAATGCTAAGTTTAAAATCTAAAAATAGATCCGTATGACACTCTTCTTTATCTCCACTTTCCTTTCTTTCCGTCAATTAATTTTCTTTTCTTCATTGCACTACAATATTATATCTAATGCCAACAAATACAGTTAAAAAACAACAATGAAGTACCGGTGATTTTAGGAATAACAGTAATTTGATAATGTAATGAAATCAAATCTGGGAGCTATTTACGTGTGTACGTGTATCTTTTGTACACAATCGATGAAATCAGGAAAGACAGCATTAACTTCTAATATTTTTCTGTTTTGGTATCAAAGCCTCGAAGTCCTGACAACACTAAAATGATGGGTATCTTGAAGTTGAGTTTGTGTAGACACATACATGTTCAACATGCTAATTTAGAGCATAGGGAATTAAAAAATTACGCAACATTCAAATGTTATAGTAAATTTTAACGCCTAAGATCTATAACTAGATCCACAAGGCGATTTTCCATCGTCAGTTTCCCCTTTTCTTTCACTATCAATTAATTATTCCCTTTCATGCATTGGAATGTTGTCTCTAATGCGAACGCACAATGTGAACCGAACTACACCAACCAAAATCACAATGTGAACCCAACATATCAATTGACTGTATATGCTTCCAATAAGCTTAATTCAAGCATAACACCTTTTAAAATACTTTTCACTGCACAAGAAAAGATATTAAAGAATGTTTCACATAATTTTAGATAGTAATTTAAATTTCTCTAATAAATATCGTTATATAAAAATCGAAAATAGACGCATTTAGAGAGCAGTTTATAATTACTCCCCAAAACTTTACACTGTCACTACGTTAAATATAACTTTTCTATAGCGATTCCATATTCATACACTGTAACAAGTTACATAATTAACAATTAATTATTATAATAACTGGAGTATTTTATTACCATTTTATCTAAGCTAAGCTGCTATAAAAGGCTCCTTATTTAACAAATTTCAACATATGTATTTTTTTCAAAATGATCTAATGTAGCGATTCACTTCAAAACCACTGTAATAGGTAGGAATACTGGTTATAGTGGTTTAGAACAAAACCAATATATATTTATTTTTTAAGTGAAAAAAAATTAAGAGACTTATTATAAATATTTTGAATTTTTTCAGAATCGTTATGAAGAAAAAAAACCATAACTTTGCTTCATTTATTTTATCCCACGAAACAGTTTGCTTATTTGTTTTTTCATCGGTAGACTCTCACTTGGTCACTTGCTCCCTTTCATGTAACTGAACCAGCTCCAAGCCTTACTTCCCGTTGCTAGCAGGGAGTAAACCATATTATAACTAAACTTTTCATAAAATGAATTTTTTGATAATTCATATTCTACTTTCTCAAATTCTAATTACTTCGCTTAATCATAAATAGGATTGTAACGTTTAATCATAAATAAGATTGTAGCAATAGATCATTCATCAAACAATTTTTTGATACATAAATTTTTCAAGAAAAAAGTGTAGAGCATACTCTCTCTCTGTTACAAGTTATTTATCTCTATTCTCACAAAGATCTACCTCAAGATAATAAGACTAAACTTTTAGGAGAATAATAAAAGATTTTAGAATTCTATCAAAAGTTAAATACTATTGATAGAAGTAGGCATTTTCTGCCTAAAACTGACTACAAGCACTCGTTATACAGAGAAAGGAATCAAGTATATGACAAATACTTATATTATCACATTAGATATCTTTAAAGTCAAAGTGACACGCTTTATTTTAAAGTACAATTATTTTACAAAAGACAAATATACTTGAACCTAGGCTTTAAACACTTTATGGATAGAATCATGACTCGGTAACATGTTTGGGTCATTTGAATTAAAGTGTTGTCTTTTCCAATTCATAAAGTGTTCTAGATAAGAATCTTAGGAATTTTGCATTATTGCTCAAGATAAGGATTTTGAGAGCATTGCATTATTATTTGTCCCTTTATATTTGTTGCATCTCTAGTCTTGTTATCATTGCTATTAGCAAGTGGCATCACATGGTTTGGTTGATTGCACACTTTTTCTTCATAAGGATTTAGTGGACAAATTACATCTAATGGTTTTAAATTTGAACAAGTGGATTTACTTTAACCAAATCACCAAAGGTTCCATTTAGTTCAAGAAGAACTGTTATCAATTTTGCTTGATGAAATAGTGACTTATCATCTTGAGTAAAAACTCTTAAATTTGAAAATGTTGACGAGATCTTTACCTGATTTTGTTTCCATAGATATTTTGTTGTTAGATTTTGAAAGTAGGGTATGTGAATGACTACAATGGTGACGTATTCTTTTGCTTCTTTGAGTTCTTGCCTAACTTCAATCTATTTCTAAAGATGAACCATTTCCATTTTTAACTGGACATCTTTTCTTTCAGAATGATATTGATTGATACCATCCCAAGAAATTCCATAGTGGAGAAAATTTGTTTTTTGAATCATTCAAAAATTCAAATATTTTAAAAGTTGAGAATAATATAGGATAATTATGGAGTAAAGAAGTACACCATAAGCAACACATCTTTTTTAAAGAAAGACATTCCTATCAACAAAGTAAATATATTAAAAAATGGAGCACCAAGATGAAACTAAGATAGTGTAGGTCTAATATTGTATTCATTGCTAAAATAATAAAACCTATGGTTCTTAGAAATATATTTTGTTCATTAACTTTTGACCTTTTGTGTGATAAATGGATGAGTATAATATATTGTCGTAATTGGGACCGCGACGGGAGAAAGTAATATACAAAAAAAGGAGAATTGAAAATGGGAAAGAGAAAAACAGAGATGTTTGAAGAAGTGGATAAGTATAAATATTGTCAATAAGATTTTTAAAGAATTCTAGAAAACTTTAAAAATTTGGTCTAATTAACTAAATATGAGTTCGGGAGTCTAATTACGTGTAAAGATCATTTGCCCTAAATTGTGTAAAAACTAAAATGGGATAGAAAATAGGTTTTAAAATAATTGGGTTTGACAGGTTTTGATTAGGAATGACAACAGTTAAAGTACACAATGAGTATTTGCAAAATTTACTCACAATAGGCAGGTATTTACTTGCAAAACAAGTATGGATATGAAAAAAAATATTCACAAATTTTAATAGGATAAGTGCGGGTATGAGTAACTTATACCCACCCTGCCCCTCTTCTCCTCCCCCCCCCCACACAGATATATATATATATATATATATATATTTATTTATTTATTTATTTATTTATTTATTATGCTACTCATATGAGGTTATATAAGTATATTTTTCTTTGCAAGTATTTTTTTTCTTAGACAAACATAAGTAATAGGTGCAGGTATGGGTATGCAGATATAAGGCTAGGTACGAGTATTGTTTATGGGCAAGTGTACTCAATGAAAAGTAATAAAGGGTTCTAAAATAAGTTTTCAAAATATCATCCCATAAAGATTGTTTCCAATTACCAAGAATGTGAAATTAAATAAAACAAATATTTACATATGAAAGTAATTAAAATAAAATTTAAAAACAGCGCAGTCTTTTATGGTAAACTAATTGAGAAGAACTTAGGGTGTATGATTTTACCTTTACACTTCTCTATGTTTACTTTTAGATTAATTCTAGTTTTGATTTTCTTGTAATTGTCAACCACTCATACTAAATCTATTAACACCTAATGATTATGCAATATTAACAGTTTTTTTTCTAAAATGTCACCCCCAATGGTAATGTAAAGTGAAAGGAAAAGAAAGCATAAAAAGTTTATAAGTTGTTAATTTAATAATAATAATTAAAAGAGAAGAAATAAGATTGGTCTACCTAATCCTTTGTCTCGTTTTACGCTATAGATCCATTAACTATATGTGATATAATCGCCTACAATATAATTAATTAATGGTATGTTTAAAAAATTTTAATTCTAAAACACAAATGTAGTGTAATAGGATAAACATCAATAAAAAATGGAAACACGAAATTATCATAAATCATAAAAATCTTATATAGTCATGCAAACATTTCATCATAACTCTAGTTATGTATTTTTTTTTTTTTAGTATTTTAATTATTATAATTTTTATTTTACCTTAAATATGTGATTGGTGTAACATCCTTAATTTCTTTTTTTAAAAAATAAATTTTATAGCAAAAGAAAAAAAATAGAACTTTTGTTCTATTTTATAAATTTAAGAATTGAATAAAAACAACTTACATTCCTCTTAAGAAAATTTTATAAGATTCTAAAGTATTTAAAACTTCAAAGGAATAAATTCGAGACTTTAAAGTGATAAATAAAACTTAAATTTACATCTAGCACATTGTTTGGTTCACATGGTATACATATAAGTTTAGAATATCATTAAAAACATCTCCAAAAGTATTTATTATAACAAAATTCACCAAAATATTATAAATTCTAAAATTTGATATTAAAGAAATATTTACATAACTTAGTCGACATGAAATGTAATTAGGATAAAATATTATAATTTCTCAAACTGTTCTAGTCCCTACAGAGCAGCCTTCCTTTCAATACCATTGGATTATGATCCTAGAACGGACCAACTGTCTTTATCTATTCACTTTCATTACCTAAAAATATTAGTAATGGTGAGTATTTCTCACCCCACTAAATCTCTTTGCTCGACATAAAATTTATATACTACAAAAAATATTGGCTATTACATTTCTAACATACATCAATTAACAATAACACTCAAAACACACAAATCATCATCAGAACAGAGCACACATCCAACAAATCAATCATTTTGTAATTATTTATGACATACATTTCTATACTAATCTGTATAACATAATACATGTATTTTGTCACATCAATCAATATGTTACAATACATATGTCCTAATTGCACTCGTCAATGTATTACAACACATATATCGTAACAACCTTAATCGATATGTTACAATGCATATATTATAATCATACAATCTTTATACTACTTTATGTTCATTACAATTTCACATTTATTACACTTTCATATTCATTGCCCTGGGATCCATTGAGAACTTCATAGCATAGATAGCTGCTGGTTAGCCGCAGCAACACAGATACACACGTGTGTCGACCTGACCCCATTTAGCAAAGGTGTAGTTAGGAGTTTAGGTCAGGAAATGAGTGTGAGACCTGTGATGTTTTTTTTTTTTTTTTTTTTTTATCTATTTTCATTAATTTTTACGTAATCATGCAAAGACATCCACCACCCTCATTTCCCCCAGATTTCTCAATCGCCCTCGTCTTCCACACGCTCAGTGTATCTCAGTGACTATCTATATTTATTCCATTTCTCTTCTTCAATATTTCTCATTCTTCTCATAGATCAACGTGTCATAATACGTTAGTCTTGATTACATAACTTAATGTATTACAATACATGTATTATGATTACACCTTTCAATGTACCACAACAACTGTATTCTAATAACACCTATCAATCTATCTGATTCACGTATTACAATCACATATCTCATAATTCGTTCATCATGTCATATCATTTACTTTTATACATAAAACTCTTTCTTCTTTTGAGAACAATATAATAATTTTCATCAATAATCTAATTTCATTCATATCAACATACCTCAGTCATCAACAAACATTCATCTAACACAAAAGATCCTTAAACAATTTCACACCACATAAATCAATACAATGTGTCGGAGGTCGAACACCTCTGAACTCAGCCCAATCATATAACCCAACATACACAATTTCTAAGTAATAACAAAGTGGTCTATCCTAAAGTTCAATATCACTTGTGCATACATAAATAATAATAAAATCTAAAAAAATCTCAGAAGCTTAGTTACTCATCTGTTTACCATAAAATTTTATCTAGATGATCTTTAGATTAAATTATTGGTTCCTCATATCCAAAATTTTATTTGTAGTAATGCAATTTAGAGAATCACTGGCGTTCTATTACCCAAAATAAAATATCGAAGTTACGATTCAAAAGGAGTTTTCGTGTCAAACTCTCTATCCTACATATTAAATTTTTAAGAAATCTTATTATTTTAGGGTCCCAATAGAAACTTAGCATTTTTTAACCAAAAGACCAATAAGGAGTTTGGGTTTTGAATCAACTCCCTTTACCTAGAAATGAGGCTCTCAGGTTGAATTTTCCTAGAGATCTAAGAGAGAGGCACAACGTCCTGGTAAAGGATATCATCTTAGGGGTTAAGGTTTCCTTGAGTATCAAAAAGTACAAACCTTAGATCAGATAAAATAGAAAAATAAGAATGAAGTTGAAGAATCAAACTCAAAGAAACTCACTTGGATCTGAATGGTTGAGCTCCCAAGCCCGAATTTGAAGAAAGATTGAAGTTTATAAAGGAGGATTTCTAAGAAGAGAGGGTGAGAGATTAGAGAGAACAGAGGGAAGGTCAAAAATTTGGATTGTAATCTAAGTTTTCTAGGTTGAAGGACCTTAAATACTGTAACGCCCTAGAGTTTGTAATAATATTTTAATTACTACATACGTATATATAGAGTTTTCCATGTGTTTGTATGATTGATTATGTGATGATGATGTGTATTGGATGGTGGTGTGAATGCATGAGGTGAATATATGCATATACGTGAGATGGACATGGTTGCTGATTGTGCATTATGATTGGATGTGCTGAACTAGTTGAAAATAGATTAAGTGGGTATTTCTGGGGTGTTCTCGCTGTAACGAGAGGGTTCTCGCTGTAGCGAGAAGGCCCTGAGAGAAGGGAATGAGACTGTGGCTTTCTCGCTGTAGTGAGAGAGCGACAGTGAAGGGTGCATTTCTGGGTGCAATCTCGCTATAGCAAAAGAATTTTACTGTAGCAAGATTCTACAGAAACCAGAGTACAATTTTCTCTAAGATTTTCGCTGTAGCGAGAGAGGGTGTCATTGCAGCGAGGGGATCTCGTTGTAGTGAGAATGTCGCGACACCTTGTGTATTTAAAGGGTTTAGGGTTGGGAAAAATGCATTTTTCCATTTTCTCTTTGTTCTCGCTCATCGGTTCTCTCAATCCCTGGCTTTTTTCACTGATTAAATTGCCCCTTAAGTCGTTGGTGCCCTAGATTGAAGATTAAAATCGTGTTTGGAATGTTTGGAGGTGAGTATTTTGAGTTAGTGTTTTAGTTTTTACTCTTTCTTCATCCCTCTTGATTTCTCATGAATTATTCCATATATTTAGAACAAGAACCCGTATGAGAGGTGTTTCTACCATTGATTTCGTGGTAAGTCTTCATTCTAAGGTAAGGGGAGTAAATCCCAAACTCTAACCTCTCTTGGGTAGTTCAAAGTGGGGAATCCTTAACTACTTAATAATTATCTAAATGTAAATTATAATAAAGGCTCTAAATAAAATGGTCTTCAAGGAACATTAGGATTTTACTAAGTCGGCATTGTTAGAAGTGGTCGGAATATGCTATTTGATGCTTTTGGAATAATGGATTATGTTAGACCATAAGGTAAACAACTTTATTATTATTATTGAGAAGATGTGCATGTTGAATCGTACGATTGGGCTGAGTCTAACGGTGTCTGACCTCTGGCACATTATATTAATCTGTGTTATGTATAAACTGTTGATGATTTCTATGTCGAGTGTTTGTTAATGATTGTGGTATGTAGATATTGGTTGAACTAGGTTGTAATGAAAAGTGTTAGAGTATTATGAATGAATGAGTTGGTTGGTGGTTCCATGAATTGTTGAATGTTGTGATATTTGAAGCATGTATTTTTATGTTGTTGATAATTGGGTATGCCAAATAAGTGAAACTATGTTATTGATATGAGTGCTTAACTATTTTTAAATAAAGAAAATGTTTTCTATGTGATGAGGTCAATGGTTAACTGTGCCAACTATGGGAAGTTAAGGCACACTGCTAACATGTGTTGGGCTGCTCTTAAAAAGAGTGGCAGTGTAAGCATAAACTAGAGGCCTGGGTCGAGAGGGAGCATGGGGCTGAAGTCAAGTATTCTGAGAAGAATCTTTGTCATGAGCAAAGCAGAAGCTTCACAGTCTGAGGAACTGATTACAGGTAAATGTGTTATTAAGGGCAGACTACTAGATGTGTTGTTTAATTTGGGTGCTATGCACTCATTTATTTTCATGGATTATATGGAGTGTTTGGGTTTATATGTGATGGAATTACAGTGTAATGTTGTGGTGACTACCCCTACGGATAAACTGGTCGTAACCTCGTGGGTTTATTTGAGGTGTTCCATAATGGTGCATGGAAGGGACTTTGAGATAGACTTGATCTATTTGTCTCTTTCCCAATTGGACGTAATTATGGGAATGGATTGGCTAACTGCCAACCATGTTTTGCTGGACTGCAAAGAGAAGACTTTGATTTTTGGTGCGTCAACATCGGGAATCCCTAAACTTTTCAATCAAGGTGCATGAAGAACACGGTAAATGTTAAGGCCTTTATGGTCATGTTCACAATAGAAGTCGAAAGTGGAGTGGAGCTAGAATATATTCCAGTAGTGAGAGATTGCTTGGAAGTTTTCCCAGAAGATGTTTCAAAATTGCTGCCTGAGAAGGAGATAGAGTTAACCATTGACTTCATCCCAAGAGTGAGCCTGATTTCTATCGCACCATATAGGATGTCACCAAGGAATTGGCAGAGGTCAAAAAGTAAGTGGAGAACTTACTACAGAAGCAGTTTGTAAGGCCAAGTGTGTCATCGTGGGGAGCACTAGTTTTCTTGCTGAAAAAGAAGGATGGAAGTATGAAGATATGTGTGAATTACAGGCAATTGAATAAAGTAATGATAAAGAACAAGTATCGCTTCCTAGAATTGACGACTTGATGGACTAGTTAGGGGAAGCTGTAGTGTTTTCAAAGATTGATTTGAGGTCGGGTTACTACCAGATTAGGGTGGAGGATGAGGATGTACCCAAGACAGCATTCAGAAAGCGTTATGGTCACTACGAGTACTTGGTGATGCCATTTGGTGTGACCAATGCGCCTGCTGTGTTCATGAATTACGTGGAAAAAATCTTCCATGAGTTTTTGGATAAATTTGTGGTGGTGTTCATTGACGACATCCTAATTTATTCAAAGATCTAAGAAGAGCATGTCGAGCACTTGAGAATTGTTTTGCAGATTTTGAGGGAGAGGCAATTGTACGCCAAATTCTCAAAGTACAAGTTTTGGTTGTCACAAGTTCAGTTTTTTGGGCATGTGGTGTCAAAGGATGGAATTATGGTATATCCTGCGAAGGTAGAAGAGGTAGCCCGGTGGCCGAGACCTACAAATGTGACAGAAATCCACAATTTTCTAGGACTAGCAGACTATTATAGGAAATTCATTAAAGGATTTTCTAAAATAGCTTTGCTTTTGATGAAGTTGACCCATAAGGGGAAGGAGTTTAAGTGGAGTAGAGAGTGTGAAGCTAGTTTCCTAGAGCTAAAGGAAAAGCTGACTTTAGCACTAGTGTTGGTTCTACCCGATCTGGGATAGAAATTCGATGTATATTGTGATGCGTCTAGACATGGACTTGGGTGTGTTTTGAGGCAAGATGGAAGAGTGGTTGCCTATATGTCAAGGCAATTGCATCCTCATGAAGTCAACTATCCGACTCATGATTTGGTGTTAGCTACAATGGTTTTTGCTCTTAAGGTGTGGAGGCACTACCTTTATGGAGCAAGGTTTGAAGTGTTTAGCAATTACAAGAGCTTGAAGTACTTGTTTGATTAGAGGGAATTGAATATATAGCAGAGGAGATGGATGAAATTCTTCAAGGACTACGATTTCACGTTGTCTTACCATCCTAGCAAGGCAAATGTGGTAACTGACGCTTTGAGCAGAAAGTCATTGCACGTGGCAGCAATGATGGTGAAAGAGATGGAATTGATTGAGGAGTTTCGAGACATGAATCTAGCCATAAAAGTAAGGCTAAGGAGTTTATACCTCAGGACAATGATGATCCACAATGACTTCTTAGTACATGTTCGAGATGCTCAGCAAGGAGATGTCTTCCTGCAAGATATGATGAGACAGAAGAGTGAAGAGAAGGACTTGTAGTTCTATCGTGATGAGAATGGGATGATCAAGTTCCAAGACTAGGTATGTATTCCCCAGGTTAATGAGATGAAACAGATGATACTTGAGGAGGCGTATAAGAGTAGAATAAGTTTCTACACCAGTGCAACCAAGATGTATCAGAACCTCCACAAGAACTTTTGGTAGAATAGAATGAAAAAGGATGTGGTTGAGTATTTGTCGAGATGCTTGACTTGCTAGAAGGCGAAGGTGGAGCACCAACGTCCACTTCAATTATTGCAACCTCTAGAGATCCCCGAGTGAAAGTGGGATAACATTTCCATAGACTTTGTTTCTAGTTTGCCAAGGATCAAGAATAATCATGATGCTATTTTGGTGATAGTAAATCAATTAACTAAAATTGCACATTTCCTCCCAATAGACATGAATTATAAATTGGAGATGCTAGCAGATATGTATCTGAGAGAGATAGTTAGACTGCATAGAGTACCGACTAGCGTGGTATCCGATAGAAGGCGTTGGGAACTAAGTTGAAACTTAGTTTACCTTACTACCCACAAACTAACGGTCAGACTGAGAGGACCATTCAATCCTTGGAGGATTTGTTGAAAGCTTGTGTGATTAAGTAGCAGGAAACTTGGGAAGAGTGTCTACCGTTAGTGGAGTTCACGTATAACAACAACTTTCATGCTAGTATTAGGATGACACCATTTGAGGCTCTGTATAAAAAGAAGTGTATAACTCAATTGTGTTAGCATGAGACTCGAGAGGCTACCCTGTGTGCACCAGACATGATTCATAAGCAAAACAAGTAGATCAAGATGATTAGAAAGAAGATGAAGGTTGCACAAGATTGGAAAAAGATCTACTATGATAAGAGGAGGAAACCTTTAGAGTTCCAGGTAAGTGACCATGTGTTTTTTAAGGTTTCACCTATGACTGAAGTTAGAAGAGCTCTGAAATTTAGAAAGTTGTCTCCTAAGTTCATTGGACCATTCAAAGTACTGAGTAGAATCGGTCCTGCAGTGTACCAGATAGCCCTACCTCTGAATTTCTCGAATCTACATCCGATGTTCCATGTGTCTCAACCCAGGAAGTATGTGTCGAATCTCTCTCACATGATTGTTCTTGACCCGGTTCAAGTGAGAGAGGACTTGTCTTATGATGTATACCCGTTGAGGATTACAGATTACCTTATTAAGCAGCTGAGAGGCAAGGAGATCTCACTAGTGAAGGTGATATAGAGTATGAGTGACAAGGGAGATGCCATATGAAAAACAGAGAGTAGAATGAAAGAGTTATATCTGGAACTATTTTTATAGTTTGATTGAATTTCAGGGACAAATTCCTTAAAGGAAGGAAAAGTTATAACTCCTCAAATTTTGTAATGGTATTTTGTTTATTAATATAAATTGTGGATTTCTATTTGAATGTGTGTTTGACTTGTGTGGTGATGTGGATATGTATATAAATACATATAGATGCGTATATATGTGTATTTTACGGTTGAAATGTGATTGTAGACATATGATTAAGCTAGAATTGATTGGAAACATAGGTTGGTGTGTACTGCAAGGACGTTCTCGCTGTAGGGAGAAGGTCTCAGGAGATGGGGGTGCCTTTATTGTGTTTTCGTTGTAGCGAGAAGCTCCTTGCTATAGCGAAAAGGCAACAGAGAGAGGGTGTTTTCGGGGTGCAATCTCGCTTTAGCGAGATTATGCAAAAACCAGAGTTCAGTTTGGTCTAAAATTTTTGTCGTAATAAGAAGGGTCTCATTGTAACGAGAATATCTCTACTCCTAGGATATTTGAGGGGTTTAGGGTTTGGGAAACTCATTTTCCACTCTTTCTCTTAATCTCTCTTTCAATTCTCTCCACTCTCAAACTATTTTCACCGATTAAATTATTTCCAAAGCTATTTGTGTGCAAGATTGAAGGTTGAGATCATGTTTGAGGCGTTTAGAGGTAAGTTTACAAATTAGGGTTTCAATTTTCGTCCCTCTTCCTTGTTTTCTCGATTTCTCATGGAGTGTTTCATGTGTTTAGGACAAAAATTCATGCGGGAAGTGTTTCCATTGTTGATTTCATGTTGGGTCTTTAATCCGAGGTACGGGAGACTCTGACCTACCTCTTTGAGTTTGAAATCTATTTATAATGTTAGATAATGAAATGTAGTTGAGGTAGAATGCAGGAAAATGTGTATTTTTAATGGAAATTTGTATGAAGTATGATATGGTAATTATTGGGTGATGTGTGTGATGGAATGGTGGTGTGTTTGAGTGTAATATGGCCAATTACGTGTGTACATGCGATGTGTGAAAATGAAAACTATTATGTGATAAAAAAAATGTGGGGGAATGTATGTATTGACATGCCATTAGTTGATGATGAATAATATGAAATGGATGAGAATATGTGTGAATGACATGTTGAGTGTGATTGTGATTGTGATTGTGTTTGACATGTTAGAAACTATGAATGGTTATAGTGATATATTAGGGGTGTGGGAGATAGGGGTGTTAGAAATACCTTGGAGAAGAAACGGTGGTGGTGAAACCAACGGTGAGCGCGGATGCACCACAGGCCACACATTCTTCTCCTGATTCAGCCTGTGACTAACACCTTTGTTAAGGGGCTCGTGACTGCACACGTTGTATTCGTTAGGTGGAGGTTAATCGGCGACTATCTATGGTGTGGAACTGAGTAAGTCCCTAATGTTGAGGACATTGGAAAACTATGATCACAGTGCTACAATGAACGTGGCTAACGTGCAGTGAGCGCACATGTGTGTGTGAAATGATTGAAGGTGCAGTGAGCGCACCTGTGTGTGAATTGATGTGCAAATATATGTGTGAATGGTTGGAAGGAATATATGTTAATGCTGTCAAAGTGTGATTTTATCATATTATTATTTGTTATGAAATGGGAAAGACGAGTCTCTATATTTGTGTATATAATAGTGTAGAAGACTCACCCTTACATTTATTTTTCAAGTGACCAAGATGATCAGCACCAGACTTAGTGAACGAGAGGGATGAAACTGTTATATGACTTAGGAGATTATTTTTGAAAAATTGTGATGTAATTAAATTAGTCTTCTAGCATTTATTTTGATGCAAACTTGTAACTCTCACTTATTTTAAAATACTTTTTTTGAAACTATGTATTGGGAAATCTTTGAATTAAAGTATTATTCCCATTTATTAGGAAATTAATTTATTTGAAAAATATTAAAAATTAAATTAAGGTGTTACAACTACAATGTGTTATTCTTATATTTCTATTTTTATTCTATTAAAAATAGTTTCTTTATCAATAGGGATATTATATTATCCCACCATCATCTTAATTGCCTTGTAAAACTTTGTATTACACTATAAAAAAGATTTTCAAATAAATAAAATTAATACTTCAAAAACAAAAACTTATTATAATAAACCCTTTCTTACATATGTTTTATACAAAGAAAGACCAAATTTTGTAATGAATTCCTTATTAGGAATAGACCTTGTAGAATGGAATTTAGATCATTTAAACAAACAAAAAATATTAGATTTTACAACACAAATGACTATAACAACAATAACCTATAAGATAAAAAGATTTACTGATGAAGTCACAGCTGAAGCTTTAATACAAAGCTTCATGGGACAATTAAGAGGGTGGTGGGACAATATGATATCCCTTATTGATAAAGATATAGGAACATGGTATAATGGTAAACTTACACACTAACAATAATAGCCAAAACAAAGAGGTAATAAGAGATAGAGAGGAAAGAAATGAATGTAGTGTATTATTAAATGAAACCATGTTAATCACCCCTTTATACTAGGTAGATAGATTGTTACTAATTTTGGTAATCACTAACTACTTAACTAACTACAAGCGTGACTATCAAACTTAACAACTACGCCTAATCTGAATTACACTTCTAACACTCTCCCTTAATTTAGATAAGCTAAACTTTTCATCCTTAGCATTGTCCTCACCTCCTTAAATCCGTCAAGCCTTAAAGTCTGGGTCATCACATCAGCAATTTGATCATGTGATCTGCAATGCTCAACTTCCAGGTTCCCTTAGGTCACTTGATCATGTAAGTGATGGAACCTTGTTTCTATATGTTTGGTCTTGCTATGTGATATAAAATGTTTGGCCAAGTTTATGACATATTGGTTGTCTATCATCAGCTTGATAGGCTTATCCTCCCTTAACTTTAGTTCTTCAAGCAGGGATTTCAACCAAACTACTTGGTAAGCACTAAGTGCAACTACTATATACTTAGCTTCACACGTAGATAATGCTAACACTTCTTACTTCTTAGAACTCCAAGATATTGAAACCTTACAGTATAGGAATACATGTCCTGCTATACTCTTCTCCTCACCAGGATCTTTCTTCCAATTTGAATATGTGAATCGCAACAAATCTGCATCAGAACATCTTGTTTTGTTGGATACAAAACTCCAAATTCTAAGGTCCCCTTCACATATCTCAACACATGTTTAGCAGCTAGCATATGCGACATTCTTGACTACTGATGATTCCAACATCATAACATATATCTGGCCTACTATTATATAGATATATGAGTGAGCCAACAATATGCTTAAAAAGGGTTGCATCCACTACCCTCTCATCACTATCCTTTGAGTGTTTTAATTGAGCCACAGCAGGTGTTGCAACAGAATTACACCTTGCTATGTTAAACCTTTCTAGTATGTTCATGGCATACTTCCTTTAATGCACAAAGATTCCTTACTTTGTACAAACAAACTCTAGACTTAGGAAGTGTGACAATCTTCCTAAATCTGTCATCTCAAACTTATTCTTCATTATCTGCTTGAACCTTTCAATCTCTTCCTTGTTGGATCCTATCACTAACAAATTATCTACATATAGATAAAGTATTAGTAACCTGTCAGCAAAAATACACCTCACATACACTCCATGTTCACTTTTGCACTTCAAGAACTTTTATTGTGCCAGGTAACTATCAATTTTTCTGTTCCATGCTCTTGGAGATTGCTTCAATCCATAGAGACTCTTCTTCAATTTGTAGACTTTATCATACTGTCCTTTGATCTCAAATCTTAGAGGTTGAGTAACATACACCTCCTCATCAAGCCATCAATTGAAGAAAACTAATTTTACATCTAACTAATGCAAGGACCATCCCTTGTAAAAAGCCACTGCTACCACCAATCTAATGGTTTCAATCCTTGTAACCAAGGCAAATACTTCATCAAAATCTATTCCATGTTGTTGCAATAATCCCATAGCAACCAGTTTAGCCTTTTCCTTTGCAACTTCACCATTAGGCTTCTCTTTCACCTTATAAACCCATTTGACATCAATAGGCCTCTTGTTTGGAGGATGTTGTACAAGTTACCATGTCTGATTTCTCTCTATGACATTCAATTCTTCCTACATAACATCTTTTCATCTTGTTTCCTTCATTGCTTACTCTTAAGACACTGGTTCTAACTTAACCAACAGTGACAAATAGACAAGATCATTATCATCATTCACTTCATTATCTCTTATAAGCTCAAAATCATTAAGCCACTTAGGCTAAGTTCTATCTCTTTGTGGCCTACCAGTAGGAACGTTGATAGGAGCATAAACAATCTCTTCCTAAGACTGATGAGTACCTTCACAAGCTTGGTCTGGATTAGCTTCTGCATCAGCACTATGATCATTAGGCTTCTTTCTTTAGAATTGATCCAACACTTACCATTTTCAGTTTATGGCATGTATTCCTAATTCCAGCCTCTACCTTCATAAAAAATTACATCACTACTAACTATCACCTTCTTTCTAACAGGATCAAACAACCTATGAGCCCCAATACAATAATACCCTATCATCACCATTGGTTCACCTTTGTTGTTAAGCTTTCTTCTTTTCTGATCAGGGACATGCTTGAAGTACAAACAACTAAATATTCTAAGGTGTGCAACATTGGATTTACTTCCAAACTATGCTTCCTCATATGTGATACTATCAAGCCTCTTAGAAGGGCTTTTATTCATAAGGTAGGCACTAATTGTGACTGCTTCCCCTTAGAATTGCTTTGACATATTATAACACTTTAACATGTTTCTAGTGATGTTTAGAATAAATTTGTTCAACCTCTCTATAATGTCATTGTGTTGTAGAGTGTAAAGAGGAGTAACCTCATGCATAATCCCTTCCTTTTGACATAAAGTCTCAAATTCCTAAGATGTGAATTTACTACCACCATCTGTCCTTAGAGTTTGGATATGCAATCTTGATTACTTTCAACTACTGCCTTGAACTTCTTAAACATGTCACTGATATAATTCTTTCTATTTATCAATTAAATCCATATTTTTCTAGTGAACTCATCTATAAAATAGACAAAGTACAAATTACTTCCTATTGATTCCACTTTAAATAGCCCACATACATCTAATTATATGATCTTTAATCTTGCTTTTGCTCTGAGAGGAACATGATTTATGACAGATTTCCTTGGCTCCTTTGACACACAACAACCATCACACACTCTATCAGGTTTGACGATTCTAGGTATCCCTAAAAGCATTCCTTTTGAGTGCAATTTGCTTAAGCTTTTGGAGTTTAGATGACCCA
Organism: Abrus precatorius; assembly: GCF_003935025.1. Lineage (NCBI taxonomy): Eukaryota > Viridiplantae > Streptophyta > Magnoliopsida > Fabales > Fabaceae > Abrus > Abrus precatorius. The sequence continues at coordinate 12,253,468 of NW_020874417.1, read as the reverse complement.
ACCTCTTGTGCTACAACCAACTATCAGTTTCTTCAGTGACTGATAAGCAACTTAGCTCCAGATTTACTAGAATTTTGATCTTAAAGGTCCTGTTTTTGGAGAGAGAAACCCTTAAAACCAACTTTCCATTCTTATCGAAGAGTTTCAATAGGTTATATGACATAGTTGCTTTGTAACTCTTCTCAAGTAACTGTCCTAGATTGAGCAGATTGTTTCTCATGGTTGGAACATACAAAACATCATAAATGCAGGATGATCTTCTGTCTTTCTTCTAGATCAAAACCTTCTTTATCCCTTCAACTTTAATGATGTTGTTATCAGCAAATCTAACCTTACTCTTTATATTAGCATTCAGGTCCACCAATCAATCTTTCCTTCCTGTCATATGGTTGCTACAACTAGTGTTAAGGTACCAAGTACTAATCCTCACTGCCACAATTGTCAAATGCAATTGTAACCATGAGTAAGACATAATCATCATCTGATTCAGCATCTTGAGCTAACTTGGCTTCATTATCTCTTACTTTCTTTTACTTAGAATTCTTACACTCACTTGAAAAATGGCCCCATTCTTGACACCTATAACACTGGATATTCTTCTTACTCTACTTTTTCTTAGCACTTTTGTCTTGAGCACCTGTCTTGCCACCTAAGTCAAGATGATTCTGGTCACAACAATCTTACTTAGTATTGCCTTTAGAGTTCTTTGTCCCTTTGTTGCTCCATTATCCCTTATGCTTCTTATTACAGTCACTATTACTATTATTCTTTTGAGCAAACAAGGCTTGTACAACTTCTTTCTTATGGTTCTTTCAAGAATTCATTGCTCATGAGCTTCGAGTGAGTATTGCAATTCGTCTAGTTTCATTTTTTCTAGATTCTTAGACTATTCTATAGCTACCACAATATGATCAAATCTAAAATTAAAGGTTCGAAGTACCTTCTCAACCACTAATTAATCACTCAATGTGTCTCCACACGATCGTATTTGGTTTGTGATGGCTTGCACACATCCAAGATACTCAACAACTCCTCTTTGTCATGCATCTATAGCAACTCATACTATCTTCGCAACGTTTGCAACCTGATCTTCTTCAACTTGTCAGAACCAGCATACACCTTAGCAAGAGTTTCTCATGCTTGCTTTGCAGAGGTTGCAAAAGCAATTTTGTGGAAGTTCCCTGCATCTACACACTAATGAATTAGAAAAAGTGCCATGCAATCTCATTTCTTGGCATCTTTGAACATCTTTTCTTGAGCTTCGGTTGCATCATTTGTAAGATCTTGCAAACTAGTTTTAACAAAGTCAAGAACTTCTTGCATGTCGAAAATTACCCTCATTTGGATGCACCACTTGTCATAGTTATTCTCTTCTAAGATTGGCAAATGCGTTGGAAAATTGTTGCCATTGTAATCACGTAGCTCCTTCTTCTCCCTTGGATCGAAAAAACTGAGAGCTACTGATACTACTGTAGGAACCTAGTACAATGGCAAGTTTACACACTAACAACAGTAGCCAAAATAGAGAAGCAATAGGAGATAGAAAGGAAAGGAATGAATGTAATGTATTATTAAATGAAACTGGGTTAATCACTCGTTTATACAAGTTAGACAAAAGGCTACAAATTTGAGTAACCACTAACTACCTAATTATAAACATGACTACCAAACTTGACAGTTAAGCCTAATCTAAATTACATTTCTAACAAACTATTTTTAATAAAATGAAACAAAAAAATATAAAAACAAGTCCTGGTAGCAACTCTTATTTTCACTATTATATCACATTTTATTGAGAATCATCTTTAAAAAAAATATATCCAATATATATATATATACAAACACATACAAAAATAGAACAAATAGTTAAATTCTCAAACTTATTTTTACTAAAAAATATTTACATCTATATTCAATCAAATATTTATGCATTTAATTTTTTTGTAATATCTGAATAAATTGAAATGAATTTTTCTTAATCTTATTTGACTTTAAAATTTTGATAAAATTATTTTATTTTAATTTGAATTCACCCTAATCAATATAGGATAACATATATGACAAAATTATGTAGATTCTATTTCTATTTACAAATATTATACATCAATAGTATTAATATTAAAATTATCTATATTATTAATCATATATAGAAATATAAAACTAAATATAAATACATAATCTTGTTATGTAAAAATAATGCTAGTATTGTTCTCTTTGTAAGATATTATTTATTATTAACTAAAATTTATTAAAAATTATAAATATTATGTAAGTTTTACTTTTTCTCACTCATAAATTAATATATTTTTTAATTTTTAATAAATTTTAATGAGTATATTATTAGCCTTCCTCTTCGTTAAATCCAAAAATCTTATTACATATATATAATTATTTAAAAGTATAACTTTAATAGAATATAAAACATTAAACTAGGTTCAAACAATTCAAAGTATAAATGAAATCTGGAAAATCTAACTCCGGAGTTAGGAGGAGTGATAAACCCTTTTTTTCTTAGAATATTTCAACTTTTAACATATCATGTACATTACCAGCTCATGACCTCTCCAAAAAAAAGATATGCATTTTTGTTGAAAGAAAAATAACGTACGTAATCTACAGAATAAAATATAAAACAATTGTCATTAGGAATATTAAATTTAACTCAAAACATTATCGTCCACAAAATAATTTGTCGTGATTTAAATAATTTATTTTAATTTTGTAATTCAAGTTTTTTTTTTAAAAAAATATCTGTATAAAGGTTGAGGATTTGTTAATTATATAAAAAATAAGAAGCGAGAGAGTGGAACATAGAACGGGAAAGGAACACGTCAGCGGAAAGTAAAAGGGCAAAACAGAGCCACGCCACAAAATCGTAGCAGCCAATGAGAGGAGGAGCTGGGATCTTGGCTCGGCCGTGTGTTGTTAGAAGAAGTTGTACTCATTCTATCCTTCTCTTCTTCTTTTCTTTTCTTTTTCGTTAAAAATCTCACTCACTTTCTTTTCTTCTGTCACATAAATGAAAAGATGTAAAATAAATAAACCACTTTCCTTCCTCGCCTCAAATGCAGTTCGCGGTTCAAATTCAAAAGCCCCTCTTTGTCTACCCGCTTCTGTAATAAAATAAAATAGAAAAACCTTTGGAATCGTTATTCAATCACTCCGTTGAGTATGGTTTTCTGAATCGCAGCAATGGAAACAGCGCTCACTTGCTTCTTCTGTAGTCGAATCCCAGCGAAAGCGAAATTGGGGGCTGCAAGTGAGCACTTCCGTTGCAATGCCTCTGGACACGTGTCCTTTTCTTCCATTGGCTCATTCTGCGGTAACATTGCGTATACCATGTCCATGTGCTCTTTGTCCCCTTCGTTTGTAACCCACAGGCACAGGCTCAGGCTCATTCGAAGTGAAACTAAGCTTCGCAGTAACACCAAAAGTAGAAGTGGTAGAAGAAGAAGTGGTTTTAATAAAAGTGGGTCTTCTCAGTCTGAGGCAGTGAGCAATCCCAGTGAGAACAGCGTGGAAGGGGGTAGTGGTATCCATCAGAATGGAGACCCTATTGGGAAGAGGGAACTGGGTAAGAGTGTGATGAGGTGGATTCGTGATAGCATGAGGGCTATGGCATCTGATTTTGCTTCAGCAGAGTTACAGGGAGAGTTGGAGTTCTCAGAGCTGAAGCAGCGCATGGGGCCAGGTCTCACTTTTATCATCCAGGCTCAGCCATATCTGAATGCGGTTCCTATGCCCCTTGGTCTTGAAGTTATCTGCTTCAAGGCCTGCACCCACTATCCCACTCTCTTCGACCATTTCCAGAGGGAGCTTCGTGATGTTCTTCAAGACCTGCAGACTAAGTCCTTGATTCAGGACTGGCGACACACTGAGTCTTGGAAACTGTTTAAGGAGCTCGCCAATTCAGGTTCCTATTTACGGTTACATCAACATTTTTTTTGTTTTTTGTATTGCATTGCTCTCACAAGAGTAATTCAGTAAACAGGGGCTGAGATTGAGATTTTAGGATGGTTCTTTTGCAGCTCAGCATAGGGCGGTTGCGAGAAAAATAACGCAGCCCAAGGCTGTTCATGGCGTTTTGGGAATGGATGTAGAAAAGGTGAAAGCAATGCAGCACAGGATTGATGAATTTACCAACCGCATGTCAGAACTACTTCGTATTGAAAGGGATGCTGAATTGGAGTTTACTCAGGAGGAGTTGGATGCTGTTCCTAAACCTGATGATGCTTCTGATTCTTCAAAACCGATTGATTTCTTGGTTAGCCATAGCCAGTCTCAGCAAGAACTCTGTGACACCATTTGTAATTTAAATGCCATCAGTACCTCTACAGGTCTTCTCCTTTCCCTCTTTTCATCTCACTTTTCAGAAAAAATGCTTTGAGTACATCAAGGTCTTTCATTGACTCTGCTTTTGAAATTTAGCATTTCATTAATGTATGCATGTGCTGTAAAAGAAGTTGAACTGTTGGCATGCTTATGACTTATGAGTTATATGATATGAGGTAAAGTCTATGAGAGGTGCTCAAATAAATTACATACCTAACAAGCTTCATGTATATGACTTATACGCTTTTGCTTGAGGGGAAGTGTCAATGTTACTATGTAAATAATGTTTAGGTTCATCGTATAGGAATAACCAAAGCATGTAATTTTGGTAATTAAGATCATTGTATTATTATCATTGTTCTCCTATAGTATTCAGTTATTTCTGTTCAATAGTAACAGGGTTTTCTGTAAATGCCACTTCTCTCTCTCTCTCTCTCTCAACAACAGCAAACAATAATGTTTATTCTCAAATACATACATTGCCTCTGTTTATGGCTCATTGTTTTGAAAAATCTCTGTATTCACCTATTAATATCTGTACTAAAAGGTTAAGAATTTTACATATACTTATGGAGGAAATAAGCAATATTAACATGAAATTTATTTATCCAAACTCATTTCTGCAGGTTGTTAATTGATTAATAATTTATTTAAATGTTTTGTTAGTTGAGCTTTTTATGGATGGATGGATGGATAGATAGATAGGTGTGCGCTGATAATACAGTATGTAGTATTGGCTTAAAATATATGTTGCAGAGATTAGAAAATAGATATACGTGGAAGGTAGACTCAGTCCCAGATGAACCTTGATTCATCTAGACATAGAATGTAAATCATAATTACAATGTGATCTGGTATGATCCTATTTCATGTGTAAACAGGTCTGGGTGGAATGCATTTGGTGTTGTTCAAGGTCGAAGGGAACCACCGGTTACCACCTACCACACTTTCACCTGGAGACATGGTTTGTGTGAGAACATGTGACAGCAAGGGTGCAATTACAACTTCTTGCATGCAAGGATTTGTGAACAGTCTTGGGGATGATGGCTATAGTATTACAGTTGCTTTAGAGTCACGCCATGGTGATCCTACATTCTCTAAACTATTTGGGAAGAGTGTGCGCATTGACCGTATTCAAGGACTGGCTGATACACTAACGTATGAGGTATTGAAATCTACTGTGATTTCTTGAAAGGGAGCCGCAAATTCTATTGAGAGGGTAATGAGTGTCTACTATTTGTGCTTAACCAAGTACAATAAAATAGAATCTGTGGTATCTAAGAACGTGAATAACTAAACTAATATATCGTGATTGGGGGAATATGTAACAATGAATTTGATTACCATTTTGTGGGGTTTGAAGGTACATTTCCTGGTTACTTCATTCGGAGACTAACTTTGGAAATGATAGACCCGGTAATATGGTTAAAAGTGTTAACTACCCAGCCCCTACTTTCTGTATCTAAAAAATACTTCTACATTCTAGAGATCAGTCTTAAACAGATTTACATAATTTGACTGTGATGGTTCTGTTTGTTAATTTCATTAAAATTTTACTGCTTAGCTCGCTGATTATATGTGTACATATACACATCTTTTTAGTAATCTTATGACTTTTCCAGCGCAATTGTGAAGCCCTGATGCTGCTTCGGAAGAATGGTTTACGAAAGAAGAATCCTTCAATTTCTGTTGTTGCTACACTGTTTGGAGATGGGGAAGATGTTGCGTGGCTTGAGAAGAATTATTTGGCCGAATGGGCTGAAGAAAATTTGGACGGAATATTAGGAAGTGAAACTGTAGATGATTCTCAGCGTAGAGCAATTGCACTAGGTTTGAATAAAAAGAGGCCTGTATTGGTTATCCAAGGGCCTCCTGGTACAGGTAAGACTGGTTTGCTCAAGCAACTTATAGCATGTGCTGTTCAGCAAGGTGAAAGGATTCTGGTTACAGCACCAACTAATGCAGCTGTTGATAACATGGTTGAAAAGCTTTCAAGTGTCGGATTAAATATCGTGCGGGTTGGAAATCCAGCTCGTATATCAAAGACAGTGGGATCAAAGTCTTTGGGAAAAATTGTAAATGCTAAGCTTGCAAGCTTTCGAGAAGAATATGAGAGGAAGAAGTCAGATCTAAGGAAAGATCTAAGACATTGTTTAAGGGATGATTCACTGGCTGCGGGTATACGCCAACTTCTTAAACAGCTGAGTAGGTCACTGAAGAAAAAGGAAAAGCATACCATTAATGAAGTCCTCTCTAGTGCTCAGGTTGTGCTTGCCACTAATACTGGAGCAGCTGACCCTTTGATTCGAAGGCTAGATACTTTTGACTTGGTTGTCATAGATGAAGCCGGACAGGCAATTGAACCCGCATGCTGGATTCCTATATTGCAGGGAAAGCGCTGTATTCTTGCTGGTGATCAATGCCAACTTGCTCCTGTCATATTATCTAGAAAGGCCTTAGAAGGTGGTCTTGGAATATCTCTACTGGAGAGAGCTACAACTTTGCATGAAGGGATTCTCACCACCAGGTTAACAACACAGTACCGTATGAATGATGCAATTGCTAGTTGGGCTTCAAAGGAGATGTATGGTGGATTATTGAAGTCCTCTGAGACTGTCTTTTCTCATCTTCTTGTAGATTCTCCTTTTGTTAAGGTATTATGCCCATCAAAAATATCTCCATTTTCATTTAAGTAAAGGTTTCTATTTACATCATGTCCTAAACTCAGACCTTATTCCTGTTGTTTGTTTTATCTTGATGGCCTTCAATTTCTAGGGATGCTACTCAAAACCATTCAAGCTGTTTAAGAAGGTTCTATAAAAGTAATCTTCTTTTCATCCAGTGTGTTTTTCCTTTGGAAGAGTGGAGGTATAAGAATTAGGTAAGGGAGGGAAATTAAGTATTCCTGTAAGGATCAAACCCCCTGAAATGTCTCACTTCCTTCTCAAAGACTGATCCTTGTACCAGTTGCCGTGGAATCTTGTTGGAAACATTATGTTTATGATAAATCAGATGCATGCTGAGATCCATGCATTTTACACATCAGGGGAATGAAGTAAGCATTCCACTGGTGAGGGAAGGGTAGAGGAGGAGGGGAGAGAGAGCTTATTTCTACTTCTAAAATGTAGAGTGCCAAATGAATAGGCTATATTACCTATGAGGCTTACTGGCAATTTTTTAAGATGAAATTGGCAACAATTGCCCTAAAACCTCCCTTGAGCAAAATTGTTGAACCATATTTTTACAACTTGTGCAGCTTAAGAATAGTTTGATGCAATATTGGGTAGCCTAAGCTTCTTAATAGACAACATGTAATGCTGCAGATGTACAATTCACAAGACTTTTCATGTAGGGTTATGTCAAGAAATACTCTTTATAGCAATTGAAGAAAGGGCTGTTGTTCGTTACAATTTTATGGACTGTCTTAGCTGTTCTGTTATATTTTGAATTACCTATCCTTGTGTCAAGGAAATGTATGATCGTATTTTGATCCTTATCCGTACCATTTTCATTTTCATTTACTTTTACTAATTCCTATAACATGAATGGAAAGTTTGACCTTGCGGTTGTTGCAGCGTACTTGGATAACGCAGTGCCCACTGCTATTGCTTGATACTAGAATGCCATATGGAAGTCTGTCGGTTGGTTGCGAAGAGCATCTAGACCCAGCTGGAACAGGTTCATTTTATAATGAAGGAGAAGCTGATATAGTTTTGCAGCATGTCTTTTCCTTAATTTATGCTGGTAATCACAGTTGACTCCTAAAAGTTTTTCCGTTTGGTTATAGCTTATAACGTAAAAAAACATTTTCCCTTCTGAATGTTTTATGGTATTAACAAAAAATTGTAAGAAAAAGGTACATTTACCATACCGAAGGATTTCACAGGCAGACAATAAATGGTACCATTTGCCCATTCTTTGGTCACTACCCGTGAGCTCTAGTACTTATAGTGAATGGAGACGCATGACCATGTGTGGCACCACCAACACCTAAACACTGAAAAATCATGGCCTGTTACAAAGGGTGTTTGGTATCCATACCTTGGTGCATTAATCTATTCTCTTCATAGGCCAAAATCTGATCTTATGACTAGGTCATTCATTCATGCCTTGATATATGCTTCTAAAATTAACTGTCTTGACATGTATGCTGTGGATGTGGAAATTAAGGTTTTATCATTTTCCATTTACAAGTAAACTAAGTACAGTATAAATAAAATAAGAATCATAAGATTATATGTTTGCTTTAACCATATTCTGGTACTTATTTGATTATTCTTCTTTTCTACATATTCTACCTCTATTGATGATACTTTACAATGACCCTTTTGTCAAACTTGGTTAGAGAATTTCTAGACAAGCTTCATATCATCTACAGAAATTTTTAAAATTTTAGTTAGTTCTGTTATCAATTTAAAAAAGAAAAAAAAACCATGTTTCAATTGGAATCACGTATTCCACCATAGGATTCTTCACCAAAAATAAAACCACCCAATTGTCTATTTACACTTGTTTATTTTTCTTGGGTTGTATTCAATCTTGTACATTGAACAAAACAATTCTCGCATCATATCCATAGTATTTGAAATCATTACTATCAATCACATTGCTTAATGCTTACTTTTTATTAATTTAGGGTCCTTTTAGTTACTTTGCATCATAGTTATCAACCCCGGATAGCAATGTACAGTGGCCATCTCTAAAAACACTATAGCAGGATAGTGGAAAGTGAGATGGCCACTAGTTTAAATATTGTAATACATACTAAATAATATATGCCACACCCAAAATTTAAGAAATCCATGATAAATAATAAGTCACAGTATACACACAAACACCATCAATCTAAGAGCAATAAGAATGGAACACAAGAAACAAAAACAGTTTTGGTAAGTGTGAAGGAACAGAGGTCAAAACAGAGTTAACTTTAGGTGTGAACACCAAATGGTCAAGGAAGAAGGTTTTTGAATCCTATTATGACATTACGTGCATATTTTTGTGTTTTGCATACTGGATATCGACAGGTCATATTAAAAAGGGAAAATTACAGAACAGGAATTATTAAATAAATATTTCATGTTAAGTGATTAATAAAAAAAAAACTTAGTTTGAGCAATGTTGTGTGTCCAGGCTTGTATACCGATCTATTAGTTTTAGTAAGAATACAATCAATCAAGAATCTAATCACTAGCAAACTAACAGCAAACAAATACAGATGACTAAAATCCAATTTTCTTAATATTAACAATTTCAAAAAGTAGTTAACGATATAGCTACTTTTTCAACATTGTTAATTACTTGAGTGCTTATAATTTGGGTTAGGGCAGAGAGAGAGACCATCTTGTCAAATTGTAAGGAAGTTAGGGCCTTTGGATTAAGATGAACAACCCCTCAAAGAACTGCAGTGTTCTGTCATTGTAATTTGGGTTATTCCTAATTATTCTTAAGAAGATACCCAATTTCCATCCATCTGCTTGGTAAATCATCTTCAAGTTCAATATGTTTCCAGCATTCATGCTTCTAGACTTTAGCCGTGGATGGTTTTCTTGCATAACTATTCGTGCTTGCAGATTTTCACATTGTCATTTCATTGTTAATATATGAATCTGAACTAGGAAAAAGAAGTGCATAATGCAAATTCTGTGCATGATATAATGTAATGTAATGAAATGAGATCTTCTGTATCTGTACTCATGAGGAAAGCTAGCAACATTCTCACTGATTGACACTATTTTCAACACATTATTATTAGGTGAAATCCATTGATTGGGGTCCCACTAAATGATGTGTCCCACTCCATATTTCTTAGTTGTATATGATTAAGGAATGCTAGCAACACACTCTCTAATACACTCTTTTAACACACTCTTAACTATTGACTAAAATTTATTGAAAATTACAAAAGTATAAGAGAGAAACATAATTTAGAAGTAAGAAAAAATGTGACCTACATGATTTTTATAGTTTTTAATGAATTTTAGCCAATAGTTAGGACTTAGGGGTGTTAAAAAGAGTGTGTTAGAGAATGTGTCTAGCATTCTTCATATGGATTTAGTGGAAAGAGTGTTAAAAAGTTTGTTGCCAATTTCGCTCTACTACTCCTTCCAACCCTGCTTAATATTTGAGCATATTACTTTTAACCCAAGAATGGACATTACTGCATATTATTTTATGCTATCATATTTTGCAATGCAAGTTCTAAGCCTTTCAAAGTTTTGAAATCTTGTTACACAACTTATTTGTCATTTTTGTTTGCTGATGTAAGGTTTTCTTGTTTAGTTGAATCTGAACTGTGGTCATTCGCTAGTGTAGTGCAATCCCTCAATATTCAGGCATATTATTTTTAATCCTAGGAAAAAGAAAAGATATTACTGTGTACCATTTTGTGTTTTGATACTTCTGAAATAAGTTGAGTCTTTCAGAGTTTTTGAAATTTTGTGATGCAACATATTTGTCATTTGTGTTTTTTCTAATGTAAAATTTTCCTTGTTAATTTCAATCTGAAATGAAGGTGTTAGCCCAACTGCTATTGCAGTGCAATCCCCTTATGTTGCTCAAGTACAACTTTTGAGGGACAAGCTTGATGAGTTTCCAGAAGCTGCAGGTACTGAGGTTGCAACCATTGATAGTTTTCAAGGTCGAGAAGCTGATGCTGTAATTTTATCCATGGTATGATCTGAATCCAATCTTTAGATCCATCTTTTAAACATTTTCTGGTTGATGAATAAATAAATTTATTACTTGATTAAAAAATAAATGTTTGAGAAGCGTTAATAAGATATCATCTCCGGTTATCAATAAAAAGTTCAAACATTATCATAATACAACCTTAGGTTGAAGCCAGTCATAGAAAGCCCCTTCTGTCCTATTCCAATTGAACGTGTCATTATAGTGCAATCGTTTGCTCAAGTCCCTCAGGAATTATACCTCCTCTCCAGAAACCATGAAATTTTGTCAGTTTACTTTAATCACCACATTGCAAGAATGGTTCTTATTTCTCATATGCCCCCGTATGCAAGAGTTTTTCTGTGCTTGAGGCATGGACTTGGGCCCACTTTACCTTAGGGTGAAATTTTAATTTTACAATGAAGAATAGAGTTAACGAAGAACAAACATTTAACCACTTGGTCAATACACACTGTCAATGACCAACTTCTGAATGCTTAAAGCTGTTAGGTGTTAACTCACTCCTTAAGCATTCATACCATCACTAATCTTGCTGCCATTATGTCCTCTTTTAATTCATGCTTTCATTTATACTTGTTCATGATTAACTTCTGCAATTGGGTAGATATGTAACATTCTTCCTTGATGAGATAAGTGATCAATTACTCCCAGTTTGACTATCGAACCTTCACATCCCGAGACACTTGATCCATCTAGGCAGTTCTGAATTTGAAAACCACTTTGCTGAGATATTTATCTGGTACTGGTCTTCCACATGAACTGGTATAGTCTGACTTGTTCCCCTTTTTACAAATGATAATAAAACAATATAATAGGTACGATCAAACACGATGGGAGCTGTTGGATTCCTTGGGGATAGCAGAAGAATCAATGTTGCCATCACGAGAGCACGCAAACATTTAGCTGTGGTCTGTGACAGCTCAACTATATGCCACAATACCTTCTTAGCAAGACTTCTGCGTCATATAAGACATTTCGGTAGGGTGAAGCATGCAGAACCAGGTAGTTTTGGAGGGTATGGACTCGGGATGAATCCCATTTTACCTTCCATTAATTAGTGTGCAACATTTGCATGAAACATATTTTTCTCTTTGGGGTGGGGGCGGGGGGATTGGAGGGGATTCATAGGTTTTTTTTTTTTTTTTTCGTGGTCAAAACTTGTATAGTTGTATAGCAATTCAAAAATTCAAGATTTGTAGGTCCTATTAAGTACAACTCATGCATGAAAATAATGGAACAAAAGTTCATTGAACCCTCCAAATTTGGATGTAATGATGTATATTAAATATTGTTTCAATGAATTGCAAATCACAATTGCCAATTGCCAGGGTATACATTATTTTATGGGAAGTAGGGATGTTCATTATTGACTTTGACAAACCCGATAATTCAAATCAAGTCGATTCAATTAAAATTAATACGAAATAGTTTGATTAATTAACTTATTTTCCCTTAAAACTTAATTAAATTAGTAAACAGATTAATATTTGGACTTCATCTTTTAACCTGAACTAGTCACAGGATCAAGTTTTTTAAAAAATAAATAAATTTATACATTTTAGACTACAGTGTTTATCTATTATATGCTTTTATCCATTTTTTCATTCATTATAACCTTAATTGTCTAGCGTTATTACGCACTTGAATTAAGAATTAATTATAAAATATTTATCGCATCAAACAAAAGTTTAATAATCTTTTTCTTTCTCAATAAAATCTAATCACTTTTAGATGTTTAAAATAAAACATAAGGATTGATATTAACAAAATTGTACAAAATTTAATATAAAAGGTAACGAATTTTTCATGCACTCGATGGATAAGAAATGAAAGTAAGAAACAATAATTGTGAAGTTATACTAGTTGAGTAATAAAATTTAGTGTTATAAAAATCGGCTTAGACCAGCCGGTCAAACCAATTAAGCCAGAAACTGAATGTCATTTTCAGCATGACGCTGGTCTTCATCCATTTTTGTTGCAAGATGTCGTTGCTGGAAGAAGATGAAACTTTGAGGAAACAAAGGAGAGAGGATTTCTCTGTGTGAAACGAATATGGAAGAGAGAAAGCAGAGAGAAAAGTGATTTGCCTAACCATTTCCGAGAGTCTAATTATGTACAAATAAGATATTAGCAATAACGACACCCTTAAAAATGATTATCCTATTTAATTGTATAAAAATTAAAGCATTTATTTTATTCCTAAAAATTTGATATTTATTGTTTGTGAGAAAGGTTATTTTTTTAAAAATAATAAGTCTTATAAAATATTTTATCTTTCATCATTTTCTAAAATTAAAGAGAAAAAAATACAAGAATTTTACCAAATAAATATAGATTTATAGATGAATTTTTAAAAAGTTATAAACAAATTTTAATATTATAAACAAATTTATAAATAGGTAAGACTCGTTTCTTTTTTTCTTATTTGTAAGTCATACAAACAGATTTTTATGCTCGTATATAATTTATAAACAATTTTATTAACAACTTTTACTATTTAAAAAGTTACATAAAGATATATCTATTTGTAAATTATTAAAAAAAAAAGCCTAAATTTTTAAAATTTAAATGAATTTTATTGTTTGTAAATTTATAGAAAGATTTGGCCATGTGTAATTAACAAAAATTTATTTGTAATTTTTTATTTTTTTGTCTATTATTTGTACTTATATAATTATTACTCCTTGTTGCTAATTATCATAACCATTGGTAGGAAAGTTATGAAATGTATTAAAATTTAAAAAATAATTACAAAATTATAAATTAAAATATCATTATAATAATAAAAGTAAACATCTAAAATGATAATATGAAAATAAAATAACAAAGTTCGAAACAATACAAAAGTAATCACGAGTACCTGATGTCATCAATATGATCATTGGTACAAGTCGTCAGCATCATCATCATCATAGATAGAGGATGAATGTCACATCACTCCAAAAACTGGTAGTGTTAGAGCTAGTAGGAGAGGAGTGGATCTATTCGCTCTCATAAGTTCAAAGTATACATGCATCTGTTGCATCTACATATACTATTGTTGCACCACCCTTTACATCTTCAATGCCACCTTTTTCTTAGCATTCTTTTCTCCTTATTCTTTTACATCTCTTTATTTTGCTTTTATGGCTCTTCATTTAGGGCATGGACTTTAGTGCCATGTCCTTTACCTCCTCAACAAACTCTAGGGCTTTTATAAAGGTCGCCCACCGTTTATGACCATATATCGTCCTCATCAACAAACTCTAGGTCCTCAATAGATGCAACCTCCAGCCTCTGAACATAGTTAGCCTACAATTTAGTGCAAATAATTATATATTAGGCTCAAAAAATATTTTTTAAACTTTTAATCAAAAAATATAATGTGAGTAACTATACTTACATATGTTGCTTAAGATCATGAATCAACCCCCACAATTTTGTCTCCCTTGCAAGTGCATTTCTCCTTGAACACTTCTCTATATGTAAGTGGTCTCTTTAGCAACTTCTCCTGCAATTCCAATTAATAAACCTCTCAAAGATAAATTGAATAATAAAAATTTAAAACAAAATAAAAAAATCATTAACCAAGTTAGCCTTAGTGTTGGCCAAAATAATAGAGCCACCAAAATGTAGTAGGCCACCTTTATTGGATGCCCTATTTGTCTTGTTATTTATGATGAAATTTTGAAACTTAGTTGTATGTCAATATTCCTTCCTATAAGACATGAAGGAAGTGAGATACTATCTAATTTATAGATGACGAATCCTGACAGCCTCAATGTACATTTGTCTTAATCAATTTGTAGTTTGACTCTCTCAAGCCTTGAAAATTTTCTTCTTGTCCTGGCAGGAATAGAGAAGTGGTTCTACATAAATAGAAATTAATTAATACAGGTAAAAAAAGTTAGAGATCTAATTATACTTAAAATAAATCAATTAACTTTTATTAACTTTCAATCATTGTACCACTCCAATCAAAACTGGTATAAGGCGCATCATACATCTTTTTAATGGTATTCATGACCTAGTCCTTCTGCGGTGGATACCAACTAAACACATAATAAAGATATATTATATAGTGGATAATGACAACATAAAATAAGACAATTATGTTAACATTCACATGAAATAAATTTTTGCGTCATATTTGGTAAATATCTTCTTATCAAGTGGATCCATCCCATCTCAAACTTGGAAGTGTTCTCGAGGGTGTCTGGGTTTGTGATTAGTGCCCAGAGGAAGATGCAACAACAATGGATCCTTCACTTGTGCGCTGTGTAGAGGGGACGATGTGACAAATGTAATCGGCAGTGCAGGCTGTGAAACTCGCTGTATTGGCGGGAGAGGAGGTACATACTTACCATTTTCAACTGGTGTGGAGGTGGAGGGAAGGAGTGCTACCACTGATAAGTTCATATTTTTATATATTTTATGACTTATATTTATACACTTAAAACTTCATTTTATATATATTTACGCTAATTATGTTATTAATTGTTACAATTTAGCTGGAAGTTGTTATTAATGCATTATTGAGATATTCTGAATGAAAATTAAATATTTTTAGTCCTTGGCTATGCTATGTGAAGCTGAGTTTGAATTTTGAATTTAAAATTTAAACTTAGATATAAAGATTTGGAGTGATTCTGATTGTGGATAAAATTGATTTGAAAAGATAGATTTCAACCAACTGAAAACTCAAGGCATAGCCTATATAAAGAGGCCTTATGCTCCACATTTGACACTCTCACTTCTCTACACACCTTCTTCCCCTTCTTAGTTCTACCCAAACTCATCTTTGAGAGTCATTGGAGACCATTGGTAAGGACGACAAGCTTTCCCTTGGAGTCCAAGCAAGTGATTGAGCGCCCCTTCGGAGAACGAGAACTTTCTTCGTCTTTTACCTTTCTAGGTTTCTTTTGTTTGAGTTTTCCTTTGTGATTATGGGTTTATTTATCATGTTCTTCGTTTATAATTTTGTTATGGTAATTAAACCCATAACTAGGGCTATGGCGGATCCCACTGTAAACTTTGTCTGATTTTTACTTTAATGTTAGTATTAGTTTTCCTTTAATGTTTGGTTTTTATTCTATTGGATTATATTGTATATGTTAAGATTTGATCACCCTTAGTATTCTATAGTTAGTTGCATGGTAGGTGATCGTACCATGTGTAATTAACAAAACTCTAGGATAAAACGAGATAAGAGGCTAGGTTAATCATACTTAATTTCTTTCTTTCAACCGTTATTAAATTAACAAACTTATAAGATCTTCATGATTTCTTGACTAATTACCTTGCATGATCATTAGAGGTGTTTGCTCAGTGAAAAGAATATTGAAATTGCATAATTATTAGGTGTTAATGAAACTAATTATAAGTAGTTGACAAATATTTGAATACCAATATCAGGATTAAATTAATTAGAACATAAAGAAGTGTAGTAAGTGAATCCATAAGTCCTAGACTCATCTCATCTGATCTCTCTCATACATTGTATTACTGTTCTTTTAATTTATTGTTAACATTAAGCTCTATTTTTTGTCTATTACAATCTCGTTACATTGAAACAATCGAATCAAGCTATTCTTGGTACTTGAAAATAATCTTTGTGGGACAATAACTTGGAAACTCTTTTCAAAAACCCTTTATTACTTTTTGATGGGTACACTTGCCCACGAACAACTACTATCACCACGACTAATACGCTGAATAACACCTTTCTTACCTTTACCTCTACCTACCATATCTAAATGAAATTGATGAGTTATATTAATGGCAATCAGAACTAAATTTGTTGCATTTACTTGTTCTTTTTTATATTAAACTCCATGTTCTACTTGTCTTACTGTAAGGTTTCTTTTAGTAGTTGTAATTTGTATGGTGGAGTGTTGGCATTATGCATTTCATATGATTTTTTTTTAATTTCATAATAAACTTGGTGTTCAAGAACATTCATAATTAAAGGTAAGTGTTAGAGGTAATTAAGTCAATATAAAAAAAATTACATACACTAGTCCTCTACATTCATGAAACTAAACACTAAAACATGAATCAAATCACTAATCATTTTCATGTGTTTCCTTCCTTGTCCCTCCCAATATAATTAAAACAATGAGAGTGGACCTTGAAAAAAGAAGTGTTACTAATGGTGAAGGATTATTAATTTTATTTTGCTTATAAATATAGATTCGTACGCTTACAAATTAAATAGTGTTCCATTTTCATTACAAAGATAAAAATGCTATTCGAAGCCATAACCTTCAGATTAGTAAAAGGGTCTGTAATGGCATATTTTCTATCACATTAAAATTAAAACCAAAACAATTATAAAGGTTCATTTAAAAACCCAAACGTAAAACAAAAATCATACCTTTGCGTGACAACGGACAACAACAAGGGCACCGAATCGATTCAAAAAGAGAGAATGTCATTGGTGTGTGTGTCAAGCAATCTTGGTTCAGTAAGAGTTCAGTCAAGGAAATCACTTCAAGCAATGGCTTCTTAGAGAGAGCTTTAGCAACAATAGGCAGTGGACCTTAGGCAATAATAGGAGTTGAGAAAGAGGGCACAAAACCTTTGGCAATAGTATGTAGTAGGCTTGTGTTTCAAGGTTGGGAGAGGGGGATTTCTGAGCGCGAGGAAAGTTAATTACCTGGAGTTGATAAAAACATATTTTAATAATTACCTAAGTTTTCGTAACCGTCGTTAATTAACCATGATTTTTATAACAAACTGTAGAGAATATTTAAATTTAACTATGGTTATTTAAATCACAAGCAATATTTAAACTTAACAATAATTATATAAACTGTAGAAAAAAATTGTGGGGAAAATTAACAATTCTAGTAGTGGCTATTTGTTAATTGTCAACCTATCAAAATGATATAAACCTAAAAATTGCACCCAACATTGTATGAACCTCGCTTACTTTACATTTCATGAATTTCTAATGTAAATTTCGACAGAATCTCCCTTAGTATATGAACATTTTCTTATGTATATTATGGTTTAATTCAAACAATGAAAAATAAATATATTGATAAATAAATAATAAACATACATATCACAATCCTAAAATCATTCTAGAGGCATCCTCTTATAACTCCACAATATGCATATTTTGCCATCTCTGCAAACACACACAATCTCACAGCAAACAATACAAATAATTCAGGAAAAGACCTCTACACTCATCCCCTCAGTCATGCAATCTCCAATTCTACAATTTTATCTTGAAAATTGTAAGTCTTTGTCTTACATACATTATAAGGTATCAACAAAATAATAAAACAAAAAACTAATCTGATTAGAAATTAGAGTATAATACCAAAAACATAATGGCTCAAACAGTTTTCAAAATGGAGGATCCAATCATTGGCAGTGGGCAAAATATTGAAGACACTGGAAGAAGAGGGACACAAGAGAGAGAAATGGAGAAATGGAGAAGAAAGAGGAAGAGACACTTTTGTTTATGAGGTTATTACAGATGGGACAATATGTCTGTAATTCCATTAATGAAACGTTGTGTTTCTTTAATGCATTTATAGACAGGAAAATGTCTCTATCGAGGTATCAAAAAAGGGCAAACTTATGTTCCAATATTACAGGTGGATTTTACCATATATAATTCACACATAATATTTTACTCCATAGTTTCAAATTACAGACACATAAAAATGTTTGTAAATTTGTTAGTAATTTAGTTTTTTAAAAAATTCTTAATTTTTTTTTCTATGCATGTTATGCGTCAAATGGCGAGTATTTACTATAACAAGTGCAAACAAATTTATAAACAGATTTATCCTAAAAATTAAAAAATTCCAATTTTAAGATATATCATCTATAATATAGATGGATTTTTTATTGTTTGTAAAATTCGTATGTATTCTACATGTTTTTAGTAGTGAGAAAAGGAAAAATTTCTAAAACTAATTAGGTCTAATAGGTTTTGATCTTTGCTCTTATATATTTTAAGGTGCAATGAGTAAATCAAGATTACATAACTCTAAAAAAAATTATTTTTGATGAAATTTATAAAATTGAAAAGGAATAAATAATTTTTTGGTCGCTATACAAGACTATTTTTTTGTAATTTAGTCCTTATAAGTAAAAAATTGTATATCAGTTCTTATGCAATTTTTTTTTCAATTTCATCCTTATATGTTATAATGATGTTAGCTCTCTCCTACGTGACAAGTTTAAATTATTTTTTAGTCCTTATACAAAACACTTTTTTTATAATTTAGTCCCTATAGGTAAAAAAAATTGTATATCAATCTCTATATAAAAATTTATTTTTAATTTTGTCTCTATCATTATGAAGTCAATTTCATATTAGTATCAAATAACATTTTCCCATCATCTTTAGAAAAATATTTTAGATTCTTCAAATAAACTTCATATTTTGCTTCATACCTTTTTATGTTCAGCTTCATGTCTTGATTTGCTTTTACATTAGCAACACCTCCAGCATTTTTAACTCTAGTCTTACTACTTATGTACTCCATCATATCTCATCATTATTCTTATCCCTTATGTTATCATCCTTATCTCAATATCTCAAATTTTAATCCTGTCTTCGTAAGTCGTGTCCAAATTCAAGAACTTTCTTCTTCTGTATCCTTGGTACATTTGTAAGAAAATCAAAATCTCTCTTTAAATCATCATTATCATTATTTTTTTTTTATTTTTACAACCATAAATTGACTATATTAAAAAAAAAAAAAGCATTGGAATAAGGGTGATAGAAGAAAATGAGGATTATTATGAGAATATGATGAAGCAAACAAGTTGTGATATTTGAGATGATGCTCATGTAAAGATGAATCAAGACACAAAGTATTCTCATGATGGTTCTTAAACTAGTTTAAAGTGAATAGGCGTTAACTTGTATAATGAGACTTGATGCATGAATTAAAAAGGTATGAAACAAGATATGAAATTTCTTTGAAGAATTCACATACTCATCTAAAAATTATGGAAAAATATCACTTGACATTGATATAAAAATGTTATAATAAAGGGATAAAATAAAAAATAAATTTTTGTATAGAGATTGATATACAATTTTCTTTTTACTTATAGAGACTAAATTATAAAAAAGATATTGTATAAGAACTAAAAGACAATTTAAACTTGCCACATTGGATATTCATTTGTCACTAGGAAAGGGAGCTAATGTTGTTTGTGACTTTCAAAATATAACTCAGTGAGAGTCAACTAGCAAGTGTACTAGTGTGATTGTAGCAAGTTATAAAATTTGAAATGATTTTGACTCTCAAGTATCATCCTCAAGAATTGGTTTTCTAAGTATCACTTCACAAATTAACAACTAGTTGAGCCATATGAATGATTGAAAGGTTTTGCATCTTATGAAAATTGGAAATAATAGGTGCAGAAAAATATAAACTTGTAACAAAACAAAGCTATGAATTTTATATTAAAATGCGATCAAGAGAATGAAGTTAAGGAATTACATCACCAAATTCTCAATGACAATTTAATCATGTTCTGAACTCTTAAATGTTCTTGTTGGTTGATAATCAATTTCACTTAGTTTTAACCAAAGGTCAATTCCTTGACTCAATGATCCTAATGTTCAACTTAACCACCCTAATTTCTTAGGTGTAATTTATTTAAACATTATATTAAGAGTCAGAACTCATAGGATTACAAGATTATGAGTACTTATCCCTAAGATATCATTAACCTTGTAAAATATGAATTTATCACTGTTATAATGTACCTGTTTATGGTGAAAATTATAATTGGTAAACAAATAAATTCAAGAACAATCTAAGACTGAATTTTAGGTACTCGTTTGTATAACTCGTCAACTAAGATCACATAGTTAATGGCTCAAAATTTTGTTTTTCGATCAACCGGGGTGTTAGGATTTCTTAGGTACTCAACTAGGGGCTTCCTCCAATCTTGATCCGTTAGATCATTAATGTTAAGAATCTCGACGTGTTTCAACCCCATCTTTTCTCTTATTTCAATTAATTTTGTGAGGTTTTCATTTAAGATTTTGTATCTGTTAGATCATTAGCCTCATGATTTTTACTTTGAGGAATATGTTATAGATTAACTCCGTCGAATTTCTCCATCAATACATTAGCTTTGAGCCAATATTTGACGAGATTTCTACTTAAGCATTTGTACTCTTTGATTAGTTGCTTTATTACTAGCTCTGAATCTCCTCGAATAATTACAATCTTTGCCCCAAAAGTTAGAAGTATTTCGAGTCCCGCAACCAATGCTTCATATTTAGCCTCATAGTTTGAATAAACTGAATTTATCTCGAAAAGTAATCTCATTGGGATATTTTCAAGAGAAATTAGTAAGACCCCAATACCAATTCCATTCTTATGGCTTAAACCATTGAAGTAAAATTTCCATGGTTTTAAACTTACATAATCGACTTCTTTTATTGGAATCAAATGGTCGACTATGAAATTAGCCCCAACTTGTCCTTTTATGGATTTTAAGGGCTTATAAATTAACGAGTATTCAGTTAAAGCTAATGCCCATTTTCCTACTCTACCATGAAGAATTAGTTTTGATAAGAAATATTTTATTATATCATGATGCAAATACATATACACATCGAAAGGCTTAATATAATACTTCAACTTCTCGCAAGAGAAATACAGGCATAAACATAACTTCTCGATAGGGCTATATTGAGTTTCTGCTCCTACCAACATTTGACTTAGGGGTGCTAAAAAATTCATTTTTAACCGATACCCGATAATATCGACGCATAATTGTTATAATTGATCGAGTCAGTTAAATATGAATCGGCCTAAAAAATTAATTTAAAATTTAAAATGGATAAAAATGGATAGAAACATATCTGAAATTTTAATTTTGTTGAAATCCGAACTGTCCGATTATATTTATATAAACTTGGTTTTGACTTCCGAGGACCGAGGGTAGTGGCTTAGTTTTTGATTTTATTTTAGGTTACTTTTCTTGTAGTGGCTCAAAGCCTAAAGTCTGCAAGCCTAGTTTTATTTCACATCACTTTTTCATTAAGGGGTTCAAAAGCTTGAAGGTGTACCTCCGGTCATGTAACATCACATTGCTATTTACCACAACACCGCTTCATTGCTTAATGTTCATTGTCTCACTTTCTCTACTCTAAAAACTTAACTCTTGGTTTTATCTCTTGTCTATGCAAATCACAATGAACATCATTGTCTCCCTCAAGTCATGGTAATTACAAGTTACTATTCTTTTCATCTCCTTTTTATTATGTGTCCAGATTGAGTTCCACCGCAGTCATTTTCCCCTATTTCTATGGCATATTATTTTTGTGTACTCATCATCTCCATTTTTTTCCTCTTTAAAGTTTGTTTGAATGTCTCTTCTCACATATTTTTCATGTTTTTCTTATATTATGTGACGTTGGCACAATGGGCTAAGAAAGATGTGAACATTATAGTCTTAGTCTTTGTTGAACTCTTAGACTCTGAACGGTGATAGTTCTAATATCGTCGTTTCCCTCTTTTCATCCTAAGGTACTTCTCTTCTCATCTCTTTATTGTTCCATGGGTACTTCTCCCAAACTTATGAAATATATTTTTTCTATTCTTTTTTCTTTTGAAGTTCTATTTCATTGTCTCTTCTTAGACTTCATATTCTTAATATTAGACTCTTAGATTGTGGATGTTATTTTTAAAAGGTTAGTCGAAAAAAAGCATTTGGTCAATCAAAATGAAACTAAAGGTATGTTATATCTGAGTAATTTCTTTATTTCTCATTAATTTTTTTTTATTTTCCTTTGGCTTTAAGTATTATTTTATATTTTGTAATAAGATGTATTATGACTTGTATATATTGATTCTTTCAACATAAACATTGATAAATATGATTCATATTATGACATATATCTTGAATAACTTTTTTATTTCTAATTTATTTTTTAATCTTTTCTATTATTATTGTTGTTGTTATTATTATATTGTTGATTTTGTGATATGATGTATTGTGTCTTATATAATTTTTCTTTGTATAATATGATTTTTATTTCATTTTGTTGATAAATATGTTAAAGGTAAATATCAAATAATGATTCCATTTATATATGTAAAGTGGATAAATTTGATTAGAACATATTCATTAAACTTAAGAACTTTTAAAACTCAATATAGTAGATTAAATCTAACAAAGACTTCATCATTGTTTAGTAATGGAGCAGTCTAGTCAGAGTTTACCTCCTATACTAGAACAAGCACCAATAACATCTATAATTGAAGGGGCTCCAACAAATCTCATGAATTTTGCACCAACAATAAAAGTTGGTGGTGAAAGTCAACCCATAAATCAACCATCTATTGCAAACGAAGTTGTTGGAGCTGGTTCTACTAATCCTCTCTCAAGTAATAGAAAGAAAAGGAAATCTAATGCAAATGGCAATCGAAGAACCTCAAGTTCTTGGGAGCACTTCATTAAACTATTTGAAAATGAATCTAAAGAACCTATGGCAACATGTAAAAACTGTGGTAAAACATATTATTGTGACAGTAAGTTACATGGAACATCTAGCATACTTAGTCACATTAAAGTTTGTAAGAAATTTACATATGTTGTGAGTCATGATCCCAATCAAACTATCCTCACATTTAGGAGTGGGGAAGGTTCTAATCTAGTTGCAACTAGCCAAAGATTTAATTATGAATATTGTAGGAAGGCATTGGCTTTTTTTGTCATCTTAGATGAACAACCATTCAAAGTAGTTGAAGGAGAAGGTTTTAAATATCTTTGCAAACATTTGCAACCGCAATTGACAATCCCCTCAAGACATACAATGTCTAATGGTTGTTTTCAGCTTTACTTAAGTAAAAAATTAGGTTGAAGGCCTATTTTTAATCTAATTGTAATAGAGTTGCACTCACTACTGATTGTTGGACATCTTTACAAAACCTAAATTACTTGACTCTTACAACTCATTTTGTTGATAATGAGTGGCATTATCAAAAGAGAATAATTAGTTTTTCTATAGTTTCAAATCATAAAGGTGAGACAATAGGAAAACAAGTTGAAGAAGTTTTGAGAGAATGGGGGCTTAGAAATATTTCTACATTTATAGTTGACAATGCATCATCTAATGATGTTGTCGTGGCATACTTTAAAAAAAGATTTAAAAACATGAGTGGGTTGGTTTTAGATGGAGATTTCTTCCATATGCAATGTTGTGCTCATATATTGAATCTTGTAGTGAATGATGGTTTAAAGGACTTGAATACTTTCATTGCTAGCATCCGGAATGCTGTGAGGTTTGTTAGGTCTTCCCCTTAAAGACTTGCCAAGTTCAGAGAATAAATAGGCTTTGCAAGAATTTCATCTCGAAAGCTTGTGTGCTTAGATGTTCCAACAAGATGGAACTCAACCTATATGATGTTGGAGGTTGCAGAAAAGTTTCAACCAGCATTTGACAAGCTTGAGTTTGAAGATTCAAGTTATTTAGACTATTTTGGGAGTGTTGGTCCTCCTACAAGTATAGACTGGGAAAATGCAAGAGCTTTTATCAATTTTCTAAAAATTTTCTATGAAACCACCAAAATTTTTTCATCATCTATACATGTTACCATACATTCTGCATTTCATCAATTAGCTAATGTTTGTTGTGAGCTAAAACAAATTTGTTTGAGTTCAAGTTCTATTTTGAGTAATATGGGTTGGAACATGAAGAAAAAGTATGATAAGTATTGGGGGAATATTTTCAATCTGAATCAACTTCTTTTCTTCGGTGTCATCCTTGATCCTCGATACAAGTTAAGTATGTAGAGTGGTCATTTGATGACATGTATAAAGATGACCCAAATTTTACAAATCAACTATCCATTCGTGTAAAGCAAAATCTTTCCAAAATGTATAATTGGTATGTTTCAATACATGAGCAACAAAACAGGAATGGATAATCATCTTCTAGTCTAATGGATGGCTCTTCCCATGCTGATTCATCTAGTCTTATTGAAAGTGCTCATCATTTGGCAAGAACAAATGTGTTTAAACAACATTTGAAGGGAAAAAAAATTATATTGATAAAAAAAGTGAACTAGAGAGGTACTTAGCTAAAGCATGTGTTGATGGAGAGGATAAATTTGACATTCTTAAATGGTGGAAAGTAAATTTATCTCGATTTCCAATATTAGCATCTATGGCCAAGGATGTTTTGGCCACTTCCATCTCCATTGTGGCCTCAGAGAGTGCTTTCAGCATAGTAGAGTGTTGGACATATTTAGAAGTTCTTTAAGTCCTGAAATGATAGAGGCATTAATCTGCACTCAGAAGTTATTGAAACCCACTTTACAGAATTTTAAAGATCTCAATTTGATTGAAGAATTAGAGAATTTTGAGAAAATTGAAACAGGTAATTGTCTTCATTAGTTTTGATCATTTGGCTTTGTATTTTATTTATTTGTATGGTAACTTCTTGATATATTTTTCTATTAAAATTTTCAACTAAGTCATTTTTTTCAAATGTTTTCAAGAATTTCGACAAGTTAATAGAAGAGCAACAAATAATGCAAGAGCAACAGAAACAGGAGTTGGCCATAGCCAATGTCCATTGGCTAAATGAAGAAATTTCTAAAGGGTTATTTTGTAACTTTATCTATCTGTAACCTTATTTTTTTTATTACTTTTTATCATTATATTTATCACTTTATCTTCTCTATTAGTTATTGAAAATAGTCATTTTTTATGTAACTTAAAACACTTTTTGTGAGTCATTTATGACTCAATCTTTTGGACAAAATTGTGGTACCTTACTCATATCTACGCAGTTATAATCTTTTGATTAGAAGTGTAACTATTATGCATTATTGCACTTTGGCTAAACTTGTTAATTTTATTTTGGTAAGAGTTGTCATATCTTTTTTTTTTTCCTTGTCAATTAATCATTATAATTTTAATCTGATTCTCTTATGATACAAAATATCAATGTTGTTAGAATTTGTTTCAGTATCAATGCATAACATTTTTGTACTATTGCCGGCTTGCGCGTATGCCATCAGGTAATGTAATTATTAATTTGCAATCTAATATACATACATGCTTATTATGTTTAATTGAGTTGGATTTTCCTTTTTAATGTCATTTGAATGTACATGAATTATTAGGCAACCCTTGGACATCTAATATACCTTAGACACATCAACTCATCCAAGACACAGAAAAGGAAAAACAACAGAATGGAGAAGATTTTGTTAGATTGTAAAATGCCTTTAGTGTTAGAAACTTGAGACAAGTGTAAACAATGAAACTTAATTAACTTATAAATGTTAGTATTATTGCTAATGAACATTATGTCTTTGTTATTATATTTTTTATTTTGAAAACTGAATATTGAACCATCAAGAACGATAATATATTTAAACTTCACATTTTTCTTTTTAATGTTATTTGAATGTACATGAATTATTAGGCACAGAGTCTTGTTTAATATATTCACTCAACGGTTAACATCAGTTTCAACAAATTTGCCCTAAATCTGACCCTATCCGTCCGACTATCAGCCCTAATTCGACTAAGATAGTAAATTGCTCATTCGACACCATTCTCATCTTCTTGAGCCAACATACTTTTGATAGTTTCTTCCGATGCCAAAACATATAGCTTCAAGGGAGAATGTCTGAGGGACCATTGCAGGTGGTCTTGTCAGGTATTGCTTAATCTCCTCGAAAACTCGTTGATGCTCTACTTTCCATCAAAATTCTTTCTCTTTCTTTAGCATCAACAAGAGTGAGAAGATTCCCATTTTTCCAGAAAGATTGGAAATAAATCTTCGTAAAAAAAACTATCTTTTTCAACAAAGACTGAAGTTGTTTTTTAGTCAAAGGCCTTATTCTTGTCGATTTCAATTCATTTCTGATGAATAATGAAGCCTAGAAACTGTCTTGACTATTTGTATAAATTTGACTTTAACGAGTCTTTCGATCTCTTCCTTGATCTTTGGCAAGACCTCTAGCGCAAATCTTCTTGGTAGTTGCTTCATAGTAGGGATCTTATGATCATCAGACAACACAATTTAGCCATCTTTAAACAAAATATAAAAAAATGTGATCATTTTTAGTAACATCAAATGGATAACCTTTATGAGGTTGAGTCATCTCTTTATTCTCAAACAGTTTAAGTGACTGGCAAACATATGGGGTCCTGGTTTTAATCCAGCTACATTAACCTCTTTTACCCTTACATCGACATCCTCTTCTTCGAGGTCATTCTCACTGTCCAGCTCTCCTTCAACTAGACCCACATAAGCCAATTTATCTTTTTGAAGTAATTTCTCACTTTTTCTAGGGACATATTTTTCAACTTTAAGATGTTCAATTTGCCTCACTTTCATGGCCAACTACGACATATCTCTCAATTATTGGTAAATTAACTTATTTCTCATTATTCTAATCCGCATATGGCCAGTTGGACTAATTTATATTTTGGAATTTGGGTGAAGCACCTTGACCTTATTTGTTGAAATCCACCCCAACATTGTCGATAGATTAACTTTCATTTCATCATGAAAGAATTGCTTGTGAAATTATCTTTCTAGCTGATTCTAATTATGTATCGAATTCGGGGTAAGATCGTGAACCAAGTGAAATCCACCTTAGTTAAAGAACTAGGAAAGTATTTTAACTTCAAGTCTTCATTTTGAGCTAAATCCTCACATTCTATTAGTTGCCTAGTAATATGCTCAATAGTGGATTCCCCGGATTCTCTGGCAAACTTAGTAAATTTTGGGACTTTCCAGCCCCAGAGTAGTTCGGCTTGTAAAATCATCTCGAAAAATGTCAAGACAAAAATAGGGTTTGTTAACGTACCCTACATCGAAGCCGTGTTAGTTCAACACCTGATTAATAATATTTGCAATGTTTTAGGGATTATGGTTGTTTTGGTTAGGATTAAGTTGCCCCCCTTACATTATTTTGTTGAATTTGCTCTAACACCTCGTCGGTGTTCTGATTTCGAGCAATAACCAAGGTTGGTTCACCTGAACGTTTCCCTCAATTTGTCTCGGACCATTTTGATAATAAAAAAAATTGGACCATCCTGATAAGGAGTTTGGGCAAAGTTCCATTCTTTCAACTATGCGATTAATCACCGTGGTCATCTGATAGGTTAACATGTTGACCATTTTGTGGTTACACTCATCCATTTGTTGCCTCATAGATTGTAAGGCAATGCTTGAGAAACAACTAGCAGAAATTGAATCCATGCTTAAAGCTCCTAACACAAATTGAGTTCTGTGTACTTCGCCAATCAAACCCATTCTCGATAGAATGGTGAGATTTCTAGGTGACACATTTGTCATCACAGGATTAGAGTATGTTTGTTGTAACGCCTTATATTTCTTTTCTCAATATATAATAAATTTTCATAAAAAGTTAAATAGTAGAGTAATTTTTTTTTTCTTTCAAAAACTCTCTAAATAGAAATAGACATGGAAATGATATAAGGTTCATAGAGTAAAATTTCATTAATTCATAAATACTTTAGAAAAACAAAGATTCTAGAATTTTCATCAGCAATAAAAAGAAATAGTAGTTTTACAATTGTTTCAAAAGAATGCTATAGAACTGAAAATATTCATTACATAACTTAAAATAACTAAGTCCTATAGCAGTTCTCATCCATCCATGCACTGTGAGCCTGGTACTATTCGTCTTGGTTTCCTGAAAAATGTTGTGTAAGGGTGAGTCTCTACCCTACCACTCATACATAACACATATTCATCACACACATCTTATCACGATTAAAGAAAACATTATGGCATTACATATCACAGTGTCATATATAGCATATTCTTATCTCAACACAGATTATATTCCATAGATTCACAATTTCTTTTACTTTCATCCGCGCTTACCATGCCCTGTGGCCACAGTTATCCGATGCCTCTATCCCGAGGTTTTACACATCCATATAAATAGTCACCGGATGGCCCAATGCAATACAGATACAACGCATGCAATAGACGGGCCCTTAGCAAAGGTAATGGTCAGGAGTCAAGTCGAGAAATGAGTGTGTGGCCATGTGGTGCATTCGAACACAATATTCCGTGCACAATCTCGAATGTCACCACCCTGCATTTCCCCAAGATATCCCATATCGTCTCCATCTTCCACTTCCCCAGTGTATCTCTGTAACTATTTACATCATATCTTTTTTCATCTCATACTCTTTCGAGCATATTTACATGTTCACATATGCCATTTATCATGTTTACACATATTTTTCATTATATTTCCACATACTTTTCATCATATACATCAAACCATGGCATATTCACAATACGCATCATTTTTACATAAAACACAATATATTCAAACATGAAACATCCATCTCTTCGTATATTTTATATCACAAAATCATAAAATCATATCAACCATCCTCAATATACCTTATCATGCCCTATTTGAACATAATATCATAATTTCACCATGTACTCATCATAAAATCACATAAATAGCTAATTATTATCACTTTTCACCGATTATTTCTCATAAAACAGGGATTATTCCACATATAATCACATACATGACAAGATCTATGAGAATACAAGTAATAAACATAACAAAATGATAAAGTAGAGCCCCCTTTACCTCAAAACAGAGCTTTTACAAGGATTTAACTGAAAATTTAACTCTAGAACAGAGGTTTTCCTAAGAACATCATGAATATCTATAAGAAAAAGAAGAAGAAGAGAAACGAACGGTAAATCTAACTTCAAACTTAGAGAAACTTACTTGAAATCCTTTAAAACGGACGTAGAATCACAGATCTGAAGAGAAATATAAGTTTAGAGGTTTAGTATGGGAGAAAATGGCGAGATATGACATTAAAACCTTCGAGAACCTTAGGTGGGAATGAAAATTTCATGTGAAG
Source organism: Abrus precatorius (assembly GCF_003935025.1). Classification (NCBI taxonomy): domain Eukaryota; kingdom Viridiplantae; phylum Streptophyta; class Magnoliopsida; order Fabales; family Fabaceae; genus Abrus; species Abrus precatorius. The sequence continues at coordinate 12,223,570 of NW_020874417.1, read as the reverse complement.
TCCTCCCTATTTATAGAAATTTTTTTTGAAGATGTCAGCGTCAATGTGATGTAAGCGATGACATCAGCATGATGTCACTGATGATGTAAGCGATGATGTCAGCGTGAGATCATCGATGACATAAGCGATGATATCAGCATGATGTCACTGATGATGTCAGCGTGAGATCACCGATGACATAAGCGATGATGTCAGCGTGAGGTCAGCGATGATGTCACCGATGACATCAGCATTATGTCACTGTTGACATTAGGGGTTACTGTACATACACGGTTTCTTTCTGCTCACAAAGTACTACAGATTTTTCTCATTAATATACTACAGGCATGACACAAAGCATAGGATGTTACATTTGTACTCCTAAAAGGGGCAGAATAAACCCAGGGGGTAAACTGTATACTGGATCACTTGATCTTTGACCCAAACTTATGTTGGGATTATTCAGTACACTAACCATCAATTAGCTCACTATTGAGGATGATGATGTTGGTAACACCATCGTTAGTACTCAAATTCCTTGAATTACCATTTCCAAAATTAACAAAATTATTACTCCTACTTTGATTATTATTACTAGCCATGACACAACGTCCATTACGTAATAACATGCATCAAAGCAAGCAGAGCAATCAAGCAAACACAAAACACACAAACAATATCCCACCGAGCGTGCCAATTTATTTACGATGAATTTTAGATCCTATTTGGGTTCTTTTAAGTGTATTGTAATTGGAATGATTGAATCAACATCGTAAAGTATAAAATTGACTAGAAACAGTAGTAGAACAATGAAACCAGTATTTAACTAAATGTAAAAAGATTACAAAAGCAAACTGAAAGTGAATTAAATGACTGGAAATAAATTGCAAAAATGTAGACATATGACGTCCGCTAGGAACAACGAGAACTGTGAATCCCTTGGTTGCCGATATCTGACTCAGTGTAGAATTTCAGCGTGTAGAGATTTTAGGTGCTGGTGTCTGGTGCAAAAATTTGTCTCCGTAATGTAAAGTTTGATACTATTTATAGGCAGATATATCTCAACTGCCCTCCTTTTGTGGGTCACTTGATAACTGCCTTCTCCATGTAGTTGTCTTTAACCGTTGTCGCCCATTGTCCATAACTGCTCGTGATCGTGTCTTCTCTATAACCGTTGTCACCTACGATTGGTTCTTTGTGTCTCTGACCTTCAACTGGTAGTAACCGCTAGTAAATGTTGTTTTGGTTGTCGCTTCAAACCTTGTAGTTCTATTAATATGTTTCTTCACTTTGTGAGCTCCACCCTATCTCTTGGACTTAGAATAATTTCCTTATCAATTCATTTTTCGACAAATTTTAGGAAAAATCTATGAGCTCCATCTTGTCTCATGGACTTAGAATAATTTCCTTTGTCAATTTCTGCTTCGACAAGTTTTAGGAAAAATCTGTGAGCTCTACCTTATCTCTTGGACTTAGAATAATTTCCCTTGTTGATTCCTATTTCGACAAGTTTTCAACCAAATCTATAAAAGACGTTCTTTTTTTACTTGCTCTGGATGTTTTCAACCTTGGACTTAAAATCTCCAAAACTTCTTGAAATGACCCTCTTTTCACCATAAATTAAGGCTCCTCTTGTGACCTTATAGAACTCCTTGAAATGTAGTCTTCTTTTCAATAAAGAATGAGACTCTTTTACGACTCCAAAACTCCTCAAAATGTAGCCCTCTTCTACCAATCTTCATAGAAACATGTCAAAAGTAGTTCCTTCGACAAAATTTTAGGACTTAGATATTTTCACAGGTCCATAGCTCATCAAGGTGTAGGAACCTAGGGTTCTCTTTGATTTTAGTAAAAAAATTTGTCTATACCACCAATCTTCCAAGTTTGTTTCTCCTCAAAAAGATATAGTCTATATTCTACCACGAAAGTCTGATAAGGGCTTTGTAACTTAGAAAATTTTTGTTTTTCCAAACAGTACAGTAACGGGAAAGACAAAATTAAAAATAATTTTTTGTAAAACTAATATAGAAATTTTTTACCTATAGGAAGTAAATAACAAAAAAGGATCTTATGTAGGGACTAAAACATCATTTATCCCAATTGAAAAACCTTAAAAAATACATTAAGATGAAAGAAAACCCTTTGAGAATGCTAAAACAATTTAGAGAAAGAAATTTTTATATTTTTTATTTTTTCTAAAAATAGGATAAACCTTTGAAAATCGTCTAAGGTGGTTTGGTCATGTGTAGAGAAGACATTTGAAGGCACCAATAGGAAGAGTAGATTGCATGACTCTTAGTCTAATAAAAAGGGATTGAGGGAAACTAAAAGAACTTCAGAAAAAGTTAGTTAAAGAGAGGCAAAATTACTCTTTTCGTCCCTTAACTTTAGGATAAAATTCACTTCAGTCCTTTATCTTCTTTTAGTTCATTTTAGTCCTCTAACTTTTAAAAAAGTGTCAAACAAGTCCTTTTCCATTAAAGACCCTAACTCCGTTAGAAAGTTTTGTTGTTTTGTGCCACGTGTATTATGTGTTACTATTCATCATTTTCTTTCTGAGATCTCCAGTCTGGTTTCTAGCAACTTTTCTTCTTCTTTCTCCCTTTCATCTTCATCTTCTTATACTCAAAACTCCATCTTCTTGCCACTAACAACAAGCACTCACTCCAAATTCCAAACCATAAATAAATCAACTTTCTAAATGCCCATTTTCAATCTTTGACGGTCTATGTTTATTTTTATATTATGTTTAAAGTTTTCTAGAATACAGTATTCTTGTTAATGAAGGTTTGAGAGGTCAAGGTAACATGAAAAATTAATAAAATGAAAAATAGGAATGTGTGTTCACATCTACCAGAGATGAAAAAATAGATATTAAAAAGTTAGGTTATTTATGGTTTAGGATTTGGGAGTGGGTGCTTAGTGTTAGTGGCAAGAAGATAAAATTTTGAATATAAGAGATAAAAATGAAAGGGAGAAGGAAGAAGAAAAGGTGCCAAAAACTAAATTGAAGATCCGAAGAAGAAGACTATGAATAGTAACACACAATACACGTGGCAGAAAACGACAAAACATTCTAACGGAGTTAGATCTTTAACGAAAAATGACCTGTTTGAAACTTTTTTACAAATTAAAGGACTAAAATGAACAAAAAAAAAGTTAGAGAACGAAAGTAAATTTTACTCTAAAGTTAAGAAAAGAAAAAGAATAATTTGTATTAAAGAGACATTTTGATTAACTAAATTTCTAAACATTTAACTTTTGAACAAGGTTCATGACATCATGTGATCCACGTAGCTAATTTATAAAACTTTCTTGTTTTTAAAATTAGGATAGAAATTTTCATTTTACAAAGACATGGTTTGTGAATGACCATCATTAATTGTTTGTAAATTTGAAAATGTATTTTTTATTCTTTTAGATAAAAAAATATTTTATGTTTGAAAATAAAATGTAATGTAATTCACATGCTCAAGGTATAAAATAATATAACTAAACTAATACCCTGATAATTTTATAACATATAAACTATAGAATAATTTATCTTAAAATTAAAGAAAATATTTGCTTATTTTAATTTAAAAATAAAATAAAAATACTAGAAAATTATATACATGAACCTGAGATACACAGAAGAAGGAAAATTTACCCAACGCTATTTATTTATTATTATTTGATCATTCTAGGCCGTAGAATGCAGCATAGTCTCACACTAGTCCATATAGATTTATAAATTTGGCTTGGAAGTTAATTCAATACAATATAATGCAAATAGAGAAATAAGGTTATCCAGCAGCTAAGAAAACTGATCACGTTGCCATTTATGAGCCAAGTTATCAAACCCAAACTAAAACTACCAGGTTCATATTTCAATAAAAATAAGTCACAGCATAAGCTTTCTTGTTAGAATCTCTCATATCTTTCTCCAAGCTACAAAATAAAATTATAGATTTGTCTTAAATATTCTACTCAAACTTCAATAAAATAGAAATTATCACCGCTAAACTATTTAGCCTAAAATTAAATGACTTAAATTATAATTTAAGCTTAAGTACAAATTCAAATTTTAGAAGGCCTTGGATGGGTATGTTATGAAAAATATAACATCCCAGTACCATTTGTCAAATGACCCAAAGACAGCTATTCCAACCCAATATCTCACCTGCAAACTTAAGATTGCATACTTTTAGACCTGAAATGTGACACGATTTTTAACCTGAATCTAATCAACTTGGAAACCGTACCAAATCAACCCACTCTACTTTCTTTTGGCCATATTATTACTATTATTTGTCAATCCAATCAGTGCAGTAGCTCACTTATCATCTTGACACCCTTCTTTTTATATTATTATTTCTTGAAACAGAATTTTCTGCAACTCAAAATGAACTGCACAATCCTGCAGCTCCAATTATCATTTAATACACACACACAAAAAAAATGTTTCACCAACCATGCAGTTTGAGGAGCAACAAATAGAAATTTAACAAGAAAAAGGTGAAGAGAATTGTCACCATAAAGAAGAGAAAAACAACGAAAAAGAAGGGAGATGGAAAAAAAGAAAAAGGCACAGGAGCAAACATTGGTAAATTCGAGTTCTTATTGACCCTTAACGATTTCATTTCCGTAGTTCTTAGTGAATTTAATATGCTTTTATACTTATAAAATTGATGAACACGATGCATGGACCATTGCCGCTTTATCCCTTTATTGGGTTGGTTCCTTATATCACAAAGCTCAAATACATCAGTGGCCTGAACATCATTGGTGGTTTCTAATCTATGGTTTTCTTGAAAGAAATCTACGCACAATACTCAGTGGATTGAGTAATTAGTGATACACACACAACGTGTTAAAAAAACTAAAGAAAAAACAACTTCACAATATACAATTACGGGATATAAAAGGATAAACAGCGCACAAGATGAATAAAAATAAGAAGAAACTGATTAGAATGAGTGACTAAAAAGTTTCCTAGGAAGTTTGAATCGCACCCTGCTAATCCTTCTTGGGATCAATCTTTTTACCAGAATTGTACCGTCCAAGAAAAGTGGAATTACTGAGGAGAAGGAGATGAATAGCACTAGCAGGAGAAAAAAAGAATGAGGTGTACTCGTCCAACGAAATGAGCTTCCGAGAAATGATCTCTCAGAACTTCCCCAAGCTCCCCAAATTTCCCATTCCCAACACTTTGAGCATAAGGTTTTCACTTGCATAGTTCACCCAGAATGAGAAAAGAGTCCAATTGTCAGTATGAAATTACAAGGCTTATTATCTCATTTGAATTATTTTATTCTAAAATTCTAGTTAATTTTAAAATATTTTTATTTTTGTTGAGCCCAAGAATAACAAACCATGAAACTCAACTGTATTAAAACATTTCCAGATCATGTGCAAGGCAATTGATTTTTATTCAAAAATTGTGCGACATAGCTTTACTAGGATTCTTGTTTGAACTATTGATCTTATTAAGAATTTTGATGAAATCTTGTGACGATCTTATAAGCTTATCAAACTAGGTTTAAGTTTATGGTTCATTTTTTGCTGTTTACTCCATTCAATTTATATTTAATTTACCTATTTCATTCTATCCCAATTTTTTTTTCTTACGGTTCATAACCCCTTAATCCAAAATTCTAGATTTTTGTCCTAAATAATTTTTTATCATATATTTTGTTATACACATTATTTTTCCATGATTCTTATGCTAAAATTGCATTTCAGATTGAGAGCATTCATCTCATTTTGGAATAGTATCTTTCTTAATAGAATGAGTTTAGGATCAAGTTTTAGTTAGATTTGAATTCGGGAGATTTGGGGTAAACCTTAGCACGTGAGCCTTAATCAATTAAGGACATGCTGCCAATTATAGAGTTTTGAAAACTTTCTAATTGATTAAGTAAATTGTCCTAATCAATTAGGGCATGTCTTGCCCATTAATAATCAAACACGTAATCAAAGAAATTGATTAGGTGCAAAAAGAGTAGTGGATTAAGTTAATTTTGTAGTATCATTTCAAAAGAACTAAAATTTCAATTAATTTGGTTTTAAAAGCATTTTGCTTATACTTTATAAACCATGTTGATGCAAACAAATCCTAGGCAAGAAATCAATTGAACATGAGTGATAAAACATTTTTGTGAGCTCATCAATAATTATACAATCTTATTATATTTACTAAAGATAGTCACGAACCTTTAACTATATATTCTCTCTTAGAATCTTGACTAAAATCATTCATCATCAATTCATATTTTCATTTGTTTCTATTGTTCATTTTTTCTATTTGCCAAACGGACGCGTGTTTGTCATGTTCTAACTAAAACAATAACCGGTCCAAGTTTAATAATATCGATAAAAAAAAGTCATTTCAGGCACTGGTAGCGGAGGTAGCCAATTCAACACGTTTTAATCCTTGCCTTAACTTTTAATTTCATCATCATATCTAATGACTAATTTATGATTGCCACTGGTTGACGAGTTATCTCTTGTTACGGCAAGTGCCACCAAGAAAACCCAACATTTGAAGGATCTAAAATGGTACAATGGGGCTTAAATATTTGTATAATACACTTAGTTCATACAAGATTAGACAAATCGACAGTAAGCTATCCTATATTGCACCAACTTAAACCGTTTAAAGAAATATGAGAAATGACACATGATAAAGGAAAAAGATACTCGCAAATTAGATAAACTGAATTTTTTCTTCCTTGTCATCTCAAGGAAAGTGACACGAGACGAGTTTTTACCATATAGGGATGAGAATGGGGGAGTGCAAAAATTAACCACCACTAAATTATATAAATGATATCAAGACTAAAAATAACTTAAAGATCACCCAATCTGTTAATAAAATCACATAAGTTTGTTGACACAATTGATCCTAAGCCCGAATATATATGGTCACAGTTGTGTTAGGCAATAAATGGCGAACATTGTAAAATCTCTATGACATGGATAACAAGGTGGCAGTTAAAGCTAGGTTGTTGCTTAAAAGAATTAAAGAAATAAAAAGGATTGACATTTGGTCTTCATTGATTTGGAAGGTGTACCAGAGTTATTGTAAATAGGCCAATAAAAGGAAGCAATTCATATATGCAATGGACTTAAAAGGAATTAATCAATTAGCGAAATAGTTGAGCTAGCACATAATATAGAAAGAATGGTAAAATCTCACCATAGGTGATTTGAACATGTGACGAAAAGACTTGTAAAAGTTTTAGCAAGGAGAGTAGATCAGATGGAGGTTAGTCCAAGGACTAAAGGTAAAAAATGGAGACCGAAGGAAACTACAGGCAAAACAATTAAGAAAATTAAGCAGTCAATAGTTTACCCATAAACATAATTTATGACAAAACATTATGACATCGTAGGATTCACATAGCTAACCCCACCAATGGGAAAAGGTTTGGCTCTTAGCCAAGTGTATTGTTGGCAGATTAATGAGTTTAGAAACACCAAGAGCAGAAACACTCCTAGTTCAATCCCATGCATAAGCAGTCAATGAATATTCTCATGATCTTTTATCATTTCGGGCAGCTGCTTCAGCAGGAGTGCAAGTAGTCATCTGATCAACCGCATGAACTACACTCTGAAGCTCCTCCCATATAGCTTTATAAACCATCCTTTGCCTATTAACGGCTGATTGTCCCTCAAAGGCTACTGATACAACATCAATGCTGCAACACCAAACCACATGTTAGAGCTATGTCCCAGCAAAGCTATGCAGTCTAAGTGCCAACTACTAGCAGAAAAAATGGCACAGCTTCAAGGAAAACCTCTGTCAAAGAGGATATAAAAACCGTCCAGAAATGTTTCAATTATCAATTTGCACCGAGATTTTTTAAATGGCATTCAGTTTCATCATCAAACTTTGAAGAACAATGAATATGCAGCTGATTTGGGAGGAAGAGACACAACCTCTAATCTAGGAACAAACATTGAGGTGAAACTATAATTTGAAGAGAAGATACTTTTGGGAGATATTACTATTTGCTGTGTCAATTCAAATGGTCAGCTATGAAACATTTTCACTAAATCAAACTTGAGGGGAAGTGTTGAAACTCTAACGTGCAATCTATGCTATCATTTTGTACATTTGGTTGAGGCGTAATGTCATAGATTTAAAGATGCTTCAATGGCTAACACTTGTGATAAGATTATGCAATTGACTTTCAGTTGGAGCAAAACTTGCTCCAATGATGTTTTCGCTTTTTCTTTGTTGTTTTGTTTTCCCTTTTTTGATATGGACGATCTCCCCGACCTCCAAATTCCTTGTACTTCTCTTATCTTCTTTGCACGATATCAACTGTGACTTTGTATGGTCAGAGGAGGACCAATTGCTAGACAAAGTCTCAACAAACCAATCATTTAGAAGGTTTACGGCAGAAGAAACTGCCATGTAGGGCAATTACTGTGAGAGGCAAGAGTTTAGTATCTGCTGAGTGGAGCAGTTGAGGAGGGTCAGCTATTTTCCTATCTACATTTGTTTCTAATTATATGCTGTCATGTCAGTTATGTTTCTATCTAAATATATGTTGTAATTTCAGTTATGTCATGTAAATCTATGCTGTAAGGAAGGGTAGTAGAGAGGTATGTGTGAAGTTTATACAGTTCTAGAGCGGAGAAATATTCTCTGTAGAGCCTTGGCTCTAGATTTGTTCTTGAACAATGTGTTGTCTGAATTTAATAAAATTCCCCTTCAATTCAGAACCAGTATTCAATCAGAATTTATTTTCCTATAAAAAGTTTCTAAATAGCTAAATTATTAGTTGTACTAACAGCTGTACTCTCCAAGTATTAGAGCTGTAGAATTGGTATATATATGACACTAGTTCAAGAGACTTGTGCTTTAAAACCTTATGTTTTCTCTCTATTCCTCCTACTCTTTACAGAATGTTTATACTGTCCAGGGTGAGATTATAAACAAATTGTGTCAAGCAAAAAATGCAGGAAGAAATAAGATAAAGAGGCTATTTGGGAATACAAATTTGATGGCAAATCTCATTTTGGAGAATAGAAGATGGCATATGATGATATGATAAATCATGAATTGTCAGTAAGAACAACATTGCACCAAAAACAAAGTGCAACATGTTGATGAAAGGAGCAAAGAGAAAGCAGCCTCAATTAGATGATGATTTTCATACTCAATGCCCTGTTTTGTTGGAGCAAGCACATTCACCTGTGCAGATATACAAGCTTTAAAATGAACCACAATCCGCACACCTTGTAGGAAGTAAAAGAAGAAGCAGTAAAAAGCATTGGAAAGAAAAGGTACAGACATTACTATTAAATATTTTTCCCTTGTTTGATGCCCTTGGAAATAGAGATAAGGGTGGCAGAAATGGGAAGGTGACAATGAGAAGAATGCAAAAGCAAGGACAATAGTTGTTATAAGGTGAATTGAATAGATGTATTTTAAATTTTAAATTTGAGCCTAACCCAACTTGAAAAACCCATGGTGCAACCCAAGAAGGAATTTTCATGGTTTATCATGGAAGTGGAGGTATCAGCATATTGTCCTGCAATTATAACTCATGAATCAAGACCAATTTTAGATGAGTGAGCGGGTGAAGTCCCTGCTTCTTCAAAGACTTCGCCAACAAACATGGATTTGCTCTAGTGCTCAGCTCATGATCTGTTTTAAGTGAGTTCACGTTTCTGATAGTGAGATTAAATAGATTTATTACTTTATTGCACGTTTAACCTCTTAGCACGCTGTTGTCACTCAGTTTCTCTAATTCGGAGAATATCTCATCCTTCCCCCCAACTTGTGTTTTCTCTCTAATAGAAAGAATTTATTTTAATCAAATACCAAGACACAAAATCTGTAAGCATACAACAAGGTTAATTATCCCTGGAATGTCATAGCTAGTGATATGCCATGATATACAAAGCTTAAAAGCCTCACTTTCTGTCATCCATCAGAAAGTGACCATGAAACTAAATAACATTTTGATCTTAATAAAACAAACAGAACAATCTATAAGGCGGGAAAAACTGTCAGAAGGATCAATGATTCTTCATTCTTTAAGTGGGCTTGTATGATTCTGCCAAAACTTGTTCTTGTTACAAGAATTACTTCCGTATATTCAACAAATTGTGGCCTCGTGTAAAGTTCAACACAGATACTATATACATTAAAATTTGTGAAACCAAATTTCATTTCAACGGTTAAGAAAATTCTGACCTAACATGCCGACCATCACCATAAGCATCCTTAACAGTGACTGATTCTGCATTGAGTTGCTCCTTTATCTGTTTGGGCACGATGCATATTGACATTTAAAAAGGTGAGCAAGAAATTATACACCAAAGCAAGAAAAGAAAAAACAATTGGGGGAGAAAATACTACTTAAACTCCAACTATTTTTGACAAATTAGAACAATCATGAAAGAGAAGCAACCAAATCATTAAACTTGTGTCGGAAATGATTCCATCTATGTTCTGAATTTCAAAATATATCGTTCTTATTGTAAATTCAGGGCTACAAGGACAAGTAATTTTTTTATAACAGCAAGAAATGAAACGACACCTTTTTCTGCATGGACTGGATAAGAGGCGAGTCGATAGAGCCAGCATCGTTGACATGGGTGGCACGTGAATTAAACTTGCGAAGAGAATGCGTGGTGAATAATTTGTGGGGTCTAAGAAAAGCACTATTGCATAGGAGAGTTTGTGAATTAGATGTGGATCTAAGGAGCAATACAGTTCGAGAGAGAATGGGTTTGTAGGGTTTAACCAAAACTGGAAGAGTTTGTCGCAGAAAGGTAGTGTTGGCTGAGAGTGAAAACACCTGAGAGCGCATTTCTTTGGTTTTGCTTTGATCTCTACGCTGCTTCTTCTTACCCTGTTTTCACTTTTTGGTTTTCAACGCTTTTTTCTTGGAAATGGATAGGGTAACCGTGCGGTGCCGCAACCCTCCACCAAGCTTTATGATTTTATTTTATTTTTTGGGAAACCAAGCTTTGCGTTTGTTGTGTGTATTGTGTAGCTTATAGATCTGGTTTTATTTTTCTGATTTAAACATGTTTTTAGAATATATTTTACTAAAATATGATGTTTTAAAAAAAATTAAGAAAATATAATATTTTTAAAAATAAATTGTGTGCGACGAGGTTAATGACGTTTTTGGTACTTAAAAAATGTTTATTAAATTTTTAAAATAGTTACTGGTGATTTTTTTTTTTTTAAATTATTATTTTTTAAAAAATATGAGTTTTGACTTTTTATATTTTTAATATTTTTTGAAAAATCGCTATTGACTATTTTTGAATTTTATATTTTTATAATTTTTTAAAAAATACTATATTTTTGTATGTATAATTTAAAATTCCATATATAAATAAATAACATGCGCCAGTGTCAGTAATTCTGACTTAAAAATAAAAAATTGATAAAAACATAGGTATTAAAATTAAAAAACTTCATTCAAAAAGATTAAAATTAAAAATTTGTTAAAATGCAGAGATTGAAAATATATTTAAATTTATTTTATTTTTCTTACTATTTGCTTGGTTGAAATTGTTTTGAAAAATAATTATTAATCTGAATTATTTAAAAGAATTTTTAAAATAAACAGGTTATTTATTAACAAGACTGTGATAACTTGGCATTTTTAAGAAGGACGAAAGGGCCAAATAAACCACCTACAGAACAAAATTCTGTAACTGTAAGCTAAATAAGCTAAGAAAACTGAAATTGGAACATCAGGGAACTCATGAAGACCATAAGCAACACCATTGTGCCCCAAAGGGAAAGCTTGTGTTTGTGGCCGTTCATCAAATGTATGAGTTTGAATTTATAGATAATTCTTTATAAGAAAAAATAATATAAAAAATAAATTTTTTTATAAATTAAAAAGATTTTATTTCATCAAATTTTAAAAAATTTAAATATAATTAATTTTAAAAAAATAAAAGATTATAAATTAATCTTAACTTTTAGAAAAAAATTATTTTTTTATTTTACAAAAATTTATCTATAAGCTCGTTTAAACAGAATTATACGTTAAGTAAAAGTTAAACAAAAAGTATATCATTGAATTGCAAGAAAGGGAGGAGTGTAATCAGAAAAATACGTATAACGACAAAAAAAAAAGAATAAAATAGTCTTAAAGAGATATTTGAGTGGAGTAAGTTAAAAGTCTCGCATATGACACGTGATATGTTTAAATCTTCACTTATTTTTTGAATGAGGTAAATGTAAGTATGTAACTCATCTGTGAGTGCTCGTTCTTTAAGATCAGCAATTTTACTTGCCATTCAACGAGGTACCGATACATTTCTCTAAAAATTTGTAAAAAATATAAAAAAATAATAATAAAATGGATAAAACGATTTATTGAATTCATTCAAAAAAAAGTTTGTGTATTTTTTTAAGTGAAAAAAATAAAAAAAAATGATTAATTTGTTATGAGAAAATAGGTATATGCAAAAGATAAAAATATTTAATTAGAGATAATAATAAAGAAAAACATATGATTAGTCTTATGAAGTTACACGTATTAATTTTATTTTTTTTAGGTAAACAAAAAAAGGAACAAAGAAACAAAACCTTGAATAAAAAACTAGAAACGAATAAATACAGCACTAGCTGCGTCAACTTCTAACAATTTACGAAGATCTTGTGAAGAAAGATGTCAATTTCGAAGGAGTTTTTCTTGGTTCACTCCAAGTTTAGCCATTGCATTAGCACAATGATTTCCTTCACAAAAGATATATAGAATTTTCACGTGCAACTGTCTTGCTTTTAAAGCAAAAATGTCTGCTAAGATAACCTCGTACACATGAAAATTATGTTGCATTGAATTAACTAATCTACAAGCTTCCATAGAATCAGTTTCAATAATGACATCCTTGAAGTTTAGCTGCCAAGCAACCATTAGGCATGTTTTAATCCCCGATAGCTCAGCAAAGAGAATGTCAGTATCACCAAAATGCCCTGAGAATCCATGCACCCAATCTCCATGTTGATTTTGTAATGCTCCACCATAACCTGCACTCTTGGGATTTCCTCTGCAGCTCCTATCAACATTAACCTTGAATTTGTTAGAAATGGGTTTGATCCAACCAATTTCCCTGGGCCGCCTCACTTGGTGTTGAGTATGCAATCCAAAAACCAAATTCATGTCTTGCACAGTGGTACCAATGAAGGATAAAATGCTAAGAATGTTCCAAGAATTATCTTCGGGAACTATATCATTCTGCCAAGACTACCACAGGGTAGCTAAGAAAAGGGGACTAAAATCCTTCCTTAGAAAGTGCTCATACCAAGTTTTCATATCACTACAATTAAAATTTATCAAACTAGATAAACTAACATTGCTCCAAATATGCTTAATAGAAGGACAATCTCTAAGACAATCCAGTATGTCTTCTATTTCACCTATACACCTTGAGCACCCAGGGGAGAAAGCCAAATGCCTAGCATGAAGGAACACCTTAGTTGGAAAAGTCTCGTGCAAACAAAGCTAAACGAAGAAAACCATTTTGGCTGGAGCTCTAATCCTCCAAATCCAGCTCCACGAATCCATTGCAACCATAGCTGGGTGGTGATTCAACCACTTATACCCACTTGTGGCAGTGTAAATCCTCAAGCAATTATCTTTCCAAATCCAACAGTCGTTGCAAGTACTAAAAGAGGGGATAGGAATTTGAGAAATCTCATTTTGCAAATGTTGTGGCAAGGTAGTGGCAATCCTTTGAAAATTCCACTTGTCATCCTCTCAAAGATCACAGACTCTCAAGTCAAAGTCAATAATGTGTACATAATCAACCTCATGAAAAGCTTACTAATACCAATCCAATGGTCATATCAAAAAGATACATTCTCCATGTCCATTTGAAACATAAAACCATCTTTGAGATGATCTACCACTTTTAAAATTCCCTGCCAAACATAAGAACAATTCCTCTAAGGACAAGACAGACATATAGAGTTCTACCCAAGTATTTCGCAATCCTCACTTCTGAGCTCAACTTAGAAGGACGATTAAGAATATTCCAAAACAACTTCCCAAGAAGAGCCACATTAGCTTTCCTGTTATTTCTAATTCCTAAACCACCCAGTTTTTTAAGCATCATCATTGTAGACCACTTAACAAGATGAATGCCTCTAGAATTGTCATTTTTGCCCTAGAGAAATCCTCTAGTCAGCTTGTCAATATCAGGCAACCAAAGAGACTACATAGTATAAGTGGACATGGAAGATACCATTGATTGTGCAAGACAAAGCTTGCCCGCTCTATTCAATAATTTGCTCTTCTAAGAGGCTAGCTTGGTAGAGATCTTCTCAACAATTGGATTAAAGGTAGCTCTCTTGACCCTTCCCTTTAAGATAGATACTCCTAAATATTTACCTAAGTCTGAGACAAAGCGGATGGTAGAGAGACTGTGGATAGCTTCCTTTTTTCCCCTACTGATATTGGGAGAGCACATAGCACGAGACTTATCTAGACTAACTTTCAAACCTGACATTTTACAAAAACTCTCAAGTGTCTCATCACAACTCAAACTTGAGACTTCTTAGCTTTGCAGAATAATAAGACATCATTTGCGAAAAAGAGATGAGAGATAGTTGGTCCTTGATTTGTCAGTACAATTCCTTGTTATCTACCATCTTCAACTTGCATTTGAATCATCCTGGCGAGCTTCTCCATACAAAGGACAAACAAATAAGGGGATAGCGGATCTCCCTGATGCAGACTTCTAGAAGGATGAAAGCTATCTAACCTTAATCCATTCTAGAGAATAGACAAATTAGAAGCCGCAACATAGTTAATAATGAGATTGATTATTACCTGGGGAAACCTAATGAATCCACATTTTATTGGATTTTTACTTGTCTTTTTAGTGTTCCTTGATAGAAAAAGTAGACTTAGGAAGTGTAAATAACATAGAAACATCATTTTGGTCAAATATCATAGGTTTCTTAATTTTTGGTTAATTTATATTGATTTACATAGATATAATTTACAATTTTGATCATTTGAATAATTGTGCAAGAATTTTTAAGCTTATTCCATGGATTTTTAGCCTTTTAGAAAATTTGAGATTGAAAGTGACCACTGTCAGAAATGATAGTGGACACTATAGCAAGTTAGATCCAAAGGGCAGATCAAATTGATCACTTTCAGAGTGATAATGGACACTACAGAGAGCCCAGACTGAAGAGGGCCTGCGCATAACTACTTTGAAATTCATAATAGACACTCCAGAGAGGGCCAAATTGATCCAGTACTACGCGTAGCCACTTCTATTTCCATAGTAGTTACGCATGCTGCGCGTAGACACTTTAAATTCCATAGTGGACACTCCAGAGAGGGATGACAAGATGGGAGGCTGCACATAGCTACTATGACTTCCATAGTAGCTACTATAGGTGACGACCACTGCACTATAAATAGAATTTTAGAAATTAGGATTGAGGATCTTTTTTACACTTCTAGATTTTTGCCATTTTGGAAACACTTGCAGAGCTTAGGTCAACCTTGTGTGACAGCCAAGGACTCAACCTAGAATTTGATTCATATTTTTTTTTACTTTCCTTTGATTTTACATCCATGTCATTGAATTCTCTTTATTTTTCTCTTGTATTCATGAAACTCATCCTCATAGAGGGCTAGATCTTTTGTAATCCTTAATGAGTTCACTTGAATTCTTGAATTCCTAGCTTATAAATGTTAATATAATTCATTTTCCTTCATAAATTTCCTTTTCTCAATCCTTTGAATTGAATTAATGGTTGAATAAGGGGGACATTGCTTAATTAACCCTAATTCATTTTAGTGAGATTCTTAACTTGGATTGCTTAATTCTAAGTTAATTTCTAAGGTTATGTAATCTTAGGAAAAGAGGTTGGAGTCCATTACATTTGCTTAAATTCGTATGGGATTTTGAGATTGATTCTCGCTTGTTGAAATAATCTAATTCAAAGGAACAGGAAGAGTGTTAAATATTGAGAGGAATAAGGATAGCTACATTTTATTGATTGAATTTGATAATCTCGTTACTTGCTTTTTACATTGAATCTGGAAATCAAAGAAACCACTTTTTTTTTACTTGCTTTCATAGTGAATGTATGTAACATGTTTAATGGACATTTTCAACTAAAGTTATTGAAGACAACATAGGCTTGCATCCTAGACTACACAAAATTTTCTACATACTTTGATGAGGGTTAATGACAAATCTTTATGCAATCTAAGTGATTATCAAAATCCAAAGTCTTGAAGAGTAGTTTGAGAAAGCCCCACTCCACTCGATCATAGGCTTTCTCGAGATCAATTTTAAAAGCCATTGCACCCTTTCTACTCCTCATTTTATTTATGGTACGGAAGGTTTCCTGTGCAATAATAATATTCTCAAATGTGCCTCTATCGGGAATAAAACTACCTTGAAGGGGTCTAATGACATCTTGAGGAAGGGTCAAATTCTATTGACCAAAACCTGTGATAATTTTGTATGCCACATTGTAAAGGCTTATTGCTTTGAATTATAGGCTGGATGGTCTACTTTAGGAATAAGAACAATAAGAGTTTCTACTAGACAGGAGTCAATAGTACCAGATGAGAAGGCATTCTGAACCACTGAATGCACATCCTTACCAAAAATCTCCCAATAATTTTTGAAGAAAATAGGTTGGAACCCATCAGGACTTGGAGCATTAAAAGATTCCATTGAGAACGTTGTCTCTTTGACCTCTTCTATTGACTGACCTCAACAGAGAAATAAAGGCCTCATTCTCTAATGTTGGCACAATAATGTTCCTGCAAAGGGAAAGATTAACAGCTTCTGTGTTGTAGAACAAATTTTTATAAAATCTCTGAGCTTCTGCTTGAAGCATTTGTTCATCCGTACACCAGATTCTCCCCTCGAGATGAAGCTCATGAATCTTGTTCCAATGTCTTCTAACAATAGTTTGGGTGTGAAAGAATTTAGTGTTTCTATCACCAAATTTCACCTAATTCTCTCTAAACTTCTAACACTAGATAAGTTCTTCTTGAGCGAGAACTTTCTCACAATCCTGACGAAGGGACTTTTCTAGAAGCTCAAGAGAAATGGAGTCCCAAGATTCAAGTCTCCTCTGAATACCATTAATACGGCTTCTAAATCATTTTTCTTTCTGAAAACATTTCCAAAAGCCTCACTATTGAACTTTATTGAATCTTGTCGTACCTCATTTAAGCAATTAACAACATCCTCTTCTCCTCTCATCTAGGCTTCCTTACAATACCTGAGTATCAGTCATGAGTCATCCAAGCTACTTGAAATCGAAACGAGGCAACTACCCCTTGTATAAAGTAAACTCGCACTTGAGAAGGTCAGGGAGTGGTCAGAATGAAGTCTTGGTAAGTTAGTAACAAATGCTTCAAAGAACTGGTTCCTCTATGAAACATCTCCAATAGCACGGTCAAGTCTTTTAGAAATTTCGGAAGCCCCCTGATTAGCCCTGGACCAAGTATACCTCCCTCTATAAGCACCCAAGTCTATCAATTGGCAATCATCAACAACTTCTGTAAACTTGGCAGCTCAAGATTGGATGAACACCCCACCCTTAGTTTCTGACTGTAGAAGAACTTCATTGAAGTCACCAAGAATGAGTCATGGCCTATGAACCATACTGTGATGACTTTTTAAATAATACCACAATTCTCTATAGACAGAAGGAACATGGTTGGCACAAACTAGAGATCACACTCAACTCTTATTGTCACAGGAGATTTCAAAGGAGAGACACTGTTTGTGGCTCGCTAGAACTTTTGATGTAAATCCATGATTACTTGTCAAGACCCAAATACCACATGAGTGTTCTTGAGCCTCTACAATGCCAACCGGAACGAAACCCAATTTGTTCCAGAACCTTTCAACTCTCACAAACTTGGCGTGCATCTCTAAAGCAATGAAGAAAGAAGGATTATGACGATGGATAAGTTTCCTAACATGATGCTTACCCCTATCATTGACCATTCCTCTCAAGTTCCAAGAGATAATAGAATAATCTTTAAATTCAATCATCATAAATTAAAAAACCAGATTGAGATGAATGGACGCAGCATATATCACTACTGGCCCGTGTCCATCATAATCTCCTCACTTACTAGATTACACCTTCCCTCTGAAGATTGGTGCACTCCTTGCGTATCTTCCACTCTCTCTATATCCATCTCTTCAGTATCCATATTGATAGATTTCAAGCTTTGAGGCATGGCATTCACTATAGAGACCCCTATATTTCCTCTTCCTGTATTCACGTTACGAAGGATTTGTTGTTGTTGCATCAACTTCTTGGGCCCCTGAGAAGTTGTCTCTTTTCCAGCCGATTTGCTTTGTCCTACAGTGTTGATAAGGCCTTGAAAAATTTTTGTATTCGCCCGTCATCAAGGGGAGTAATATGAGTTAAGTATGGGCTCACTCTTTCATAAGCCTTTTATTCTTAGCCCAAATTTTCCTATTTTGCAAGTCATTCCCTCCTTGTATTGTATCCTTTGTAACATGTTGCATGTCCTCACTCTTATCCTTTGGTTTTGCATTGATCCCCGTCAATTCCATCTTTCCCATGGTTCTTGGCGGTTGTTTCTTTTTCTTACATTCAACAACAAGCCAATCACCATGATTTTGATTTTGAATTAGATCTTCCACATTACTAGCTCCAAGATTTTCAGTAACTAATAGATCTTTCCTTCCATTTAGTTTTGGGATATCAGCATCGTGCTCACCAACTGTCGGAGTTGACATTACCTTCGCCTGAGTCGTCGTATCTTTCATCGGGCTTTTCCGTTTGTCTCCTGTCACCGGTGTTACACTATCCTAATTTGGTCAGGGTCTTCATGTAGTTTCTACCCAAATGCCATAATGGCCACATTGAGCACAAATCAAATGAAGCACTTCATATTGGATGTGATACCGGTGGCCTCGAAGCCAAACCTTACCAATCACAGGTTTGGTTAAATCAATTTCGATGTATACACACCCAAATTTGCTTCGATCTGCTCTAACTATTATGTTATCCACCCGCACAAGTCTGCCTACCATAGATGTCATGCCCAGGATTGCACTCTCATCATAAAATACCATATTTAGGTTAGGAAAATATATCTATACTAATGTTCTTTCAACTTTTGTTGTCTCTGCAATGAAATCTAGATTTCGAGTACTCACGGCCAAGTAATGATCAAAGACCATCCAGGGACCCCATGTATTACCTTTAATCTATCCTCCATAATATCAAACTTTGCAATGAAGAATCCATGTCCTATTTCTCGAATTTCAAAACCAGCTTGCAACTTTCACATTCTAGCTACTTGTTCTTTCATAATCTTGTATCATATGCTCTTCCCAAGCAACTTAATGACTAGGGCATCCTTCCATGATTCACAAAGCTCCTCAAATACACTATCTTCAACATAAATCATAAGGGCTAAGGGATCCTCATTCTCATATTCCACTTAGAATAATTTCTCAGCAAACTAGTCTCTCTTAGCAGATACATGTGTAGAAGTTTCTCCTAACACTTTATCACGGAACGACACTTTTTTAATCATATTCTCCATCTCTGCACCCCCACTTACTCCTCTGTCTGGTGGCCTTGGGGGAAGGACAACAGTGGGGTCGAGAAGACAAAGTCAACCATGCGAGAAGTTAAATCAGGCCAGACCTATGCAAACATTACTGTAGGTACAGAGTTACATGTATTAATTAAGATTAGAAGAAAAATACAAGAGAACTTAGACATAAATTAATATATTATATTAGATGAAAACATATTAGAATTATAAAAAAAAAATACTAAAAGAAAGCTTTTAATGAACATGTGAATATGAGTTTGTAGGAAAGATTGAAAAATAATTCTTAATTTAAAACTTAAATTAAAAATTAAAGATAAAAAATAAAATAAAATAAAATAAAGGTAATCAAAGAACCAACTAATAAATAAAAAAAATCTTAAAGTATATTTGGAAGGATGTTTTTGAAAGAAAAAGAAAGGAAGAACATATTCTAATTTTAAATTAAAAGAATTATATATTATTTATAATAATAAATATATTATTAATACATTATATTTTGTTAATATATTAATTTATATTTTTTATTTTTAAAAATATTAATTTTAAATATATTTATTTAAAATATAAATTTATGGCCTCCCCTCCAAAATTTTTCTTTCCAAACAACCCTTTAAGATTAATTAAATTTTTATCTTTAAACTTAATCATTATATACATATATATATATATATATATAATATAATCTTTATATTTTCTTTCATAATTTAATTTTAATCCTAGATGATATGATCCAATCAAAAGTTGATACTTCACATTAACTCAACGAACTACGTTAATTAGAAGAAGTAAAAATAAACTATAAGAAAAAAAAGTTTAAACTATATTTTAATAAAAAAATATATTATAAAAAATTTTAAAGAAAAAAATACTTTTTAAGTCAAATCTATTTAATATAAAGATAATATAGATTGAAAAGATAATTAAAAGGGAGTTTTATAAATAAAAAAATTTAAAAAAATACATGACTTTTTAAGTAGTTAAGTAATTATTAATTAACTTTTGATCTTAATTATACACATCTAATTGTATGGTCTTAATTTAAAATTTTCACAATTTTAAAATAAAAATTATTTTTACTAAATGTCATGTATAATTAAAGTTATTTCACTTAATAATTATATATATATATATATAAAAGTTTGATTTGTCTAAAATTTTATATTATGATTAACATGAAGTTATCACAATATTTATTAATTAAATTTATAAAAATATTTTAAAAATTATTAAATAGAATAATTTTGATACATGATTGCTATCTATGTAAACATTCAAAATATTAAGATATGCTAACTAATAAAACAAATTTTAAAAAAAATTATATTTCTAGAATTTTCGTATTTGAATATTTGTATATGCAATGCATGTTAGAGAGTTATAGGAATATATTCTTTAATGTAATTTTTTAATATATTATTAATTATTTAATAAAATTTATTAAAATTATAAAAGAATCATCAAATTAAAAGTGAAAAAAACTTAAATTCAAATAATATTCATAATTTTTTTTAAAAAAAATAGTTGATAACTAAAAAATGTTATTAGCATTTTACACAAATAAATTCTTGTCTTAGTCATATTTTTTATATCTATAAATATTGTGTATTTTGTGATAAGTTTTTATCAAACTTTTTGTTAAGATTTATCCCTAAAAAGTTATGAAATTAGAATTTATTCTTTTCCGTCAATTTCCTTCTATTAAGTGTTGAGCTCAACACTCCTACGTGGCATGCCATGATATTTATTTTTTATCATTTAAAATTAATATTTACAAATAAATCTCTGAACATATTTTATATATTTACAAATGAGTCATTTCTCTTTCCTTTTCTTTCTTTGTTGTTAGACACCTCTCCCCCTCTTCAAAATATTATGCTTTAGTTGGTTGTGTGTCATTGGGCTTTGGTTATGACGATTCAAATGCTTACAAGGTATTGACACTAGTTATGGAGTAGAGAACGTGGAAGGGAGTGTGAGATTGGGATAAGGGTACGGGGTGATGTTCGGGGGAGGAGATTAAAGAATGGAGTAGGAGAGAGTGTGGGACTGGGTAGGGGGTGCGAGATGGAGTGGTTGGGATAGGGGAAGGGGTGAGTACCAGAGAAGGGTGTGGGAATAGAAAAAATATGAAATGGATAGTAAGGAAGGAAAAGAGAAAGATGTGAAGTTGAGAGTGGATAGCAGGAGAAGTACGGGGGTGGGGGTTAGAGTTAGGGAAGGTACAAGAAAAGGGAGGGGAGGAGAGAGGGTAGTAGTAGGGGAGAGGTGTCGAAAGGGGTTGGCAGTGGTGGAGGGGAAAAGGGTGGGGTTAGAGAAAGTAATATACCATAAAATAAATCTTAGTGGTGATTCCATTTTTGCTGTTGTATGGTGTTTTGCGTGCTTTGTGATCTTGATTACTATAGATTTAGTTCTTGGCTTATCTTGAATGCAAGAATTGATCTAAGTTCCATTAGTTCTTTGGATATTTACTTGTAATGATTGAGAAAATGTTGATTTCTTGAAATCCATGCTTAAGGTATTTGTATTTGTAGTTTCTCAAAATTATATGAATTTTGTGACCAACGCTGGAGGAATATTGTCAAAGATTTGATTTGTGAATAGAGCATCTATATGGAGTTATCGCATAGTGATCATCTTCATTTCATCCAAGCTATTAAAGGTAGTGTAGTCACCAAAGTTCCTAATGTTGCTCATGGACAACCAAAACTTTTGTTTAAAGATGTTAAAGATATATATGATGGCTTCGTGTTTCATAATAATGAGGTAAATGTTGAAAGGTCATACTTTTAAGTAATTGAGGAAATAAATGTGAAAATTGAACCTAACATTTCATTATGTAATGTCAATAATGGTGGTGATAAGAGAATCAATAACTTGGATGGTGCTAGAAAGGGGTGTAGGGAAGGGGAGAGAGAAGAGTGGGAATGGAGGAAGGCAGAGGGGATTGTGGGAAGGAGGAAGAGGTGGAGTTGGGGGAGGGAAAAGATATATTAAGCAATCAATCAAGCTTCTATAATGTTTTTCATCAATTTTATCAGCTCTATCATCCTTACTAAACTTTTCATTTTAGTTCATTGGAGATGTAGTGCTTTTGCAATCCTCCACATGAAACTTTTTTAATATTTCCTTGGCATAGTTCTTTTGGTAAATGAAGATTTTACCATGATCTTATTTCACCTCCATTCTCAAAAAGAAACTCATCAAGTCAAGATCTGTCATTTTAAACACTTTGAGCATTTTAGCTTTAAACTTCTTTATGAGTTTCTCATCACTTCCTGTCACAAGCAAATCGTCAACATAGACAACAATAATGATTAAATTTTCATCTACCAGTTTCACATATAATGCAGCTTCACTTAAACTTTTGATAAATCTAAGATCTTGAAGATGATCATTTATCCTGCTGTACTAGGCCTAAGACCATATAAGACATTCTTCAACTTGTAAACTTTCTCTTCCTTTCCTTTGATTAGAAATCTGTCAAGTTACTCTACATAAATCTCCTTTTGCAAGTAACCATTTAGGAAAACAAATTTTACATCTAAATGATCAACTTTTCACCCTTTGTACGCAACAAAGGTAAGTAGCATTCTAATTGTATCAAAGCATACGACAGGAGCAAATATTTTTGAAAAATTCACTCCGAGCATAGCCTTTTATCACCAACTTGGCCTTGTATTTATTTAGAGAACCATCTAAATTGACTTTAGTTCTATAAACTCATTTAACCCCTATAGGTTGTTTATGTTGAGGTCTCTTCACTAGCTCCCAAGTGTCATTTTTTTTTTCAGAACATCTTCAGTTTTTCCTTCATTGCATTTATCCACTTTTCCTCCTTCTTGACTTCTTCAAATTTTGCAGGTTCTAAGACAACCAAATTACTCTTTTGATAAACCTCAGACAATGACCTTGTACTTCTAATAGGAATGTCATCTACACTATCTTCAAAGAATTGTGGGGTTTCTAGCAATTGCTTATTTATTGGCTCCTTTGAACTCCATTGTTGATCTTCCATAAATTTGACATCTCTACTTACAAGAATTTTTCCATTTTGTGGTTGAAAAATTTTACAATCTTTGAAGATGTTGTTGTATCCAATGAAAATTTTGAGTTCTGCCTTCTTATCAAGTTTATTCCTTTTAACCTGTGGAACATAAGAGAAAGAAACACAATCAAAGATTTTTAGATTGTGTAAATCTAGTTTGTACCCAACCTAGCCTTTAATTGGAGTTTTTTTAGTTCAAGACTCTAGTTGGAAGTCTATTCAACAAGAATACAAAAGTGTTTGCAACCTTTGCTCACAACTTCTTTGGCAACTCCTTTTCATACAACATACACTTTGTCATCTCCATGACATTTCTATTCTTTTTCTCACTTACACAATTCTGTTGTGAGGTATAAGGTACAGTAAGTTGGTGCTCTATGCCAGCTTCTTCACAAAATTTATCAAAAATATCATTTCTGTATTCCTTTCCATTGTTAGATCTTATTGTTTGCAATTTACTACCACTTTGATTCTCCACCAATGCTTTATATTTCTAGAAAATATTAGCAACTTCAATCTTGAATTTAAAGAAATAAACCCAACAATATGTGGTATAATCATCAATAAATGTAATATAGTGTTTATTACAATTTAAAAATGACACTATTCGAGGTCACCCAACATCTATGTGTACCAGCTACAACTTTTGAGTTGCTCTTTAAGTTAATTGAGGAAATGGTTTTCTAACTAGCTTATCATATTAGCAAGCCACACAATTAGCCAACTTATCTTTAAGCATTGAGACACCTTTCACCAAGGCATGTTTTTACATGTATAAGAGTCTAGCAAGGTGAAAATGTCCAAGTCTTTTGTGCCATAGTTCAGCATTGGTGGTTGTATTTGAAAAAGTTATTTGCTCCTCCTTTATTAGATTTAAAGCATATCTTTTAGCTTCCATTTTCACCTTGAATACGTCTTTTCCTTTTGCATCTTTGATCAAGCATCAATTGTCTTCAAATATGACTTTGAAGCCCTTTTCTACAAGTACAACACTGAGCAAATTTTGGTCAATATCAGGCACATATAAAATATCAGAGATATATTTTAGACCTGTTAAGCTTTTAATAGCAACAATTCATTTTTTCTTGACTTAGATGAAATCACCATTTCTAATTTTTACTTTGGAAACAATGTTTTTATCCATCTTTTTAAAGAGTTTCTGATAATTGGTCATATGGTTTATGCAATCGCTATCTATTAGCCATGAGTTACTGAAACTATTGCTTGTAGTAAAGTATGTTGCTACAAAAAGTTGCTCGTCTTTTTGTTCCTTTGTAGTCACCTATACCTCCTCTAGTTTAGACTTGCAAATTTGCTCTATTTGTCCCATATTACTGCATTTTTACACTTGACATTTGGCCTCCATCAACATTTTTTCTGAGGATGGTTTGTCTTTTTGCAATATGAACAAGGAGGAAAAGTCACATCTTGCTGCTTGTTGGAGCCTTCTAGTTTTTTGTATTTCCATTTGTTGTTCTTCTTGTCTTTACCACCTTTTGAGTTTTATGCCTTTGTATGAAAAGCACCTTGTACCACCTCTTCTTGTCTCATTATTCTTCTATGCTCTTGTGCTTGTAAAGCATTTATCAAATTTTCTAAGGTGATGGCTGATAGGTCTTTTATTCCTGCAATGCTAATATCTTCGATTCATATTTGTTATGTACAATAACCAAAAATTTTTACACTATTCTTTCATTAGAAAAGTCCTTCTCGAGAAGTTGCACTTTATTTGCTACACTTAATAGTCGGTCAACATATCCTTTAATTATTTTTGTCTTCTTCATGCTTTGC
The DNA here is from genome assembly GCF_003935025.1 of Abrus precatorius. NCBI lineage: Eukaryota > Viridiplantae > Streptophyta > Magnoliopsida > Fabales > Fabaceae > Abrus > Abrus precatorius. The sequence continues at coordinate 12,198,178 of NW_020874417.1, read as the reverse complement.
ATCTCGAATTCTCTACCCAATTGAGCACTTGCATGCCTTTGGTTCTTTCACAACCTTGATATTTAAATTTGAGATAATCTCAAATCTCTTTGGCAGACTTAAAGTTCATAATTCTTGTAAAAATAATTTTTGACACCGCAGAGAAAATGCAATTTTTGGCTTTAGCCTTTTTGTCTTTCTATTTTTGTGATACCTCATCTGAACCAACGTTGGATTTTTAGGTGATTCAGGAACATTATAGTTTTCTTCTATTGCCTCCCAAAGATCCAATACTTCAAGATGACTGATCATTCTGGCAGCCCATGACTCATACTCCTCACCATCAAATATTGGTGATGGACCTGTTGTGTAATGTGATTCTCCCTCCATTAGTATTTCTTTCAACTCACATATTTCTCAAAAATAGGAGACCAATTTATTGTTTTTATTTATATTGATGAATATAAAATGTAAAGAGTAAAGAAAGACGGATGAAGAGATATAACTTCATAAGACATTTTATTCAAATATAGAGTAAGATATATATAAAACAAACCAAAAACAGAAATTATTGATAAGTAAAAATCACTAACAAATCATTTTTAAAAGATAGGACTAAAACAAATATATTCTAATAGTCAACATGACTTTTATTTTAAATAACAAATAACATAAAATCTTATCTGTAATTTATTTATTGATTAATAAAGTTCACATAATCCGAATTTTCATACTAATGTTGAAATATTAGCTAAGAGAAAATTGTAACATTTTTCAATGTTCAACCAAAAACACAACTTAAGTTAAGAACAAATTTGAGAGATAATATTATCAATACATTTCATCCAAGAGTTATTCATTTCATGCTAATAACAATAGTAGTGAATAAAATAAGACAAGTAACTAAGCAGAACTTGAACAGAAAAATAAAATAAAAAGGAAAATGAAATATAAAAAAAGAAAAATAAAAAGTTCAAAATTTTAGGTTACTAAAAGAAAAGATGTCATGTTAGTAGCTAATACAATTTTTTCTAGTTGTGAACAGTACTTTTAAAAAATTATTCACTTTCTTTGTTTTCTATTTATTTTGCTTATTTTCTATTTAATCTTATATTTTTTAAATTTATAAAGTAAACATTAAAAAATATTTTTTGCAATTAAAAAATATAATACCATCATTTCCAACTCATTTATGACTTAATTATATTTTATACAAATGTTATTAATGCACCGACATGATAAAAAGATACTGTACCCTCTCATTCAAAAAGTAACAAAAATATCACCTTTCTCAAATATATAATAGAATAAATGAAAACAACAAGTTTCAATAAAATAGATATTACTAATTTGAATTTTTGAAAAATAAAAACTTAAACATGCAATATTCAAACGATAATAATAATAATAATTGAAACTTTAGAGAATACGTGGTTTCAAGTTTCAACAAGACAATAGGAAGTTCCCACCTACCGCGCAAGTTACTGGCCCACCCCACTAAGTCTTTACCAACTTAAGCCACCAACCAAGGCAGCGACTACCTAAATTAAAAGAAAAAACAATTTGGTATTTGACAGCAGTCAGCTTTAACATAAACCGTAACAAAGAAAATGAGATTTTGCTTTAGCAATGAGAAACTCTCGATGTTAAAAGAAAGCAAATAACAAAAAGAAGAAGAAGAAGATAATAGTAGTCTTTATTTTGAATTTATGAATTGCGTACTGAAAGCCTTTTGTCGACAATTGAGTATCCCCTATCTACAATAATTCTTGCCAACAATTGCTGCCACAGTACCTGTCACCGGTCTTAAACTAATAACACTGAAAAGAAAATCACCAATAATATCATTTTAGTTATCACGTAACAATATAATTGAGATTGAATGAGTTTGAGTAATGGAATAAAATTGAGGCTTATTTAAAGTAGTTGTAATAAATTTAAGAATTTAAAAATATTTTTTTTATAATTTTGATTTAAATATTTTGATTTTATATTATCAAATTTAAATATAAATTATATAAAATAGTTATAATGGTGGCTAAATAGCCGTAGTGACAATAATAATTAATAGTAATGACTACACTAAAGAACGATGGGTATGATAATAAAGAAAGAAGTGACGATAATAGTAGTAATACTAATAATAATTATTAAAAATTATTATATTTAGGACTCACATTTAATACATAAAATTTTTGTAAAATTATATTTCTTTTTGAGTAACATAATATTCAAACTGAATATACTTTTATACTATATTAAAATTGAGAATGAGCTAAATTTAAGAGTGTGGAAAAAAGTAATTTAAAACTTAAATAATTTTTTTGTTTAAAATGCCTTAACAATTTAGACTCATGGCACTATTACATTTTATTATCTAGCACTTTTTCTAAAATTCAACTTACTTTAACTAAGTTGTGGCTTTAACTTTTAACTTAGTGTCTTGACAATTTAGACTCTAGTTATTATTGTATTATATTATCTAACACTCATAGGCCTTTGTGGCTTGCATTTTAACTTGTATTTTTTCTTTTAAGTTTAGGTATATGTTACAAGTTTTTTTTTTCTTTTTTTTCATTTTGTATTGTTTGTGTTTATGCATCTTTTCTTGAAGTTTTTTAGATGCTACTAATTTATTATTTTATCTTTTTTTTATTTATATTTTATGCTTCAAGTATTTTAAAATCAAGCTCTCATATTGTATTAGAAAACTAGACCTTACTCACTCTAAAAAGTTAACTTATTGAAAGAAAGTTATTAGAGCGTTATATTTTTAACTATATTTTTAGTTGATGTGAGACATTTTAATAATAATAATAATAATTTTGTGACTAAAATGATGATAGTGATTGATATAATGGTAGTAACATTGATGATGACAAAGGTAATTTATTGAAGATGATTAGAGGTAATGATGATAGCAAAAATGTCAATGATGATTGATAAGTGACTGAACGATTTATTTTTACAAATAAAATATAATTACCTATTCAAAATGGTTTTTATTTTTAAGTTATAAAACTTTTAAGAACTAAAAATAGTCCTTAGTTTCATAATTTCATTTTCAACATTTTGTATTTCATTTTTAACATAGTTTTATATGCATGTCACATAGAACCTCAGACTTATTTGGTTGGAAGGTGGCAACAATGATAATGATAGTGAAATAATAATGATTGATGATAATAATGATGGTATTGAAAATAATGATAATAACTAATAATAGTAACAATGATAGTTGATGATTAGTAATAAATTAATAATGAAATAGTAGTAGTGATAATATATTAATATTAATAATAATAGTTATGGTGAATATAATTAAAATGGTAGCAGTAACAATGGTAACAAGTGACAACTGATAATGTTAGTGGAGAAAGGAAGATAGTCATGACAATAATAGTTAATTGGCAGTGATGATTATAGTGATAAAAATAGTAGTGATAGCTTGTAGCCAGAGTAAGGATAATAGAAGTGATGAATGAGTATGGTTGATGGTGACAATAATAATATACAATTATTTTTCATGAATAAAAGGAATTGAATGAATTACAATTAAAAACTAATTTATTTTTTTTTAGAATTAAAGTAGAAGTGATTCAAGATTAAGTTAAAAGTCAATTCAACTCCATTTTGTGAAACATATTTTGTTTAAATTTTATATTCAGAGACACCTCAAACGAGTCTTAAAACTACTTTTAAAAAGGGAAAAAAAGTGTTTTAAAATTACATAATAAATTAAGCTCCATTTTATTCAAACATATTTTTTCAAAAAATTACATTTAACATTCAATAATCACAAACTTACAACCACTTGAAATAGGCTTTTATTGCACCAATAATTACTAATATTTATTTAAAAAATCACTAATATTAGGAAAAAATATATAGATATGATACATATAGTGATAACAAAATATTTAATCTTTCTAAGATAATTAATATTAACTATTAGAATTTATTTTAAATAATAAGCTTATATTTATTTTTTAAATGTTTAAAAACCAATTATCTGGTCAATATTAATTAAATCATTAATTTTATTTCTATATTTCAATACAACTAATAAATGATTAAATAATCATTTTAGTCTTTAACTTAGTAAAATAATTTTTATATTAGTTATTATAATGAACTATTATTAATATCTAACTGTGTACTTTACACATCAAGTTTTTGTTGACACTTTATTTTATATAAGATATTGAATATGATGTCATATTATTATAGACAAGCATTATTAACTTTACTTTATTCTTTTCTATAAATTTTAATCTATTATCTTCTCTCATATCTTATTTGTTATAATATCTATCATAATTAAACGACTCATATCTAATAGTGGAATCAGATGGTTAGGAGTGAAAATAAACTCTATCATTATTAAGCTATAGTATAAGTTTATCTCCTAGATACATGAGTGCGTATTTCACAAACGGTAGGTGAAAAATTTATTTTTATGATTTGAAAACTATGATGAGAATACAAAAAACAATTACAAATCTTAGTAGATTTATTCTATGGGTGTCCTAATTATAGGATAATGTATTTACATTAATATTTATTTTTAAAATAGTCTATATTTTTTCTTTCAATAATTTAATGTGATTTTTTTTTATTGTGCAAAGTGGCCAACATTGTTGACACTTTTATTGGGTGAAATTAGAAAATAGTAGTATTGTTGTTGAAGACTTATAAGATATAATGGTTGACATATGAAAATATTGAAAGATGAATATTGGTTGAAAAAATAAAAATTTAAAACTTGAAACACTAAAATTTTTGTAATTGGATAATGTATTGTAATTTCTTTTACTTTTGCAATGACAACTTGGGTGTTAGTGTTTAGGAAAATAGGAAGTAGAAACTATATATTTAAAATTTTGAAAAATAGTTAGTTGTAACATTTAGGATAAAATTCTTTAATTGATGTTTTATTTTATTCATAGTGAAACATTTAGGTGTCTTCAATTTTTTTGATTTTTATGATTGGTCATTATTATTATTATGTGGTGCAACATTAGGCTCATTAAGTGCCCATTTGTCCTAAACTCATGTAAAAAAATTTTTATTGTGTGTCATTCTTTTTATAACTAAATTCAACTTTCTATTTTTTCCTTTTTCTTTACTTCAAATTTACTCTTATCACTTTTAAATTGAGTTATATTTTTTCCTAAAGAAGACACTATCAACACTATACATAAAAATGTACAATTACTGCACCATTTTAAACCTTTTGGAGCAGTCACCTTCTAAAGTAGAATAATATAATTGTTCTATAATCTTTACTTGTAGAGTGATTTCATGTATAAAATGCTCTTTAAAGTTATTTTAGAAAATAATTATATATCAGTGTCATAAATTTCTTTTTCTTTATCTTCTCTCTCATCACCTTTACTTATCTTTTCCAAACTCTTCTAATCATCATTACAAAGTTGATAATATAATTGCACTAAGAAAGATTTAAAGAGCAATTTTATATTGTCTTGAAGAACCATTTAAAGTACTCTAATAACTAGAAGACAAAACTCATTCTCCAAATATTTAATATAATTGCATTCATTGATATTTGAATTAGAGACCACAATTTAAGTCAAAATAATTATCTACTAATTGATCTACATGTTTCCTGATAATTATAAAATACCTGTAATACATGTAAAAAATATTAGTAAAATTAATAAATTAAAAAAATATGGTTATTACTTATTTTTGTCTAAATAATTAGACACACCACTAATTAGATATTAAATTAATGATGCAAGTCAAAACATTTTTTAAGGAAAAGTATAAGGATTATTATTTTTCTTACTTTCTATAATTAATTTTTCCCTTGTCAATTAAAATAAAATTATAGGAATATATTTTATATGAGATTTGAAACATATAGCATAGCCTTTAATTTTGAGATCACTCCTCCTTACTATAGGCTATGAAGGTACTTTTAAAAAGTTATCATTTGAAAATAGAGATAGCAAATTAAGATAGATTTTATAATCTTAATTTGAAGTTAAAGTTATTTAGAGTTAAATATATGATTTTGATTATTTTTAAATAATTATCCACACATATTAAGAATTGCCGTGAAATTATGATAAACTAACATCAGAAACCTAAATATAGCCATCAATGCCAATGAGATATGTGTTTTTGGATTAAATAGTTATTAGGTCTATGCACTAATATATTTTCACCCTAACCAAATTTTTACTAATTTGAATATTAAAAAACACCTTCCCTAGAACTAGCTCACAACTTAAAAGTTATTGTCAACTAACACCTGAAGACCCCAGTGTTAACGAGGCACCCATCTCGACAAGTCACTATGCATCAAATATTATTTTGTATTTTTATTTAATACAATAATATTGTTATTAGAAAAAAAGCTAACCTGACGAGAGAATTACTTTTACACCACTATAGATATTGATATATTATACAATAATTAAATTTATTTAAAACATGAATAAATTTTGATCCTTTTCTTTTATATTCATCCGTATAATTTAGTTATTTATGCAAGTTTTTACTTTTTTGAGTCAGCAATCAATAGTTTTTTAATAAGTAAAAATTAATCTTTTATAAAAGTTAAAACAAATGTAAGTAAATATTAATTTAACATTAAAATAAAAAAATACAGTAATTGATATAAATAATTATGAAATTACAATTTAAAGAAATAAAAAAGTTTTATTCGGATCTTTTTCGTAAATAGTCTAAACACACTTGTGGATGTTTTTTTTTTCCTTTAATTTTAATATTATTATTTTAATCACTTTTGATAACGCTTCAAATTTTATTTCAAAGACAGTGCTAGCTGAACCCATTTTAATTAAAGCGATGAAAATAGAAATATCTCCAACTTTTTGTTCCATGATTTATAATTTATTTAAGTGGAAAATAATTGCCCCAGTTGTTACCATCAGCTCTAATATTTAAACTATTAAAATTTATATTATGCGTAACATTGTATATAATTTTTTAAAAAATACCATAAAATATATATAAAAAATTATTAGTGTCTATTTTTGTATTCAAACAATTTTTATGATAAAAATAAAAAATATTAAACTCAACTTTAAAATTAATAATAAAATATTTTAATGAAAAAAGTATTTATTATTATAATAAAATTTTATTAAAATTTAAAAAATTATTACAATAAAACTATAATAATATTTCTTTTAAGTGAAATTTTATTAATTAATTACTTGAATATAAACAAAACCAAATAAATGCTTAAGCTGAACTATAAGCGCTAAAATTGTGAAATGAAAATAAAAAAATATATATTATGACAGGGAGAAAATTTGAACAGGGAGCTGGTAGCCACCAACCAACCATCCTCGAGATCTACCTCCGTCTCTCGTCTATAAATAACCAGAATACGGGTCTCCACATTACATTGAGCGCCTTGCTCTCTGCATCAGTATCTCTTCCTACCTCACTTTACCTCATAAAGGTACCACATCTCCTTGTATTCCTCTCATTCGTTCATTTCAGGTTAATTATTGATTGGTCTTATAGTCAGTGAGTCCTTTCAAGTGTTGCGTTGCGTTGTGTTGCGTTTTTACCTCTTTTTAATTTCAGGCCATTGTTAATGGTATCGTTTATTTGCAGTTCATAAATCCGATCTAGAACCTTAACCTACAACTCTCTGCATAATTATTGCTTTTGGGCTGAGATCTACAGGCACTTTGAATTTGCTAACGAATTATATATATTAACCTAACCTTGATGTGGTTGGAAAGTGAATTGAGTAGTTAATTGTTGGATCTAGCTGATCTAGTGCTTTGGTTGGTTGGTTGGTGGGCACAGGGATAAAAGATGAAGGTGATAGAGAAGATACGGGAAGCAGCAGCGACTGATTCAAACAGGGTGGTGTTCTCATTTGAGTTCTTCCCGCCAAAGACTGAAGATGGGGTGGATAATCTATTTGAGAGAATGGAGCGCATGGTGGCTCACAATCCTTCATTTTGTGACATCACTTGGGGTGCTGGAGGGTCAACGGCTGATCTAACATTGGAAATTGCCAACAAGATGCAGAACATTATCTGTGTGGAGACCATGATGCACTTAACCTGCACCAACATGCCTATTGAGAAGATTGACCATGCTCTCCAGACCATCAAGTCCAATGGCCTTCAAAATGTGCTTGCTCTTCGAGGTGATCCTCCACATGGTCAGGACAAATTTGTCCAGGTCGAAGGTGGCTTTGCTTGCGCACGCGACCTGGTATCTCATCTCCAATTCTCTCTTTGTCAATTTTATAATTTTAATTTTCACCTCTGAGCAAGTATGTAGTTCTTGTACTTCATATATCTTTTTGAGAATGGAAGGACTTTGTGAGTAGAATTTTGTTTAACCTATATTTGTCGAAAGTATTTTTGTTTAATTGTAGACAGACTGACTTTCTTTTAACTATTCAGTGTCTCATTTGTTATGCCAAATGACTTCCTGGAAACAGATGCTGTTTCCTCTCGGTGAGGAGATGTTTTTATTTGCGTTGGGAAATATTTTTATATCACTACAGCTCCCAACATTGGAAATATACCTGAAAATACAAAGAATCATATAGCTTTTTCTAATCAAACTTTCAAATACTTAGACAACATTTTCTGGTTAGTTATGGAACATTATACTGCATTCATTGTGATGGTAGAACTTCAAGCTTAGAATAACAATCACAAAGCCTTATCTCATTAGGTGAGGTTGGCTTCATGAATCATACAACCTCATTGAGCTCAGTTAAAAGTCAAATTCTTAAAGATATTATTTACCAAGGAATTTCTTTTACTAATTTCCTCCATAGATCTTCTAGGTCTCTCTACCCATCTTCATAGGGCTAAAAACCATGCAATTCACCAATCTCTTTCTCTCTCTCTCTCTCTCTACTCTGTGCAATTTGTCTCCAATGGATTGCTTTGCATTACCTTAATCAATTTTTTGTCATCTACTCCTCAATAGGTGCTACTCTAATATCTTGTCATTTATAGTTACTTCTTGCAATTTGTCTCCAATGGCTTGCTTCACCTTAATCAATTTTTTGTCATTTTCTCTTCAGTACGTGCTACTCCAATATCTCATCATTTATAATTACTTCTTACAATTCTTTTCTCATGTGGCTCACATCCATCTTAACATTCTCATTTAAGCTTAGTTTCAGAAAATTTGATACTAGCTGTTGATGTTGTTTGGCCACTTGCCTGGTCTTGAGTCCTAATTTATGGCTGCTGATGTTTTTGCAGGTGAAACATATCAAAGCCAAATATGGTGACTATTTTGGCATTACAGTCGCTGGTTATCCAGGTTTCTTGCTTTTTATTATCATTATTTTTATCACTTTCTCTTGGGCGCTTTCTGTTTGTTGTGCCACCATCATTTGCTCATATAATTTATTTTCTTTTTCTTCAGAGGCGCATCCAGATGTTATAGGAAGTGATGGGGTGGCTACACTGGAAGGTTATCAAAATGATCTTGCTTACCTGAAGAGCAAGGTCTTGTCACTTAATTAGAATCCACCTACTTTATGTGTAAAAGTTTTATTCATTATTAGTTCTAGAACATAATTTTAGGGAGTTCTTTTAATCCGTGATTAGAATCCTTAAACAAATAGGAAAAAAAATATTGATGAGAAATGCTGCATTTATTGATAAATTTGGCTTTGCAAGGAAGGGAGGGCCAAGAAGGGTCATTTTGCAAGGAATTTTTTCTTTGTCTTTCTGCCTCTTTTTTAACCTCATTTTCTGAGTTTATGTTCTTTCTATAGGTTGATACTGGAGCAGAGCTGATTGTCACCCAGTTATTTTATGATACGGATATATTCCTCAAATTTGTGAATGACTGCCGCCAAATTGGAATAACTTGTCCTATTATACCTGGAATTATGCCCATCAATAATTACAAGGGCTTTCTCCGCATGACTGGTTTTTGTAAAACAAAGGTAAGAAAAAAAATTGTATAGACCTAGTATTAAATATTCTAAATGTTTAAGTTTAATAATGTCAAGGACCTCTTAGGAACAGGGTTGGGGGTGGGGGGTTAGAATGCATACAAAATTATTTGGATGTTGAATATTATCTTTGTCTCCATGTATGCTGGAAGAAAAATATCGATTGTGCCCTTTGGAACATGAGAATATTAATAAAAATCAAACGGCAACAAGTGTATAGAGGTTGCATTTTCAGGTAAAAATTTATAATTAGATTGATAGTATGCAAATTTTATTGTTAACTACTAGAGCCTTAACCCAACATGCGTTGATATCTATTCTGCACTCTGCTCATGCATAAAGCTATCAGTTAAGGTTTAGGAAAATGCTGAAAGAGTAGAGGAGTAGTACTTTAATCCCTATGAATATGATTTTGATATATCATTTTTTGAAGAGGTTTTTGATGTTTGTTTTCAGTTGATAGAATAACCTTCCACTAGGTGGACTATCTGATACTTGGATAATGACGGTGGAGAAATAATATAACTGCTACCTTTGGAAATCTTATATCTTATATGTGTTAATAATATTCAATTGACGATCATTTCCAGTCAGTGCTTGAAATAATACATAAGTTCGTAATGAAAGTTTTCACACAATATATCTCTGTTTAGTCACATGCATTTGCTTTTTACCAATTTGTTATATTAGTCAAGTGTCATGGACTCTAATATAATGTTTCATTTTCAATGACATAATCTAGATACCAGCTGATATTATTGCTGCTTTAGAGCCTATCAAGGACAATGAAGAAGCTGTCAAGGCTTATGGAATTCACCTGGGAACTGAAATGTGTAAAAAGATTTTAGCTCATGGAATTAAGACAGTGCATCTTTATACACTAAATATGGAGAAATCAGCATTAGCAATACTAATGGTTGTCTCCTATTTCATGTGATATTCTGGCTTGTGATATGTATATTTTTAATGTTATTTTTGAAAGACTTCATTGAAATTTGAAGTTGATATTAATGTTATTGCTGGCAGAACCTTGGCTTAATTGAAGAGGCCAAAATTTCTAGGTCCTTACCTTGGCGACGCCCAACAAATGTCTTCCGTGTTAGAGAAGATGTCCGTCCAATCTTTTGGTATGTTGCCTTTACAATAGCCTTGTCTTGTTGCAAAATATAAGAAGGGTGTTTGTGTTTGAACGATTTCTTATTTCTTTATGCAACTATCATAGGGCAAATCGTCCAAAAAGCTACATCTCAAGGACCATAGGATGGGATCAATACCCACATGGGCGTTGGGGTGATTCTTGTAACCCATCATATGGTGCATTAACTGATTATCAGGTGCACATGGTTACTTAGTGATTTAAATTTGTGTATTTTCCTCTTTTATTTTCTTTAACTGATGATTTTAAACTCCATACCTATTGGCAGAAAATCAACTATTTAAATAATAGAACATTTATCTGAAATAAATTGTTAACAAGATTTCAGTGATTACCAGTGTAGGCAAAATAAATAAAATGAATGATTGTAGTTATTTTAATTATTTAAATGCATTATACTTCTGTGATTTGAAACATTCGTTTTAATGCATTTTATTGCATTGTAGACAGAGCAATCTACTTTTAAGATGCAGAAACTAAAACAATGTAAAAATATAGTAGTCAGTGTAGTGATGGATGTTATATGTGTAAAATCTGCATTCTCCTACAATAAATAGGTTAATATCAAGGTTCTAAATTGTGTTGAGAGATTGCTGAAATTGTGAAAGTTGTGGACAAATTTGGTTGACACAGCTGCTATTTTGATTGTGATGTGATTGTGGAAACCTCCAACACTGCAATATTGTGGATCCCCATTAAAAAACCTTGGGCTTAATATGAATGCTATTGGTGCCCTACAATGAAAACGGGTTTGGGTGGCATATTTTTTATTGTGATAGGAGGCTGTATATACTCTATACTTTTGGAAAAAATGAATAGAATAATATTAAAAGGAAGGCTGTATGCACAATCTAATTAGTAAATGGAATAAAAGATAAGGAAAATAAAAGAAGGAAGAAAAATTAAACTCTACGTTGGAGCTTTAGAAATTGCCAAGTCTTCTAATTCTGCTGCTGCTATAATTGATCATTTCTTTCTGCAGTTTATGCGGCCACGTTCACGGGACAAGAAGCTTACTGAAGAATGGGCAGTTCCCTTGCGAAGTGTTGAAGATATTTATGAGGTAGAGTTACTGTACTTGGGATGTTGCTGGAGTATTCTTACATGTCAACTAAATTTATGCCTTTTATTACATATCAGAGATTTAGACTGTATTGCCTTGGAAAGCTGAGAAGCAATCCTTGGTCAGAACTTGATGGTCTTCAGCCAGAGACAAAGATCATAAATGAGCAGTTGGAGAAGATTAACACCAAGGGATTCCTCACCATCAATAGCCAGCCAGCTGTCAATGGGGAAAAGTCAGATTCTCCTACTGTAGGTGAGTGTAAAAGAAGTTGATTTTATCCATGCATGATATTTTCTGGACATAAGATTAGAGCATTCTTATTTGTTCTAGCTATAGATAGATGGCCTAACTTTGTGATACAAGTTAGATCGTTGAATATTTCTAAACATTACATTTTGGAATAAGTTAGAAGCAAGTGCTAGGTAATTGTAGCAGGATGTAACTATAGATAGCCACAGTTATGTCTTGAACAATTGGTATGGTCAAATGTATGGCGTGATGTAGGAAGCATTCCCCCTCCTGTCCTGATTTATGCATATTGTTAAGATATCCTGCAATATTTAGAAAATGGCCAGAGTATTCCATACAAGACTCGGGCAATTATCTCCCTTTGAGATAGCTTACAGGGGTTGAGTTAGGCCCAACCACATCCATTTCTAGTATATTGTTAGAGCCTATCTAGTCTTGTTATTAGGCTACCCATAGATGTCCAATCTTATAAACTTTATGCTCTAGATGTCAAATCTGGGTATGAGTGGTGCATGCCAACTGCCAAGATATCTAAGCCTAAGAATATAGTCAAAATATTCCTTAAAAGACCTAGGTAATCTTCTACTAGCTTTTGGGGTTGAGTTAAACATGATTTATTTCTAATACCATATCTCGTGGTCATTAATAATGGTAAATGTCATGGCATGATTTCAATTCCTTCCCCAAACTCTAGACTTTGATAATTTTTACTTTTCTATCTATTACTTACCACTAGTTTAAAGGTTTTACAGTTAGGTGGACCGCCTTTGCTTTGGTCTTTCAGTGGGGTATCGTTGGTTTGAAATATTCTTGCCAATGATTAGTAGACATGTTAACCCTTAACACTGGCTGTTTGATTTGCACCTTGTCTTCAATTACCTGAATATTGAATCATGTGACTTGGATTAAATAAGGAATTCCATAAAAGTAAATCTAAATTCAAAGCATCTAATCCAGAATTTTTAATTGTTATTAAAGCCATTTATCCCAACGTTCAGCTTCCTGCATACCTGTCTGGTAATCAGCTGGTCTATGCTAATGAATAACCACAAGTTAGAAAGGTGCCTCAATTTGGGATACAATACAACCGCTAGTGGGCAATTTGTTATTTGTCTCTATAGTTTCTTTTGTTTTGTAATTCCATTCCAATTGTTTTTCCTTGTGTTTTGTTGGTTCGTCAATACTGGTCTGCCAAATCTGATGGCTATGCTAATGGTTAACTTACAGCTACTTTTTTTTTTTTTCAATTTATTTTTTGTTGGTATAAAATTACACTATTTTAAATGTGATGCATAGGCTTTTAAATTCATTTTGTTGATTGCCTAAACTACTTTAAGCTGACTATTTTAAATGAGTTTTTTTTTTTTTTTTTTTTTTGAATCAACAGTATTGAATTAGGTCTGGCTATACCACTTCATATGGACTTCACTTTCTTGTAAAATGAATAATGAAGATTGAAGAGTACTGAAAACAAAATAGGGATACATAATTTATATTGGGATTTTCCTGAAGACAATGTCCAGTGCAATTTATTACTGTTGGTATTCTTGTCCATCTTTTGGTGGATATGAGATATGCTAAATCCTTTGTTTTGGTATGTGGCCTAGGCTGGGGTGGACCTGGTGGGTACGTTTATCAGAAGGCATATGTGGAGTTCTTCTGCTCTAAGGAAAAACTGGATGCACTTGTTGATAAATGCAAGGATCGAATGTCTCTAACTTATATGGCTGTGAATAAAGATGGGAGGTGGAGATCTAATGTGAGTCAAAGTGATGTGAATGCTGTGACATGGGGTGTCTTCCCAGCTAAGGAGATAATACAACCAACCATTGTAGATCCCATCAGCTTCAATGTATGGAAGGATGAGGCATTTGAAATTTGGTCAAGAGGATGGGCAAGCTTGTACCCTGAGGGTGATGCATCCAGGAAATTGGTTGAAGAGGTTGGTTTTTAAAGCTACGTTCCTGTAAAACCTTGCACGCTGCCTTAAACAGAAATACTACGTATTTGATGGGAGTGCTGTGTTTTTTTGTTTTTTGCTGTTTTGTAGAGCTTTGATAATTCTTTCTATTTGTGTCACAGGTGGGGAGCAGCTACTTCTTGGTCAGCTTGGTCGACAATGATTACATCAATGGTGATCTTTTTGCTGCCTTTGCAGATTTCTAAGACGAGCTTCTTGTTATATTAGTCCTTTAGCTATTTATTTCTAGTGCTTGTCAAGTTCTTTTTCTCTTTTTCTTTTCTTTTCAATATGATGATTCAGTTTACATATATGATTCTAAGTTGGAGTGGCAAATTGATTGTGTAGACTGTCACAAACATCTTTTGTCATTCTTCCGAGTCGCATGAGTAATTTGTTGTGTCAATGAATCACTTATACGTTGAGTTGAAGACAAGTTCCTCATGCCGTTGAATTTGATGGTTGTATCTGACCGAATTCCTGTTTCTAAAAATTTATGAGTGAAAGTAGAAGATCGAAGTCTTGTCTCTTGTGTCTTGCTTCTATTTCATGAGTAAATACACAAATTACTCCTTGACAGCAGCACTTAGTTTACTTTTAATCCTTGTAAGTTGTCTTTTATAATATAGTTCTTTAATATGTTATTTCACAATTGGTCTTCGCAACTGTCACTGCATAATTTTATTTTTAAAATCTTAATTTTGCACATATTTTACTCACTGCATAAATTTTTGTAAGGAAAGGACCGAAATGTAACTTTACACATTTGGAGACTATATTGTATAAAGTAAACTTTTAAGGATCAAAGACAAAATGTCACTTTTAAGGCTCATTTGTATATCTACTTAAATTTTAAATATATTGCCATTACTAATTATATGATTGCTCGCTTTAGCAACTGCCATTGTCCGTCTATTAGAAAATTTGATAGCTTCATGTGAAAATTTAGAAAGAAAAACTAGCTGGAAAGATTTACATATAAGAGAAAGCTGTGGGGGTTGAAATTTTCCTTTACCAAGTGGAGAATATACAATTTAGTATTTGAAAATATACTTGTGCTGTTTTGGTTTAAGAAAATTTTCATTCACCCTCTAAGACCAACTTTGTTTTTTGAAACAAGTAGTTAAGAAAAAATATTATTTTTTCTTAATTGCCGCCTCCTTTTGCTGCATTTTGACGTAGTTTGGCTCTGTTGGTACAATTACCTTGTTTCAAATTTGAAAAACTTTAAAGCTCATGAGAATAATAATGAATTATACCAAAGTTAGTCAACACTAACTCAAAAAATAGAAAAAATGGAGACAAAGCTCACAATGATGAAATCAAGGAAGAAGGAATGTTGGTGATAGCATGAAGAAAAAATAGAATGTGTAAAGGAAGAAGAAAAAACAGAAGAAAATGGATTAAAAAAATCACTAATAAGATAAAAGATACCATCAATAATGGAAGATAAACACCCACCTTAAAGAAGGAAGAAACCAAACGGTAATGGCTACAAATTCAAAGGAGAAGAAAATTAGGATTCCAAAAGAAAAGCTAATAGTTGTATTTCTTGAAGATAAAAAGAAAGAACACAAATATAACTTCCCAGGTCCACAGAATGCTAACATCAAACCATGATTGCGCATTTAATACGCACGTGACACAAAGATGGCTATGCCAACGGTTTGGTGACATGTCACGCCTTGTCACTCTAATTGTCTCCTAAAATTCAAACATGAACTATACACATGAAACATTCAAGTGACTCCTTAATATTTGAACGACCACACACCCCAAACATGACACTACCAAATTGCCCTCCACACTTTCAACTTGGGCCAACCACCCTAAAAGTACCCTAACCGATTAATTACATATTTCTTCTAATTAGACAATCAAGGGAACTCAACCTCCTCACTCTCACCTCCACCTTCCCACTTCATAGTAAGACCAAGCTCGGGGACAACTGATTTGGAGTCAAATACTCGATTTGGAAAACTCGCCACTGACCGCAGCCATAAACTTTATGTTGTTCATAGACTACCTAACCATCTCAAATAACCCACTGACTTAGGCTTATCTCAAATTTGGTGGCAATCCTGAACACCAATAGTTACATAAGCATATTTCCACTATTTGAGAACTATAACTTTATGATATATATATATATATGAGAGGAACTCTTTGGCTAAGACATACTATCTCATAATCCTATACCCTTACTCTGGCCAAATTTCTATTAACTTAGACTTTGAAGTATTTATTACAGGAACACTCAACCTTTAGAGATCACCAGAGAACTGTGAGCCTCCATAACTTGCACCATGTACCAAGAGAGAGAGTGTGGATGTGTACAATGATTTCGTTCTAACATTTAAGTGTCACTTAGTGTTAAAACTTAACATTTTTCATGTGTTTGTTAATGGCAAAAACTTAGTAACATGACAAACTAATGTGTTAAAAGACTAGCAGGCCAATTTAAATAAGTAAAGGATTGATATGCACAATTATTACTACATGAGAGACTAATTTGAGAGTTTATTTAGTCATAAAAAAATCTTAGGTTAACATTTGGTCTTATGGATGGAAACACAACTTTTATGCAATCTTTTGTCTTGGAACATTCAAAAACAAAGTGCTCAGTAAAGAATAGCCATCAACACAAAGAAAGGGAGGGTGATTATTACGAGATTGCCATGTGAGTAAAAATGCAAATATATAAATATGGAAAGAAAACACAAGGCAAACAATCTAGGTGAAGGGATATATCGAAGGGAGAGAATGAGTGGGAAGATGTAGAAGTAGAAGCTACGCCTTATTTGTTGTATCTTACTTTTTTTTTTTTCTTTCCCTAGTTGTGTTACCTATATACAATTTTTAATTTTTTTCTCCTATTACTTACTCGTGCTTGAACCTGTTAGTTGAAAAATGCAGTTGGTGTTCAGAATTTTGTTTATTGTTATTTATTGAGAGCTCCTAAAGCTAACAAAATGGTTGTCTTGGCCTAAATTCACACTATAATATATAGGGTTTAAACTTCTGATTTTGCCAAATTAAATCAAAGTTCTTTTAACTTGATACAAGTTAGGTTCACAAACACTTAAATAAAAGCCCAAACAAATTTGAGCTTGCTTAAGCTTAAGCATCACTTTTGTAAGCTTGAATTGAATCTAATTATTTATTTATTTATTTTGCCCCAAGTTGCTAGGGTCCACCACGTACAATGGGCCACCCGAATGGGACATAAAATCCTTTTTGTCAACTCTAATTGTACCCTTACACAAGCTCGGAACCTAAATTGGGTCAATTTACTGAACAAATTATCAATAGAAAAGATAATGTAAGATTATATTATTAAATGAAAGATAGTGAGTATATATAAAGTAGAAAAAAGATCAAACTCAAACTTTTCAAACAATCTGATATTTATATAACATGATTAATTAGCATTTTAATCAAATTGAATCACTAACAAAAAAAAATGCCTAGTAACCAAAACGGTTGGTGATTTATGTTCTAATTAATACAAATGGTAGTAATCCTGTTATGGGAAAAATTTTGTAGGCTATACAAATTGATAACTGTTGGAGTTTTCCTTTGATAATTAAATTTAAATGTTCTCACTATATTTCCTACAATCTGTTATAGGTTCTATAACTTCTGTTGTATAGCAAATATTAATTTCTTATGCATAAAAAGTTTTATAGTTGATAAAAACCATCATAGTGCTAACCTTTGATTATTGTCGTAAATACTCAATTTTGTTTGGATATATTTTTGCGTAAACAAAATTAAAATTTAAAATTTAACAATATCATCTAAATATCAAGAATTATAATATCATGAATAATATAATAAAAAATGGAAAATATGATTTATTAAATAGAAAATATGAATACTCAATAATATTATTTTAGATATAAAACAAAATACACCTAAATATAATACAAATAAAATTTCATTTCATAAAAGTTTTTAAAATAAGTACTATACTAAAGGAAAAGATTAAAATAATTAAATAATAAGCAATCATGTTAGTTAAAGATTACAAAGAATGACTATAAAAATGTCTATATGAAGCAAGAACTTTTGAAATCTAACCATACCTATGCTGCTTTAAAAAGGGAGAGAAGTGAAAAAAGATAAGAATATGAAAAAGTAGTTGATAAAATAATGTTTAAACGTAAACATTGTGCAAAAGTTCAGGCATGTTTTGATGCTGCTAGTAGAGAAATGAGCATGAGAGTGAATGAAAGAGATACTGCTTTGGCTAAAAATCGACATTTGAGAAACTGATAAAAAGATTGTCGTTACCTCTATCAAAATACAAGTAAAATTAATGTAGTACTAGGTTGAATTAACCTAAGTCATCCTCTTGTGAACATTGGATACGAGATGTGCATTAAGTTCAGAAAATAAAAGTGAGAGGGGAGGGGTTATAACTTTTAGGTTATCAAACATTCAAGTGAAAATTTAAATTGAGAAAATCAATTAATAAAATGTATTAATCCCCAGCTTATCCATACTAGTTCAATCATAAATCCACTAAAATTTAGTAACTTATCTCTTCCTAGAATTTAGTTAATTATAACAAGTATCAATTAACCCTAAACTCATGCAAAATTAAGCAAATCACATGAGCTCTAATTTTTTATCCTTAGAATTAAGCAAACTTAGGACCCAATCTAGGATAACTGGGTTTTGAAACCCTTGTTAAGAAAGAAATTTAGATTGATTAAGCAACAATTTCCATCCAATTCTTAACTCAAATCTCAAGAAATTAGGGGAAATGAAATTCAATGAGAAGAAAATTCATATTGATAATCACATCAAGATTTCAAAAACCATTATGAACTTACGAGTAATTAGTAAGTAAAAATTAGCTATCCATGTAGATGGGGTTCAACATTACAAAGGAATAATATTCAACAAATACCAAGAAAAATTGAAGTAAGTGAAAGAAAGAAGAACAAAGAATCCTAAAAATAAACTCTTGATAGCCACCCAAAGTTTTGACCTAATACTCTGCAAAGTGTGTAATAGGAAAGTACAAATAAAATGGCAAAAAGATCTCTATCCTATAAGTGAAAATCCATTTATAGTAAAGGTAACGCTTCTTGAAGTAACCACCATGAGTAGTGAAAGTGGTTATGCACATGTCAATTGCATTTCTTCCTCTCTGGAGTGATCACTTTCACTAGTGAAAGTGATTACACATAAAGCGTGTAGTTACTATGACTACTAGGAGTAAACACGCGCAACTTCATTAGTCAGATAAGCTTGTGTGTAATTACTATGGATGGTGAAAATGATTACGCGTAGTTTCACTTCTCTGCAATGCTCTTAGTAGTGTTCACTATCAATGATGAGAGTAAACACGCTCAGACTTGCCTCTTAGAAATGGCTATAAAGTGATTACTTTCAATGTTGGAAGTAATTACTTTCACTTGGTCCTTGGAGGAACTTTGTTGGAGTGATTACTTTTGTCACGACCCCTTTTATAAGGAACCGAGAACATTGTTTCTACATCACAAACTTATTTGAAATAAATAAAGTATAGAAAATATAATTATGAAATTCTCTTCTCATTCAAAATAAAACAGAGTTTCTTACAACAAATATCCAACAGAACAACATAATATTACATTTAGTTCATAATATTCAAAAATACCCAAAATTATACTACGTAACTCCCTCTACATGAGGTCTTAAAATATAAGGAAAAAGGACTTAGATGCAATATTACTCGACTTCAGCTTCTATCATTTCTCCACTGGCCCCGCAGCCTGTGAAGTAGATGCAACACCTGCTACATCTGCTCACGTACCACCGTACGATCATCGCAGTACACACGCACACAACGACATAGAAAGAAATGCAAGGGTGAGCTTACAAAAAGAAAATAAAATCATATATTTAGAGCAAAATATTTCTCACAGCAATAATCCCATACATTTCCAGCCCATCTAATGCACAGCATGAAAACGGTTTCCAGCTGGTTTCACAGCCTAAGTAATCCAGAAGGAACCGAGCCGGTCCGGGAGCGACCCATTCCGGTATCTGGATCCAGACAGCACAGCACAGCAGCTTAGCATGAACTTACCGTTACACGTCTACCCACCTAAACATATAACTCGGCTCTATAATGATGCAAAACATATATCTCAGCATGATGCACACTGCTAAAATTATTTTAACAGCTCAACTACAGCAGGTTTATAGTAGATCAGCCAAAATCTCAGCATTTTAAATCAATTAACAGCAGTTACAGCTTAGAAAATAGCTTTTATTCAATAGATCTGACAAAATCATATTAAAACATCTTGAAATAGCATATTAAACCGTTCAAACGTAGTTCGTAGGTTAAAGTAAATTCCCCTTACCTCAGAATGACGATTCACACTAGATCTACCGAATATTACTTGTTTTATAGCAAGATTCACCGAAGATTTGGCTTTAGAACGGAGTTTCTCCTAAGAACACCATGAACTTCTATGAGAAAGAGAAGAAGAAGAGAAACGAACGGTAAATCTAGCTTCAAACTTAAAGAAACTTACTTTAAATCCCTCAGAATAGACGTAAAATCTCAGATCTGGCAAGAAATCTAAGTTTAGAAAGGTTTAGTATGAGAGAAATGGTGGTATTTGGCCTTAGAACCTTTGAGAACCTTGGATAGGGGTGAAGAAATGAAAATTTCGTGTGAAGCCCCCTTTTTATAGAGAATTTTTGAAATTTACTGTTCACCGCCGGAATTTACTGTTCATCACCGGAAACATTGTTCACCGCCTTACTGTTCACGCCGGCAACACGGTTTGTACGCGGTTTGCACTGTTCATAGGTGATTTTACTGTTCATCTGACACTGTTCATACGGTACTGTTCACTTTTGTTTTATATATAATAATTTCAAACTCCATCTAAATCTATTCCAATACCAAATTAATCATTCAATTAACATTTAACAAGTATAAAATATTATAGATTACTCAATAATAAATCACAGGCCTGACAATTCTCCCCCCGAAAATAAATTTTCGTCCTCGAAAATTTCATCACTCAGAGAAAAGATGAGGGTACAACTTTCTCATTCTTTCCTCTAACTCCCATGTGGCATCACCAGTTACTGGGTCCCAAACAACTTATACTAACCGAATAGATTTGTCTCTAAGTTCCTTAACTCTAGTTTCCTCGATACGAGCAGCTGGGACCTCGATAGACAAATCATCTCGTAACTCCACAACATCAGGCTCGATTACATGAGATGAATCCGAAACATACTTTCTTAGCTGTGACACATGGAAAACATTATGTAGTCCTGACAACTGAGGTGGTAACGCTAATTCATAGGCTACTGGTCCTCTACGATGTAATATCTGATACGGTCCTATGAACTTAGGTGTTAACTTCTTGGCTTTTAAAGCTCGCCCCACACCTGTAGTGCGTGATACTCTCAAGAATACGTGATCACCAACCTCAAATTCTAGAGGTCTTCTGCGTCGGTCAGCATAAGATTTCTGTCGACTCTGGGTAGCTCTCAGCTTTTCTCTAATAAGTTCAACTTTCTCCTTAGTTTCTTGCAGCATTTCAGGTCCAACCATCAAATGTACTCTATCTTGGAACCAACAGATAGGGGTTCTACACCTTTTACCATACAGAGCTTCAAATGGTGCCATATCTATACTCGAATGGTAGCTATTATTATAAGTGAATTCTACCAAAGGAAGCATATCCTCCCAATTACTCTTCTGCTCTACAATACAAGTCCGCAATAAGTCCTCTAAGGTCTGAATAGTACGCTCAGATTGACCATCTGTCTGCGGATGATATGCAGAACTCAACCTCAACTGTGTGCCCATAGCTTCTTGGAAACTCTGCCAAAACTGGGAAGTGAATCGAGGATCCCTATTAGAGATAATACTAGAAGGTACTCCGTGTAACCTGACAATCTCTCTAATGTAAAATTCTGCTAATTTCTCCAAGCTAAAGGTCATGTTAATTGGCAAGAAATGCGCACTCTTGGTTAGTTTATCAACTATGACCCATACGGCATCATGATTTTTAACTGTTCTAGGTAGATGGGACACAAAGTCCATAGTCACATGGTCCCACTTCCACTCTGGAATTTCCATCGTCTGCAACTCTCCTGGAGGGCTCTGGTGCTCCGCCTTTGCCTTCTGGCAAGTTAAACAAGCTTTAACAAATTCAGCTATCTCTCACTTCATGCCTGGCCACCAAAACATCTGCTTTAAATCTCGATACATCTTGGTAACACCAGGATGAATGTTGAGACTACCCTTATGTCTTTCTTCTAGAATTGCTCTCTTTAATTCAGTATCTCTAGGGACACAAACTCGACCTTGGCATTTAAGAATACCATCAGTACCTTTACTAAAACCCTTTGCTTTATCTGTCCCTAAGAGAAATACAATCCGACATAACATCGGATCCCACAGTTGTTTGTCTTTAATTTCCTGTAAGAAATTATTAGTCACCACAATTCGGCTACAACTAATCTTTTCAGGTGATAAGTCTACATGTATGTTCAGGTCTTGGAATTGTTCTACCAAAAGAGTTTCACTAATTCTTAAGGAAAATGCCTGAACCACATTCCTACTTAATGCATCGGCCACCACGTTAGCTTTTCCTGGATGGTATTGGAGCTGAAAATAATAATTTTAAGGAATTCCACCCAACGTCTCTGCCTCATATTTAACTCTCGCTGATCAAATAAATACTTCAGACTCTTGTGATCACTATACACATCAAACTGAGCTCCATAAAGATAGTGCCGCCACACCTTCAGAGCAAAGACTACAGCAGCTAACTCAAGGTCGTGAATCGGGTAATTTCGCTCATGAGTTCGCAATTGGCGAGATGCATAAGCTACTACTCTCTTATCCTGCATTAACACACATCCCAATCCTTGATGGGAAGCATCACAGTACACCTCGAACGGTCGATTAGTATCAGGAAGAATCAACACCGACGAGGAAGTTGATCTCTGCTTCAACTCATTAAAGCTTTGTTCACATTCCTCAGTCCATACAAAGGGTTGATCACGGCGAGTTAATCGTGTTAATGGTGCAGTTATCTTCGCAAATCCCTCTATAAATCTCCGATAGTAGCCTGCTAGGCCCACAAAACTACGAATCTCTGTGGCTGTCTTAGGCCTTTTCCACTGCAACACCGCTTCAACTTTGGAAGTATCAACTGCAATTCCTTTAGCTGAAATAACATGACCAAGGAACTTCACTTCCTCTAGCCAAAACTCACACTTAGACAATTTAGCATACAACTGTTTTTCCCTTAAAATACTAAGTACAGTCCTCAAATGCTCTGCATGTTCCTCTGACAAACTAGAATAAATCAAAATATCATCAATAAAGACTACCACAAATCGATCCAGGAAAGGTCTAAAGATCCAATTCATGTAGTTCATAACACAGCTGGAGCATTTGTGACTCCAAAAGGCATCACTATATATTCATAGTGGCCATATCTAGTGCGGAAAGCAGTCTTAGGAATATCTTCATCCTTCACTCGAATCTGATGGTACCCAGACTTCAAATCAATCTTAGAGAATACCTTAGCACCTCTCAGCTGGTCCATCAAATTATCGATTCGCAGCAACGGGTACTTATTCTTAATTGTCAACTTATTTAACTTGCGATAATCAACACATAATCTAGAACTGTCGTCCTTCTTTTTCACTAAGAGAACTGGTGCTCCCCAAGGTGATACACTCGGCCTAATCATCTGTTTCCGCATTAGATCCTCAATCTGCTCCTTAAGTTCCATAAACTCTTTCGGCGCCATTCTGTAAGGTGCTACAGACACTGGCTCAGCTTTAGGAATCAAATCTATAGCAAACTCCACCTCTCTACGTGGAGGTATTCCAGGAATATCCTCTGGGAAAATCTCAGGGAATTCCCGTACTACTGGTATTGACTGAAGGCTTTGCTCCACTTCTTCATTCATAACTCCCAACAAAATAAAACAAGATACTCCCTCACCTAAGGATGTTTCTACTTGGCGAGTAGAAATTAATTCCACACAGCCTTGTTGCTCAGGAAAGATTAAACACCTCCGGCCACAATCGATTAGCACACGATTGGCAGTTAGCCAATCCATACCCAAGATTACATCTAACCCTGACATTGGGATACAAATAAGGTTTACTTTGTACTTTCGTCCCTCAATTACTATGGGGCACCTAACACAAACCGTCGAAGTCTTAATCAAACTTAAAGTTGGTGTCGATACTACCAATTCACATCCTAGATCGCTCACTGGTAACCCTAAGGTTCTCACACAAATGTCCGCAATAAAAGAGTGTGTGGCTCCAAAATCAAACAATACAGAAAGAGAAGTACTAAAATGTCACGACCCCTTTTATAAGGAACCGAGAACATTGTTTTTACATCACAAACTTATTTGAAATAAATAAAGTATAGAAAATATAATTATGAAATTCTCTTCTCATTCAAAATAAAACAGAGTTTCTTACAACAAATATCCAACAGAACAACATAATATTACATTTAGTTCATAATATTAAAAAATACCCAAAATTATACTACGTAGCTCCCTCTACATGAGGTCTTAAAATATAAGGAAAAAGGACTTAGATGCAATATTACTCGACTTCAGCTTCTATCATTTCTCCACTGGCCCTGCAGCCTGTGAAGTAGATGCAACACCTGCTACATCTGCTCACGTACCACCGTACGATCATCGCAGTACACACGCACACAACGACATAGAAAGAAATGCAAGGGTGAGCTTACAAAAAGAAAATAAAATCATATATTTAGAGCAAAATATTTCTCACAGCAATAATCGCATACATTTCCAGCCCATCTAATGCACAGCATGAAAACGGTTTCCAGCTGGTTTCACAGCCTAAGTAATCCAGAAGGAACCGAGCCGGTCCGGGAGCGACCCATTTCGGTATTTGGATCCAGACAGCACAGCACAGCAACTCAGCATGAACTTACCGTTACACGTCTACTCACCTAAACATGTAACTCGACTCTATAATGATGCAAAACATATATCTCAGCATGATGCACACCGCTAAAATTATTTTAATAGCTCAACTACGACAAGTTTATAGTAGATCAGCCAAAATCTCAGCATTTTAAATCAATTAACAGCAGTTACAGCTTAGAAAATAACTTTTATTCAATAGATCTAACAAAATCATATTAAAACATCTTGAAATAGCATATTAAACCGTTCAAAACGTAGTTCATAGGTTAAAGTAAACTCCTCTTACCTCAGAATGACGATTCACACTAGATCTACCGAATATTACTTGTTTTATAGCAAGATTCACCGAAGATTTGGCTTTAGAACGGAGTTTCTCCTAAGAACACCATGAACTTCTATGAGAAAGAGAAGAAGAAGAGAAACAAACGGTAAATCTAGCTTCAAACTTAAAGAAACTTACTTTAAATCCCTCAGAATAGACGTAGAATCTCAGATCTGGCAAGAAATCTAAGTTTAGGAAGGTTTAGTATGAGAGAAATGGTGGTATTTGGCCTTAGAACCTTTGAGAACCTTGGATAGGGGTGAAGAAATGAAAATTTTGTGTGAAACCCCCTTTTTATAGAGAATTTTCAAAATTTACTGTTCACCCCCGGAAACACTGTTCATCGCCTTACTGTTCACTCCGGAAACACTGTTCAGGGCACTATTCACGCAGAAAAATACTGTGCACGCGTACTGTACACGTATGTGACGTCAGTCATGATGTCATGATGATGTCACTGTACATACACGATTTTCACTGTTCATATGCGGTTTTCACTGTTCATACACAGTATGTACGCGGTTTGCACTGTTCATAGGCGGTTTTACTGTTCATCTGACACTGTTCATACGATACTGTTCACTTTTTCTTTTTTTTTTTTAATAATTTCAAACTCCATCTAAATCTATTCCAATACCAAATTAATCCTTCAATTAACATTTAACAAGTATAAAATATTATAGATTACTCAATAATAAATCACAGGCCTGACAACTTTGGGCACTTGAAGTAAGTATTTTCACCCAATTTTCTCTCAATAGCTCAAATCTCATGGATTATTGTCCAAAAATTCCTGTACAATTATTCTACTTAACAAAAATTGTGAAAGATAATTATAAAATCATGCAAATTGAACCAAAATTAAGAAAATTAGAATTAATGACATAATTGAAATTTTTATAGTATATATATTTTCTAACTCTATTTTTCTATTAAAAATCTATTAAAAAGGTAGGTAAAATATTTACAAAATGAGGATTCATCATAAACCTCTTGATATGTGTCAGGAATGATTGTAAAGAATTCCTAAAATAGGTTAAGGAAATACAAGGTAAGATAGGTGACCTTCAACAACAGATAGTAGACAAAGTGACAACCTAGGGAAAAAAAATCAATCAATAGAAGTTACAAGCAACGAAGGCTAAGGTTGAGCTTAAAGGTTGAGATTAATAACATAAAAAATGACTTGTTAATAATCAACAAAGAAACTGAATATTAGATGAGACGTTTTGCCCAATTGGCATATTTGGAAAATAGAGCCATTGTTGGGCTTCCAAACTTGTCAAAAATGGCTCAAATTAAAATACATCTATGGTAGAATCTTATAGAAACTAATGTATTTGTTGATTATTGTATAGAATTAATTCAAGATTTGAAGTTAATAATGTCAAAACAAAGAAGGCTTGATAAAATTTCTTATATTTTATTTATAACACTTGAATTTTAGATGATAATGCTTTTTTGTTGACTCATATCATCTTCATTCCGTAATCTCATTAATTTCTATCTTGTTGTGGTTACGCTAGCACGTATCATGCAAATTAAAACTAATAGTCAAACTATTTAAATAAATTTATATTACTATTTTTTTATTTTTCTTCTATGTTCCAGAAAATTAAAAATCAATTAAAAAAACTCCAGGTTGTATCCTCAAAACTCTTATCACACTCATTTCTGAGCTAAAATCATGGACAAACTAGAGCAAAAGAACAAAGAGTTAAAAGACGAAGTTAACACTCTTAAAGAGCAAATTCTCAAGATCATGCAAATGCTACAAATTTTGAAGAGAAGACTTGTTAAGGAAATCTTTTCAAATTAATATATTTCAACCTTACAATTACAATCGACAAAGCCAATAACACCACTCACCAACAAAAATCCACAACTTGACATTGTCACCTAACGGGTCCGTCCAATGGCCACCTTATGGCCTTCCTCTTTATTATTAACCCCTAATCATAAGCTCAACTAGTGATCCTACCTTTTATACACACTTTACTTATGTGCAAAATCAACCCATCACTTGTATTTTACCAGTGCATCCTATCCATAATTCACTCATATCATTTCTCCCAAACATTTTATTCCCTAAATCCAATCCTCAAGAGGCTACAATTTCAACCTCATTAACCATCTCATACTTTCAAAATAGATCTCAGTCCTAATATCTCGATCTACTACCTGTGGAATATATCAAAATCTTCAAACTAGCCTATGCCACCCATGTATCCTCCTTCAATCTTCAAAAACTTACATATTTCCTCTCTTACTAAAGATAACCTTTCTAAGGAGAAATGTAAGATTTTAAAAGAAAGGTTACATGCAATAGAGGGAATTACTTGTGAACTTGGGGATGTTGTTAAACTATGTCCAATACTTGGTATAGTCATTTTACCAAAATTCAAATTACTTGGATTTGATAAGTACAAAGGTACCACTTGCCTTAAGAGCCATTTGACAATATATTGCTAAAAAATGGCTTTATACGCTTATGATGATAAACTGTTAAATCATTTCTTCTAGGACAGTTTGACTTGGGCAGTTTCTACTTAGTATACTCATCTTGAGCGAGTTTATATTCGTTCATTGAAAGACCTAATAAATATTTTCCTAAAGCAATAGAAGTATAATATTGAAATGACTCCAGATCTAATGCACTATAAAGTATGAGCAAGAAAGACAAAAAAAAAAAAATCAAAAAGTATGCCCAAAGATGGAGATATTTAGTTGCTCAAGTGCAACCATCATTATTTGAAAAAGAGATTTTGATAATGCTCATTGACATTCTTTATTCACCATTTTATAGCAAAATGGTTGAGAGTAAATTTTTTCAAATTGTGTGGTGGTAATTAGTGAAAGATTTGAGAGCGACATGAAAAGTGTAAAGTTTAGTTACGATCTCGCCACAATAATGAATAATGTAGAGAAACATCCACCAAAAACTAAAAAAAGAAAAGAAGATGAATCTCATAATATGACTGCTAATATGTCAAATATCAGTGTCATAGCTCTTTACCCCCTTGTCAACCCATTTCTACCAACCACTTCATAATCATTTCCCAACAAATCCATATATTGTTGTAACCTTGCAAAATTCATTTCCTTGACAATTTCAATTGCATTTAAAGTATCCTCCTTCAATGAAATTACAATTACATATCATTACTCAATCTCTACTTAATCTAACTGGCCAAAACTCAAACATCAACCATAAGAATAAAATAATCAAACAATGCCTATAGTACATTTTACTCAATTCCAATAACCTAAATAGAATTATTGTCACAATTTATCAAAAATGAAAGCCAAAGGATATGACTTAAAGATTAAATACAATTATCATGTTGGAGCTGTGGGGCATTTAATTAAAAATTGTCAAGTACTAAATTTTAAAGTTCAAAAGTTGATTGATGCAGTATGGCCAAAGTTTAAGAAGACTATTCCTTATATCAGAAATAATCCATTACCTAAACATGAAAGGACTATGGTCAACTTCTTCCCACTTGCAACCTTCCAATGCCTTAATGGGTTTAGAAGGTCAAGGTAGATGAGAACCCTATAGCCACCTATTAGTTTAGTGGAAGGCATGAAGGTTTTAGTAAATGTGTCTTTCTTTTCAACTTTAGTCATGTTAAATAGAACAGGGAAGCTCTTGTTGTCCACCATAATGACCACGTTTAGGTTTCCTTGCCATCATTGTCTACTACTATTGCGTTGTCACACCAACAATGAAGAAGAATAAAGAGTGAACAAGGTTGAACAAGATGTTTTGGATTAATTAATTATTTTAAAATAATATAAATATTTTTTAAGGACTTTTTTACAAATATTAACTTTTAGATAATAAAATATTAAAATAGTGATAACATGACAGTGATGAACCAAATTTTCATTATCAAGTTCATCACGTAAAAGAGGACACTTCACAGTAAAGACTAATTTCAAATATTTTCAAAAAGTCAAGAACTAAATTATAACAATTTTTTTAAGAACTAATTAAAGGGTACTACTTTTATAGGAGCAAAAAATATAATTAAGTCTTATTATTATTATTAGCATCTAAACAAGAAACATGTTCCTTTTAATAACATACCACTAGGTTTAACGATAAATGGTTTATTTTTCACATAGGCTAGTCATTTGAGTATGAAATGGGACCAAATTTCTCATTATTATGTTGTTATCTTTATAGACCAAAAATGAATTTTAAACAAAAAGCGATCATGTGAGCTTGATTCAATTATATGGATTCTTGGAGGTATATTTCAATAATAGTCATATTAATAATAATAATTAGCAAATGTGATAAGTTTGTATTTTAGCATTTTTTTATAGCTGATATATTTATGTATGATCATTATTTTATTTAGGTTTTGTACTAATTTATATATTAACTATGCAATTTGACATTAAAGGACATAATTAGATTTTTAGATGCATTTTAGGCCCAAATTAGATAAAAAAAATAGAGTTTCACAGTAGCCAGCACATGGGTGCTTCGAGCCACTTGTACGACCGTGCTTATGATATTGCATAACCATGCTTAATTGTAAGAAGTACAACTATGAAGAAATATTAGGGTTTTAAAACCCTATTAGAGGAACTTCATGGGGTACAACTTATATATCTATTTCATCCCTTTCATATCTATTTTCACATCTTTTTACACCTCTCACCTTTTATATCTTCAATCTTGGTATTGGCCAGTTGTTGATAACTATTAGAGCTTTGGAAGCATGTCTTAGGATCAAAAACTCTCTTTATCTCTTTTTCATTGGAGACTCCTCTAGTTTGCATTTACTTTTCGAATAATTATGGATTTGTTTAGTATTATTTTAGTTCTCTTTTATATTATGTTTAGCTAAATCTATAGTTAGGGTTATGGTTGATTCTTTGCATAACTTTGTGGAATTTTTATGATTTATGATAATTTTGTGTTTCTGTTCTTGATTAATGGTGTTTATCCTGTTGCGCTATATTTGTATATCAAAATTGACAACTCTTAAACATACCATAATGAACTATAGTGTAAGTGACCGTGCCACATATAATTAATGAATCTATAGGTAAAACAAGACAAAAGATTAGATCAAACTTAGTTCTTCTCTTTTAATCATTATTAAATTAACAATTCATGTGCTCTTTATCCTTTTTCTTCTTTTTACCTTACATGACCATTGGGTGTTAATAAATTTAATATGAGTGGATTGCAATCATAAGAAAATTGGAACTAGAATTAATTTAAAAGTGAACATAGAAAAGTGTAAAAGTAAAATGATACATTTCTAAGTTCTTCTTAATCAATTTATTATCAGAGGTTGCGTTATTTTTAATTTTATTTTAATTGCTTTCATTTTTAATCCTTTTTTTTAATTTTATATTCTTGAATTCAAACAATTAAATTAAAAAAATTTAGTAATTAAAAATAATCCTTGTGAGACAATATTTCATGATCTTATTTTAAAATCTTTATTACTTTTTGATATATATTTGCTCTCAAACAAAATGAGACAAATAAACTTAGGAATTTAAATTAAAATTCACTCTTTTTATTTGATATTGTAATCATTTTAGGTGACAATTTGTTTTTCATGAAAGCTTGTATAGAAAGACTATTTTATGCATGACATATTAGTGTCTTTCTTTAATTAATAATTACAATAAATATTAATTTTGAAACAAAATCTAAAATACTTTGTCAATTGTGCTTGAAAAAAAAAATTAATGCATATAAACATATAACTTCTTATACTATAACATAAATTTAGATTAAAAAAAACTTGTGCTTAATAATTTATAACAGTAATGTATAGATTATTCTATCATTTGTATGTTATAAAATTGTAAGGATACCAATTTAACTATATTATCTAGTATTTCATGTGATATGAATTACACTTCAATTTTTTTTAAAAATTAATTTTTTTTAATTTTAAAATACAAATAAATATTCTTAAATCCATGTAACAATCAATTACCATAATATATAAATTTCTTTATCATTCACATTTGTAGAATTGTAAAATTAAATTTTCATTTCTCACACTTTTATAATAAAATAAATAAATGAGCTTGGTTTAAAGTAAAATTTCAAACAAATATATTCAAATTCCCTTATCTTTTTACTTTTCTTAGTTATTTCATTTTGATTCATGCAAGGATTTATGGAAGTGATGTATAGACTACTTATCATTTGCATGTCCTAAAATTTTAAGGTGGCAGTTTAGCTAAAATTAAAATTGGGGGTGGGCATAATTCAATTCACATCAAGAACCGAACATGAACAAAAATGAATCGAAAATGTAATTCATATTTTTGAACTAAACTATTTGAAAAGTTTTTAATTGGTTCAGTGTTTTAAGAACTGGTTCAGAATTTGCAGTTTGAAACTGGTTGGACAACTCCAATTGCCCCAAAAATAACTTCTCCAGAATCTCCACTTTTTTCTCATTGTCTATGTCTTGACCTTTCTTTCTGACTTTTAGATTTAGTGTATGGAGGAATCCCAATAGATCCATAGAATTCAACATACTCGGGTCATTTTGAACCGTGCTTGAAATCGAAGGGGTCCTTGAAATTGCTTGATTTTTATCTTAGGGAGCTTCATTTCTGAATATTTCTCAATTGCGCTTGGAGTATGGACTCGTCGTACCTTCCTATTTTTAGTAAGAGGAATAGGAGCATTCTTCCTATTGACCAATGGATGATGCACTTCATCTTCATGCATCAAAAGATAATCTTTCAATGGTGTTACTCTCTTGGAATTGCTAGATCTGAAACTCAAGAATGGTTAGAGAGATTAGTGGCAACAAAGGAGCGCGAAATAAAAGGTTCTGAAGTGAATCAAACCTCGTTTAGAAATAGCTTGGTCTGATCTTAAACGGTTCTTTATAAGTATGCCTATCTACAATATGTAGTACCACATTCATGTGAATTTACATACGCTTTATTTCAAATATAAAAAATCCACTTACCTTCTCTTATCAAAGAAAATCACAAGTAAATTTTCTAATTTCTGTAATGATTATTCATAATAATGTATAAATTACTCTATCATTTATAAATCACAAAGTCATTAAACATAAATTATTGTTTTATAAATAAAATAACAAACATGTCTTTCATTTTTAATATTTATTTCTAAAAAAAGGATTTTTATTTTCAATCTTCTTTCTCATCCTTCAAAAGGATTTCTTCAATTTTTTTACTTTATGATTGAATAATAGTGATGTATAAATTCTCTATCCTTCGTACAGATCATATAACTCAAGAAAAAAAATTTCATCTTATTCTCCAAATATTATATATACATTCCTTTAAATATTTTGACATCATTTAACCCAATCAACCTTTCAATAAAGTCTTTACCTTAAAGTTTTATCTTGAGAACTACATAGTCTTGATCTTTTCATTCCATTGAGAGTACGTAATAGTGAAGATCAAAATCTATTAGCTCCAATTATTTTTATCTTATTTTTCTCCCTTATTTTTTAAAAAATAAATAAAATATCAAATTTATGGTAACTAAATTTTACAAAAGTGTTAATACCTTTAGGACGTGTAATTAAATTCCTAAACTCAGATTTAGTTATATTAGTCTTCAAAATTTTTCAAGATTCTTTAAAACATTTTGGTGACAACTCCTGTGGTCTCTAATTTTTCTCTTTTCCATATTCAATTCACCATTTTCATTTTCTCCCGTAACGGCTGCTCCAGTTGCGACAATTGTTAAATTTTTTCAATAAAATGTGGGTCAATTAACTTGCCTCGTTGCCAAAACATAAAGCAATTGGTTCATTTTATCAGTTAAGAGTTGGCTGTTAGCTTTGCATTGCATCTCCTATAAATAGTTGGTGCAATATCTGATCAGTAAATTCCGCATATAGAATGGTCCAACAAAAGGATTAGATTTATTCTCGTGCAAAATAGTCAGCCGATTACATTCTTATTGGCTATTAAACAAAGTGGAAGTAAAGGTGGTTGCAGATTTCCAGCTTCTTCTATGTGGTTGTTCTCTTGTAAACATAAGATTTTGAGAAGAACCAGAAGGCACATAACTCCACCGCACTGAGAGCAGCTAGAAGTGCATAGAAATAATCAAGATGCGCCCGATTAAGATTACTAGCAAACCAGCTATCACGGCCATGTTTGGATGTTACATTTTGAATAGCAGATATGAGAAAGCTACTTAGAAAGCTCCCAACCCCAAAAATACTTAGATAGAAGGAAAGACCTACGCTTCTTAATTCATCTGGGACTTGATCATAGAAAAACTCTTGCAGACCTACCATTGTAAAGGCATCAGCGATTCCAAACACGCCATATTGAGGAATTAACCACCAAATGCTCATTGGAACTGTCACATTTGGCATATCAATCAGCCCATGGTCACGAGCCATTTTGAGTCTTTTCATCTCCACAAAAGCTGCAATTACCATAGAAATTGCGGAAAGAAACATTCCAGTTCCAATTCTCTGTAGCATTGATATGCCAGAGGGTTTACCAGTAAAAGATCTTGCTATGGGGACAATAATGCGGTCATAAATGGGAAGAAAAAGCACAATGGAGAGGCTGATGAAGGATTGAAGAGACGCAGGAGGTACATAAAATCCCGGAAAAATTTTCCTGTCCATTGTAACACCTTGTTTGGTAAAAAAGGTAGAAGTTTGAGCAAACACAATAGCGAAAATTAAACTCGTAGCCCATATTGGAACAAGCCTGAGGACTGCCTTTGCTTCTTCAACCTCAGCAACACTACAAACTTTTCCCTCTTCCTTTGAACCGTCTGATGCAATTAATGCTTTGTTTAGGAAACTGCCAAATTTGAGAGTCATGTGCAAACCCAACATTACTTCAGAAAAAAAAATTCATAATAATACACAATCTGACAATCTCGTGTTGTATGGTAGAAACTTTTCTCCATAAGAAAATTGTAGTATGGTCCCAAAAAATAATGAAAACAAAATAATCCCCTAGCAATTTATACTTAGTGACATTGAGATAAATGATTCATCTGTAAACAGAAAGCGATACACAATTGGGATTTGGATCCAATAAACTGCAGGGGCACGTCAGAGAATAAATTTAATTTACATATGGCAAAGATAAACTCATTTTTAATGGGCTAGATGCATCACATATCAATAAAGAGAGAAGTTGAGAATTTGTAAATAAATAGGGCACTTGAGAGTGCGTTAGAAAGTTTCAGAGAATTTGACAATTACCTAAACTGTTGAGAGTCTTCTTGGCGAGGCAGAGTGGGAGGAGCTTCCTCTTGAGAGGCGATTGGCGAAGGAGTGATTCGCCAATTGTTGAGTGCAACCAAAAAGACCCTACCAATCCTAGAAAAGGGTCCTCGTTCCTTAACTGGGATGCTAAAGCGGTAAGTCCAAGTTCCGAGTAAGAAAACAGCCAATGCAATTACCATGGCAATGCAAGGGACTCCAAATCCGAGAGCCCAACCAACATTATCCTGAACATAGTTTAAGATGGAAACACTGATCAAGAGACCAGCAGTGAAGGTAAAATACCACCAATTAAAAAAAGAGCTTCTCGCCCTGCGTTCTTCTGGGTGATTCACATCAAACTGATCAGCTCCAAAAGCCTGAACACAAGGCTTATGTCCACCTTGTGCAAAAGCAACAAGATAAAGAGAAAAGAAGAACAATATGAGTTGGGGCTCAGAACTACCAGCTTGGCCCTCTGAGGGAAGAATAGCCGACAAAGTCAACAGGCTCAACGCCTGCAATTCATCCCAATCTTACGTTAGCTACTTCAGCTGAGGAAGTAACAAAAACAAGTTAGTTAGTTTTATTCTGTTGAGAATACCAGAATATAAATAAGGGAGGCAGAAACGATAGTGCGGTAACGGCCAAGAAAAGAATCAGCAAGAAAAGCACCCAGTAGAGGGAGCAATGACGCTGTTCCAGACCAGAGGTTAACGTTCTCCGCTGCCGTTACCGTTGATTGAGCAAGAGGCCCCGTCAAATAGTTTATTAGGTTGGAGTTAATTCCATAGTAAGCAAATCTCTCAGCCACTTCCACAGCTAGAGAAGAAGATTGGACCATACATAAATTAAATCCTAAGTAAAATAAGAATGTCAACTAAACCAAACATTCGAGATCAGAGAAGATTATTACTGATAATGAAAGCAGCAGCTTTCCAAGCACCAGAGGTAGATCGTAGGACAGGGCCGCCGTGAAAGTTAACGGCGCCGTCCACTGTCTCCAATAGCAGCGGAGTTTGAGTTTCTGAATCACTGGGAAGCTCGTCAATGGCCATCTAAACCAAGTGAAGCTTCGCCAATATCCATTCCCATTCTCTCTTTCTATATATATATAGAAGATTTTTAAACGAGAATATTTTTAGGAATGTTTTCAAATAAAAGTATTTACAGGGATATTTTTTTCTTTTGTCGTACTAAGTGTTTTTCTTAGCATAATATTTTATTTTTAATTTAATATTAATATAATAAATTTTAAAATTTTCACATTTTTTAAAATAATAGTAAGATAGAATTTTTAATATTAATAATTATATTTTTTTAAAAATTAATTAAGTTTAAAAATAGTCATATAATACTTTTTAATTATTTATTTTCAAATTTTAAATTTATGATACTCAAAGTGCACAGAAAAAAAAAACATTAGTAAATTTTAAAAAATATACAACCACTCTTTTATCTTTTCTTTTCCTTTTTACCTAATTTTATTCTCTTTTATCTTTGTTTGTTTGTGTTCTTCCTCTCCTAATTTTATTTGTATGCTTCCATTTCTTCACTTTCAGTCACTCATATGAGATTTTAGAGATACCTTTATAACCTATTTAGAATTTATGATTAAGAGTTTAGGAGTTCGAGGTTAGTATAAGCATTTTAATGTAAGAGTTAGAGTTAATGATTTAGGTTTAGATTTCAGATCTAGGGTTAGGTTTAAGGACAACGCTCAAGGTTTGAGGTTTGAGATTTTGAATTCCAGATTAAGGTGATTTTACTTTTGAGATTTATGATTATGGATTTAAAGTTTGATGGTTCAAATTTTGGAATTAGTGTTTAAGGTTTAGGTATTTAAGGATAAAATTTAGAGATTAAGAGTGACATAATTTATAAGGTATTAATTAGAATTTATTACTTACAATTATATACTAGGATTTAATATTTAGATTTTAAAGTTTAAATTTAAGAGCTTAAGATTAGAGATTAGGGTCTAAAAATTAAGACTTAAGATTTAAAATTTAGTATAGGGCTTAGAGTTTAGAATTTAAAGTTTTAGTAAAAGTACGAGGACTCCAAGTCTCAAAATTATTGTTGCTTAGTTTTATTTATAAATATTATCTTTATTAATTCCATTTTCTTTCATGTTTATTTCTGATTCTAACTATTTTATGTTCAGCTAATTGTTCCCATTCAAAATCCTTTATTTTATTGAAAATTGAAATTAAAGGAAAATATAATTTTAGAGTTATTAATTTTCCATTATGTATTGTAGAAAGAAGTTTTTTGAAAGATTTTTTTTCAAGTTTATTGTTGCATTTAGTTCTAAATCTTTGCTATAAAGTCTATTTTAAAGGTGTGATAATAGATTGAGAAAAATAAAAAAGATATATTTAGTAAATTTACATGATCTAAATTTTCTTCCGTGAACTAGATGTCCAATAAGTTGATTTTGTATTTTTGCTTAAGCCAAAAATTTTCACTTAAGCAAAAATACAAAAAAAAATTTGACTGAACTATTCAGTTTGCGTCAAAACAGGAGAAAATCTGTGTCCAAATCTACATATAAAAATGAATTCAAAGAAGTTTTGGAACTATTGATAAATATACTCTTTACTTTATTATCTTTGCTTGATAACTTATTATTTACTATCAATAATTTATAAAGACGCATATATAGAAATAATTAACTACAAAATCATAGGTAATTATATTATCTTAATTATTTTTATTTTTATTTTCATAATATGTAATTTTTATAATTTGAATGGGTTTGAGGAATAGAATTCAGCCTCTAATATAACTTAGACGATGAAGTGGGTGAAAAAAAATATAGAATATTTAGAGAACAAATTGTTTTTGCTTTTGCTTTATCTTATTGATTTTGAAAGTTTTGTATTGATGCATCATGAAAGATGTAAATGATAAGTTATGTGTTATTACTAGGATTTTAGTTTTCTTCTTAAGAATGTAATGTAATATGAATGAGAACTCAAATAAGGTAAGAGCAAGGATATACATATTAGTACAGGAAAGAAACTGTTTTTTATTTTTATTTTGAAATGTCAAACCAATTCAATAAAAAAAAAAGAAATTGTTTATTTTAATTATTTATATTTGTTACGCTTTAAAACTTTAGTCATGTTCTTAATATACTTTTTAAATTTGTATTTTGTATAACTGTAAAGATTTAATTAGAGTTATAGTAAGAAGAAACAAAAAAGAAAAGCACAAGTTTTCGTGAAACAAATTTGAGTAAATAAAAAAGACATAATTTTCATTAAATAAGTGAGAATCCATTTAATACCTTGAGTTAAATTTGAAGATATTTTTTCAATCTTAAGAGAGGTATAATTACATAATTATATATTTGGTGTATATATGTTTTGATTTTTTCAGGATTTTTTTTTCTTATATTTTATAAAGCTTTATATCATATGTAAAGTTACTTTTTTATCATTTCAATTATTTATGCATTAAAATGGATAAGTATAATTAAAAAATTTAATTAATTTTATCTAAATTATTATTACATAAAAATTATTTAATATTAAATCATTATCTAATTATAAATGATTATGCATAAAAATTTACCCAATTTAATAACAAAGATTTTTGAAAAACTTATCTAGAACGTGCTAATATTCTAGGTAACAACTTGACGCTTCATCATTTCAGATCAAGCATCACAATTACCCAATTTTTCTGTGCATTCTCAACGTGCCATGAAAATTTCTACAAAAATGAGCAAATAGAGTTTCTCTTTGAAAAATGAGTTATAATACTCATTTTTCATTTTTCTAATATATATTTATTTCATATTTCATTCTATACACACCCACACACGTATAAAAATTAAGAGTGTTTGCGGTTTATTTTATTCGAATTTTACTCAACGACTCCTTTAAATCACACATAAAAATAAGTTTGCATATGATTTTAAAAAATCGAACTGAACTGAATTATAAATATTAGTTTTGATCAATTTTTTATTTTTATTTATTAAAATTATTTATTATTTTTTGAGAAATTTAGAGTAAACATTAGTTCAAAAATTGAAATGAATTAGTTGAAAAAATAAAAAATAAAGAAAAATTGATGATTAAAAAGATAAAAATTATAAAAAATAACAAAGTATTGATATAGAAAAAATAAAGAAATAATATTCAGTCGAGAAAAGAGAGAATCTAAAATAAATAAAAGTAATGCACTATATATTTATATAATGTGATGATAAAATTGAATAAAAATAATTTTTAATTGAAAATACAATTTATATAAATTTATTAGAAATGTGGTTTGATTTGGTCTGGTTCATTTTAAGAATTAGATTAAGATTGAACTGTAATATAAAATGTGAGTTTTTTTTTTTATCATTCTTATCTCTTATAATATTAAAATCATATAATTTTTTAATGTTGTGCACATTTTTACATTATATATTTTCTTTATCTACACATGTTGTATTTTAATTGTAAACTTAAAAATTAGTGCTTTTTCAATTATAGCCTTGAAATTATTTTAACCATTGAATTATGCTCCTATTCTTTGAAATTGAATTAGATAAAATTATTTTCATTGATTTGACATGTTAATAACTGAATAGGTGTGAAGTACGTATATTATTTTATTTCTCATTTGTATTTATGTAGTTATTATGTCTTCAATTAAATTTGTGTGGCTAAATAATTTACTTTTTAGATTATTAAATGACTAAGTTGTAGGCTATCGAGAGTTTAGGCCCCTTATTAGATTTATTATTTTAGTTTTTATAACTATAGGATATTGAAATTTGTTAATACAACACATCAAATTTAAATGTTTTTGATCAATCTCCTGTAAGTTTAAAAATGCTCTTATCAAATAGATTAAATTTATAAATTTTTATATAAAACTAAAATTAAGAAGTAATTTGTCACATTAATTTTTTTAAGTATTATATTTTTGAAAAATATGTAAATATCATTTTTTATAACATAAATATCATTTTTTAAATAATATATCTATAAATGTTCAAATTATGTCAAATTTAATATATATTATTATAATAATACAAGATAATTTAATAGTTAAATTAATTAATTTTAACGTTTGGTGCTAACATATTGCCTCTTTTGATTGATGATTAATAGTTAAAAAATTTTAATGGGTTTATTAATTTTGGATTGTTAAAATTAAAGAGAAAACTTTACTAAAATTTTAAGATATTTAGATTGTATTTCGATGAAATATTGTAAATGAGTAACTCAATTATTATAAGAATTTATATTTCTATATATTAAAATTTTTTATTTGGATATTTGTTTTTAAAGAATTTAAAATTTCAAGAATTGCAGTGAAGAACTTTAATAAACTAAAGAATTTTAAATTCTACTATAAGATTAAGAATTTAGAATTTCCTAAACATCAATTTCACTCTCATCTTCAGTTAATTTGGAGGATCTAGGATCATCATACGATGTGGGTCATTTGGCGATACTCGGGAGAACCTGTCCTTGTCATGCAATGCTTGAGACTGACCAGCCAGCATTGAGTTAAAAGCTTTGCGTCCATTGGCAACTAAATCAGACTACGACTATGGTTTTAAATGAAAAAAAGTACAACTTAGCAAAGGGAAACCACGTTACACGGGAAGAGCTTCTGTTAGTGACTCTGCGGCTCCAGTACTATCGTTGAGCACAATCACATCGCCATCAGAATCAGCATCCACAATAACAGAGTCGCCCTCTTTAATCTCTCTGGCAAGCATCTTCTCAGCCATGCTATCCTCCAAAAGTCTCATTATGGCTCTTCTAAGAGGCCTAGCCCCATAACTTGGATTATAACCTTCCTCCACCACTCTTTCCCTAAACCTCTCTGTCACCGAAAGGTCAATGTCTTTGACTTTCAATCTCTCAAACACTTCCTTCAGCATTATGACAGCTATCTCCTTCACCTCTAGTTTTGTTAGTTGCCTGAAAACAATCATTTCATCTAACCTATTCAAAAACTCAGGCCTAAAGTATTGCTTCAACTCCTCAATCACCAGGCTCTTTATTCGATTGTAACTGCTATCCTTCTCATCATAATCAAGGTCAAATCCTATTTTACGGCCTCCTTTCTCAATCACACTACTTCCAACATTTGATGTCATTATAAGAAGAGTGTTCTTGAAGTCCACAGTTCTTCCTTTACTGTCTGTTAGTCTTCCATCTTCCAGGATCTGAAGCATCATGTTGAATACATCAGGGTGGGCTTTCTCAATCTCGTCAAAGAGTACAACAGTATAGGGACGACGCCGAACTGCCTCAGTCAGTTGACCACCCTCAGTGTAACCAACATATCCAGGAGGGGAACCAATGAGTTTTGAAACTGTATGCCTTTCCATAAATTCACTCATGTCAAGCCGAATCATTGCTTTTTCAGAACCAAAGTAGTATGCAGCCAGTGCTTTGGCCAACTCAGACTTCCCCACACCAGTTGGCCCAGAAAAGATGAAGCTAGCAATTGGACGATTAGGGTTCTTCAGTCCAACCCGAGCTCGACGGATGGCCCGGCTAATGGCCTTTACAGCTTCATCCTGACCTATGACTCGCTTGTGTAAGGTATCTTCCATCTTGAGGAGGCGATCAGATTCATCAGTGGAGACTTTCTCGACAGGAATGCCAGTTGAGTTGGAAACAATATGTTGTATGTCAACTTCAGTCACAACAAGGCACCCATCTCCTGCCTCACTCTCTGCCTTGCTCATTTCCTTGCCTTTTTCTACAAGTGCTGAGAACTGTGTCTTAAGATCCATTTCTCTATCCCGTAGCTCTCCAGCCTATTAAAAAAATCATGAATCATCAACCCACTAATAGCCAAAACAATTTGCACATATTAGTGGGTATAATTGAACAAGGAACAAACCACTGCACCATTCTTTCAATCCAACAAACTAGAAATAGAGGTAACTTTTAAATTCAACAGACCACAACTCCATTGTCCATGTTTATTCACCGTAAAACACTACCTTTAAAATACAAACATGTTATTTCATTGGGCCTCAAAATTCTGATGTTAAACTTTTAGATGTTAAATCTTAGATTAAAGCATTACCTTTTTCTGAATTTGAAATTTTAGAAGTTAAATATTAGACTAAAGCATCACCTTTTCAAAGTCTTGGTTCCGAACAGCTTCTTCTTTCTCCTTCACAATCTGCCTGACCTCCTTGTCGAGCTCTCTAGCTTCCTCAGGTAACTGAAAATATGTAAATCTGGCCCAATTAGCTCAATAATAAATAATAAAAGAAGAAAGCTAATTTAGAGAAGGATAAATGAACAAGACCTGTGCATGTTGAAGCCGAACTCGGGAACCAGCTTCATCAATCAAATCTATAGCTTTGTCAGGTAAAAATCGATCACTGCATGAATTACAATTATTTATAAGCTAGAAAATACATAAGATACATGGTAAGGAAATAACTAGATAGAAAAAGCATTTTAATTCATTTATAACAAATAACTATATTAGGAATTCAAAATAAATCTTATATTGTATTACAATTCAAAGAGATAAGAGATAAATCTCACCTCATATATATATATATCCTGAGAAACATGCAGCATAATAATGGTGGGGCAGAGGGAGTGGGGGAATCTTGTCACAAAATGAAGATTAAAGGTACAGAAGTATAATATATGACAAACCTAATATATTGGTGTGACAGCTGTGCAGCAGCTACAAGAGCATCATCTGTATAACGGAGCTTGTGGTGAATTTCATACCGTTCTCTAAGTCCTTTCAGAATTTGTATGGTTTCATCGACAGTTGGCTCTGGTACTTTAACAGGCTGGAATCGCCTCTCTAGAGCCGGATCCTTTTCAATGTGCTTCCTATATTCATCCAGTGTTGTGGCTCCTATACACTGCATAAAATTTTTTCATACTTTTAGAACAGTTACAACTAAGCAACAGTAACTGCATTTAACCAAATCTATTATCTTGAGAGATGAGAATTGTGGCAGGTTTAGTATAGGCATAACCAGATTCTTCACATTTCACAACCAGTCCACAGTATCATTCTGCGCATTCTTTAAACTATTGACCAAGATTGAAATGTTGAAAATGCGAATGCATTATTCAAAATAAAAGCATTCCAAACTAAATATTGAAAATTCCACAAATTATTTTGATTCAACTACATGCCAATCATCTATCAGAATTACAGATTGATACACATGCACCTATAATAGAGATATTAAATGTCACAAGTTTTAACTATTTAAATCAATATTCCTTTCCATAAGGTACAGAATTGTAAAAATAACCTAAACATATGACTATTGATCAGTAGCACAAAGTCTCAATTTTTTATATGACCGTTCAACGGCTACACAAACCCCAACCTTGGTCCTCACCCAATATAAATTACACAAATTGAATCTAAGGTCAAAGTCAAAAGGCAATAAACCATTTTGAACATGACAAAAAAATATTACCAGTAGTTCACCTCTGGCAAGAGCGGGTTTTAATATGTTTGCAGCATCAATGGCCCCCTCTGCAGCTCCAGCTCCTATTAGAGTATGAACTTCATCAATAAAAAGGATTATCTCATCACTTTGTTTGATTTCCTCCATTAGTTTCTTCAATCTCTCTTCAAATTCTCCACGATATTTAGTTCCAGCAACAAGTAGACCCATATCAAGGGTTATAACCTAATTCATGAGGAACAAAAGTTTCCCATCATTCAAGGATCCCCAGA
Organism: Abrus precatorius; assembly: GCF_003935025.1. Taxonomy (NCBI): domain Eukaryota; kingdom Viridiplantae; phylum Streptophyta; class Magnoliopsida; order Fabales; family Fabaceae; genus Abrus; species Abrus precatorius. The sequence continues at coordinate 12,154,588 of NW_020874417.1, read as the reverse complement.
AGTAAGTTAAACACCCAAAATCCAAGAACTTCGAGCAATACTTATGCAAAACTGAAATGCAAAATATCAACCTATCAAACAACTGAAAATGAGACAGAATAATTGTATACTGGTTTAAACATCTTGAAACAAGAAAATCCCTTCATAGTCAACATGCCAAGCCACCACATAAAAAATAGAAGAATCGGGATATTATTTTAGATTCATTTTACATAGATCCAGCAAGTTAACCATGCTTATAGTTGTTCAATGAAAATGAAACAGTAGATGCACTGAATTGAACCACCTACAATTTAAAGACTAACAACAACAAGCCTTATCCCACTAGGTGAAATGGGCTACATGGGATCACATGATATCATTGAGTTCAATCAAAAACCAAATTCTCATAAATAACCCCTATCACTAAATTCCTTTTAATAATTTTCTAACATTTTCCTTGCCTCCAGTGGCCTTTGTACATAACCAAACTACCTTAAATGATTTTTTGTCAACTTTTCTACCATAGGTGCTACTCCAATATAATTTAAAGACCAAAAAAATCAAATAATTTCTACTAACCTTCTTTCCCTCTATAGTTTCAGGAACATCACCATTTGCAATCCTTTGGGCAAGACCTTCAGCTATAGCTGTCTTCCCGACGCCAGGTTCTCCAATGAGACAAGGATTATTTTTGGTACGACGACCCAAAATTTGAGTGACACGTTCAATTTGTTGCTGCCTACCCACAACAGGATCCAATTTTCCCTGTAATGTGGGTTTTTTTGGGAGGGCCCAAGAAGAGAAATAATTATACTTCTGCGCAGAATGAAAACTCATCTCCCATCTGTCAAAAAGAAAACTAGGCACTTGTGATTACCTCTTCTGCTAGCTTGGTCAAATTGGTGCCATATTCCTCCAAAGTTGGCATCTTATTGCTGCTGCTTCCAGGGCCAACAGTGGCACCAACACTGTCAGCACCCTCACCAACCATGCGAATAACCTGTTACCACCCAGTGCAGTGGAGAATACAAGATTTAAACAAAAGTTAGGATATAAATATATTCATATACAATGTAAATATCTGAGAAACGGAATAAATGAGGACACAATACTTGCCTGAGTGCGAATATTAGCTGGATCAACACCCAAATTTTCAAGAACACGTGCTGCTACACCCTCGCCCTCTCGGAGAAGACCTAGAAGCAAGTGCTCAGATCCAATGTAATTGTGACCTGAAAATTCCAACGTGTAAGCTCAAGTGCAGACAAAATATTGCAACTAAATACAATTCCAAGAAAGAACCATGAAGAAAATGATAAGAAATAGATAATGGGTAAATGGAAGGAAACTCTCAGCAATACAAATACTTTTTCAACTAAAGCCTAGATTGAGTAAACTTCTAAAAAAATCCTTAAAAGTGAAGGAAATCAATGTAAAAAATGAATAAAACTCCTCCTGTTAAAAACAACTTATCATCTTAAATTTTAGAGAAATTAAATGAGAAAGCTTCGCAAAAAATGAAGTTTAATTTTAATTTACGGAAGCAGTTTGATTCATTTTACTACTTAAGTTTTGACTCTTATATGTATTTATTGAGAAGTTTATCCAAACTAGCCTAAGTAATTAGATATACAAAGGAGCAGAGGTAAAACAGCATTTACCAAGTTGCCGAGCTTCCTCCAGTGAGAGTTCCAACACGCGCTTTGCACGAGGAGTAAATGGAATCTCAACTGCAACAAACCCACTGCCCCTTCCAATTATCTTTTCCACTTCCACACGAGCATCTTTAAGGTTAATTCCCATTGATTTTAGAACCTTAGCAGCAATACCAGTGCCTTCACCAATAAGACCCAATAGAATCTGTTCCGTTCCAACAAAATTGTGACCCAACCGTCTTGCTTCCTCCTGGGCTAGCATAATTACTTTGATTGCTTTCTCTGTGAAACGCTCAAACATGGCTTTAGGTATGCATCTTTTGGCCCTTGCTTGTCTAGAAGAAGTTGTAGTTAAAACCCTAGAATGAAAATCTTGTCCAGGTCTCAACATAGTATCCAAAGGATTAAGAGCACGTAGTCCTGAGAACCCTGAGAGTCTTAATGCAGGCATTCGTATGGTATACATCATTTTAACAGATCTTTTTAGTTTTGCCGATTCCTTATGCTGACCATGTCTTTGCCCAGCTAGTAGGCCAGGAACATTAATTGAGTGAGTCAAAACCCTAGCCATGATTCCTGAATTGTTGGCTGCATTTGTTGATGAAACATATTAGCTGACAAGTATCACACTTGTAATAACAGAATGCACTAATATAACCAAAATCTTATCCTTCAGTATATCATTATGTAGGACAAGAAACCACTTCATCTTCCGACATATCAAGCAATCAAAATTATAAAATTAAACTGCAAGCCATAAGTCAGTCTAAGATCCTATGAAATATGAATATTGGAAAGATATTCAATAGATTTACTGATTTACACATTTAACACCCTCCTAGACACACAAATTATTTATAGAACAGGAACAAAACCATGTTACCGGATAGGGTAACATTTCCACTGTGCATTGCTTTAGAATAACATACTACGAATAAAACAGATGTAAATATCAATGTACCATGATGCCCCAATGCCGAAAGTTACAATCACAATTTTCTCTATGTAAGAGTGAATCAATCAGCAGGTAATGGAAAAATACATGGCATATATCAACAGTCAATCTACTTGAACAATTGAGCAAACACCTGCGGCGCCAGACCAAAACCGGAGAAAAAAGAAACCCGAAAACAGAGAAAAATGGAAGTGACCAAACCCTACCAGTTCCAAAACCTAATTGAAGCAACTATTACAGTACCACACCCAAAAATAAAATAATAAAAAAGAAAAAGCGGATAGATAAATGCAGAAAGAAAGATGAACTCACCGGAAGCAGTGAAAAGAAATGGAAAGAAAGAAAGAGAAAGAAAAGGGAAAGAGAGAATGCGTAGCGTAGGTTTTGTTCGATGGTTGCGCGAGGAGGGAGGAACCAGATAAAACTGTGAAAATGTATGCGTATTTATATGAGATTTGGCTCCTCTAAATTGCAACTCGGATCTTAAGAGGTTAAACTGCATTGATCTTAACCGTTTGTAAGAATTAAGAATAAGGATAAATAACAAATCATATATTTATTAATTTAAAAAATTAAAAACTTACTTAAACTATCTTCAAAAGTAGTGATACATGTGATCTTACTTTTACATAAAAAAAATTTATGAAAAAATGTTGTTATCGGAAGTAACTTTTCATTTAAAAGAAAATAATTTTAAATTAAATAACCCTTTACTTTCTTTATTAATAATTATAACATTTGACTTTCTATTTTATTCGCAATATTACCATAATGATTGATAAAACTTTTTAACTAAAGTTCATGCATTTGGTTAGCACTCGAAATAATACAAAAAAAGTATATAAATATAAGTTGATTCACTTTTTTTTACTTGTTGATTCTTCATTTTCATAATCAAATTCATTATCTAAGTTGAAAAATTATTCATAAATTTCATAATAAATTAAAGATTTTTATTCAAACTAAATTATTCAACAAGGCGTCTAATTTCTCTCTAAGTTATTTTCACAACTTTAACTAAAACATGTCTTGCCCCTTGTTAATCAATATTAATTAATTGTTTTTTATAATATTTTGTGTAGGTCTATCACAATTAAAAAAATACCGAAATAAGGAATACAACAGAAGAAGCTGGAAAATTTTGGCTAGATTATGGTGAAGTAATGAGCTTTGATGTTTGCAGAAATATATGAATATAGTAAGATGTATATGTTCAAAAGAAGATTTTAAAAAAGCTAACCAATGAGACATTCTAACAAAAATTCTTCAAGTAAAAACAAGAATAAGTTGTGAAATAAAAATAGGCATAAAGTTATACCAGAAAATTGGAAAGTATATATTCTATGAATTTGAAGTGTAAGGAATGCAAATAGATTAAGTTGATGATTCTGGTATAAGGTCAAAAGCAACTCTTGAATTCATCAATAAATAAGTAGGAGGTAAAGATGTAATTGGATTTACCAAGCAAGATAGAAAAACCGTCTGAGACTTGACATTTGGGGAAGCTTGCAACTTACTAAGGTACTTTCATAACCAAACATCTAATAATCCTTTGTTTCAATATGTTGTGCAACTAGATAGTGAGGAGCAAATCATAAATGTATAATGGGCTAATGCAAGAATGATTGATTATGCTATTTTTAGTGATGTCATATAACTTTTAACACTACGTATTATACAAACAAAGAATGTATGTCACTTGGTGTGTTTGTTGGAGTTAATCAATGTTGAAAAATAATAATTTTTGGGACAACTTTATTAGATGATGAGATAACCAAATCTTTTGTATGGCTATTTGAGACATTTTTAGCTACATATAAGCAAAAGAAGCCTAGAACTATTTTTACATATTAAGACTTTGTTAATGCAAGAACTTTGGCAAAGGTAATGCCAAAGACGTATCATGAATTGTGTTTGGCATATTATGCAAAATGGTGTGACACTTGAAAACATGGTGAAGGATAGTTCTTACTTTTTGAAAGATTTTAAAGCTTGCATGTATGATTATAAAGATTAATTAGAGTTTAAGAAAACTTGGGATTCTCTACTCCAAAAATATGGTGTTGAGAATAACACTTAGTTGATTTATAAAGTAAAAGAAAAATGGGTCAGTTGCTATATGAAAGACATATATATTATCGGAATGTAAAGTACCTAGTTAAGTGAAAGTTTTAATGGTGACATAAAAGATTATGTTAGATCAAACTTAGACATAATTGTTTGGGATAAGGAAAATTTTCTAAGTTAAAAATCATCTTGAAGGAAACTACATTTCAACAAGTTTTGAGGGTCAAGAAGGAGCCAAAGATAAACCTGAACATAAGAGAATATTGGAAGATCTTTGGTTTTAATTAAAAGGAACACATTTCGAGCTATTTTAAGAGATTTTTGTCACATTGTTGATTTTTCTCTAAACTGCTTGAAAGACAAGAAAATATTCTAAGACCACAAAACTAAAGGCTTTTTCGAGAAGTTTTGAGGAGTTTTTAAGCCACTGACACCAAAAACTACTCGAAAAATAGAACTGGCAAGAAAATATTCCAACTCCACAAAACTGATGGTTTTTTCGAGGAATTTTTAGGAGTTTTTAAGTCCCTGACACCCAAAGCTGCTCGAAAAACAGGACTAACAGAAAAATATTCTAAGTCCACAAAAAATTGATGGCTTTTCGAGGAATATTTGATGAGTTTCCAAGTACCTGACACCCAAAACTGCTCGAAAAGCAGGAAGTGGTAAGAAAATATTCTAAGTCCACAAACTTGACTGAGTTCCAGATTTCCTCTAGAATTGCTCGAAAAACAAGAAGTGGTCAGAAAATATTCTAAGTCCACAAATCTGGTCGAGCTCAAGAGTCCCTCCAAAATTGCTCGAAAAACAGAAATGAGCAAAGAAAATGTTCTAAGTCCACAAGACCCAGACAGACTCTCAAAACTCCAGAATGGCTCAAAAAGAGAAGTCAAGAAGAAACTATTCCAAGGCCATAACATTAAAAGAGTTTTTTAGGTTTCTCTCAGAAATACTCGAAAGATAGGAGTATTGAAAAATCCAAAAGCGGTTACCAGTAGTTATCAACATTCACCACTACGCAAAGGAGATCATGGGCGATAGCGGTTACAACAAACAGCACGATCACAAGCAATCGTGGATAGTGAGCATCAACAGTTGAAGGCAGTTACTAAGAAGTGCCCGCAAAAGGAGGAAAACGGCGGTGATATTCATGTCTATAAATACTACAAAGCATTATTTCACAAGGGACGACTTTTTGCACCCAGACACCGCACCTAAACACTCTAAGACGCTGAAACCCTGCACCGCGCCAGACACCAGCTACAAGGAGACCGACGGTGGCCGCTGTTCGCCGTTGTGATAAGTTGTACGTTTACATTCACGCACCTTTAAATTCCTGCACATTTCCATTCCTGCATTTCAATTCAAGTTGCTTTTGTTTAAATTGCTTTTGTTCCTGTTTCTGTAATTCATTTCCTATTTTATACTCTTCTATAACCAACTTCTACGTTAGTTATTCAATTCTGTACAATTACTATTCCCTATTCTTGCTTAATACTCTTTTTCGCCGTTTATTTGAGCATCACGTTAACAACACACTTAAAAGAACCCAAAGAGGACCTAAATCTAGTCCCCAGATTGATCTTTGGATTATTTGTTTACAAATTGTCATTTTTCACCGTAAACAATAATGCAATTTTTCAAACACCTTGAGAGAGCTTCATCTAACAAGAAGTACAAATAGTTAGAAGTTGAATACAGCAGTAGGAAAAAACTTCCTCAACTCAAGATGGAGCACTCACCATTATTAAAGCAAGTTGGACACCTAAATACTCCAAAAATATTTAATTTATTTCAAAATGAATATGATTGGAGCTTATTTTGTTTATTGCAATGAAACTCACAATTTATGTGAATATGTAGTTATCATTCAAGATATGGTTGGGAAACATAAAGTTTATTGGTATCCTTAAAATCAAATTTTGTCGTGCAGTTGTAGAAAACTTGAGACCATAGGATTCTTGTGTTGTCATTCTTTGAAAGTCATTAATTTGTGGGATTTGAAGAAATTACCATATCAATATATTATAAAGAGACAGAGACAAAATACAAGAGATATTATGGTTCAAGATTCTAAAGGTAGAGTCTTAAAAAATGATGTAAAATTGTCATTGAACATTATAGAAATATTTGTCCTAAATTAATTAAATTGGCAACACGAGCATTAGATTTTGAAGACACTTACTTGTATATTGATAATGTGGTGAATTAATTGCATGAGAAGATAGACACTTATTATAAATATAATGATGATGAATTCAAAGCTTTAAAGAAATATATAATGAAAAGTATTGAATAGTATGAAAGGCGTGAAAAAGAAGAAACAACACAAAAGAAGAAAAATAATGAAAAATTGAGTGAAAAAAATTTAAAAGGAAATCAAAAGTTTCAAACTTAAAATAAAGTTTAAGCAGGTAAGTAGAGGTGGACAATCTTTTATCTTTTTGTATTGAATTTATTTAATTAATTATGTACATTTTAGTAAGAATAAATTAAATATATATGTTGGATAAAGAAGGTGTATCAAGTCAATAAAAATCTCTAAAATCATATTTGTTGGAGAATATTTTTCATGGTTAATATATTGTTAAAAACTTATTAATATATTGGATGCATTATATGTTTAATAGGATAAATTATTATTTTTGTTTGATCACATAGGTGCTTTGGGAAGAAGAACTTGGACTTAAAAGTTTCAAATGGTGAATAGCTACAAATTATCTATTTTTTTAGATTTTAATAACTTTTGTAATAAATAATGAATGAATATTTTTGTAACTTATGTTTAATTTTTTTCCTTGTAATTGATTATTGATTTCTCGTTCTTAGTTGGAATTAAATATTGACTTAAATTTTTTCTAATAAATATGGTTGTCTATGGTTTTTAGCATAATTTTTTTTTGGAACTTATTATATTCATTTGTGTATGTAAAAATCACTTTTATTTTTTATTCTTTTAAATAACAATATCATATTATTAATTCAAATTAGAAAAAAGAATAAAAGTTGTTTTTTTACTTTCTTATTGAATAGCATTAGAGGACTGTTAAAATAAATTAGGTTTGTTATATTTAGTCACATTTGTAAATAAGTTAATTATTGTGTTGATAGACTTGTCAAGCTTGATGTTGATGATTGTATTTCTCGAGAGTATTTTGATGTTCCTACGTTCTCTATATCCCTTTCTTAGTCTTATACATGTGGCTCTTGGACATCTAAGTTTAATCTTTAGGTGCTTTTGTTTGGGCTTTTAGCCCTTCTTATTAGCAAAAAAATAAAAATTGTTTTCTTTAGATAGTTAAAATTTAACATCCTTAATTTCTTACTCAGCATAGATAATAATTTATAAAAAGGAATTAAAATAAAGTGAATTTTTTTTTATGTTTGTGGCATAAAGAATTGAAGAAAAAGAGAAATATACATTTCTATCATTTTATTTATGAAAATTCACGATGTTCAAAAGTTTTCAAAAGAAGAAATTTTGAAATTTTAAATTTATAACTAGAGTAAAAACTAAAATTTACATCGAACATTTTATTTAGTTCATATTACATACATATAAATTTAAAATATATTCAACACTATCTATTAGGAGAACAAATTTTTATCTAAAACTGATTATAAATTACACTAAAATAAATAACTACCAATATTTAATATAGCTTCAAATTATTAATTACAATCAAACTTGTCAAAATATTATACATTCATAATAAATAATATGAAAAATGATTATATATCCTTGTTAACTTTAAATGAAAAAATGATCAAGATTATTACAGTTCTCAAATTAATCTAAACCATAACAGAACAGTTATTCCTTACAATCTTATAGAATCTTTCTAGATCAGTTCAACTGTTTTTTATATCTTCAATTTCACTTCCTAAAATTAAGTAGTAAGGGTGAGTATTCTCTATCCCACTAAATTATTTATTTGTAAATAAATTTATAACACAGAAATATCATTTAATACAGTATGCACTATGATAATACCAACTCATATATTATGTTAACGAGTGTTACAGTAAATCAAATAGAGTATCAACGATATCATTAGTACTTTTAAACATATGTTATGTTTATGTCATTTCATGTATTTTTACATCGAACAATATGTCATAATACGTACGTTATAATCATATTAATTAAAGCATTATAATACATACATCATAATTATGACTATTAATATATTATAATACTTGTATTATAATCACACCAATCAATCTATTATGACTCACTTATTACAAGCACACATATCACAATTTTATAGTTATTGCCTCTAGGATCCCTTGAGGTCTTCTATAAGTATAGATAATCGTCGATTATTCCGAACAACACAGATACAACACGTGTTCTCTGACCCCTTTTCAGCAAAAGTATAGTCAAGAGTCTCACCAAAAAATGAGTGGGTGGCTTGTGAATGCTTTCACTTTTAGTAATTCATGTGTACCCACTTACAAACAACATTTGTCACCTTCATTTTCTTAAGATTTTTTAAATCTTCTCTAGACTTTATTACCCCAGTATATCTCTATAACTATCTATACATAGTCTCAGTATTTCTTATGACACTTACTTTTTCAGCATTTCTCTTTCCAATTCAAATGACACAAACAAATTTAATTTCTCATGCATACCCATTTACATCAGCCATCTATTCATCATTTTTCACTAATAAAACATTTTATCATTTGAAGGCAATCAAACACTTTTCATAAATTTTTAACATGCATTAACTATCAAACAAAGATTCACACTTATTGTATCATATCAGTCTAATACAGAAAAATCATCTATCTTAGAGTTTAATCTTTTTCCCAGTACCCATATTATTCTCAACAATAATTCACACTCTAAATTGTTCATGCATAATAGTCACTAACAAAGTTGTAGAATTTCTTAAAATTTAGTTTTATTCATAACTCTTCCTATGAAATTTTGCTCAAGCAATTATGAAAACAAAGAATAGAATTCATGTGTCTAGAAATCCATTTTTACACTATAACCTTTAAGAAAATGTTTGGGATCTACCATTTTAAGTAGGAGAACTTGAATTTCTAAGCCAAAAATATATAAATAAGAGTTAAGGTTTAGAATCAACTCTCCTTACCTGGAAACTTATCTTTAAGATCAAGTTCTCTTTAAAGTTCAAAAGACAAGTACATTGCTTCTGATGGAAGATTTTGTCTGAAAGACCAATCTGTCTAAGTATTACAAAGTAGAAATCTTTTAAGAAAGAGAAAGTTAAGAAAAAAAGGAGTGAAACTAGAGAACTAAGCTCCAAGAAACTTACTTGAGATCAAAAGAAATAAGCCTAGATCTAGAAGAGGTTTGAAGTACAGAAGGGTTTCAGAAGGTGAGAGAACAGAGAAAAATGAGTGGGAAGGTTATTTAATTCTAAATGAAAGTTTCCAGAATAGAAGTTTTTTAAATACTCCTCAAACTCGTGACTTTCGTACTATAGCGAGCAGCTCTCGCTACAACGGAAAAACTAAATAATGACTTTTCTCTGTTATTTGTTATTCTTGCTACAACAATAATTCTTGCTACAGCGAGGAGTTGTTGGATCATCCTTATCCACTTCTAACTACAACGAGAACACTCCAAAGAGCCTGATCCATAATACTATGTCTTACTACAATGAGAAATCCTACACCAAAATTTCTCTTTTCCAAAATCTTAGGTAATAAAAAGAAGGGTGTTACATAAAATATCTTCATTTATTTTATTTTTAAAAGGAACATAAAAATAAAAAAATAAATAGTGCATCAATTGTGGGAAGTTTGATTTATGCTCAAGTATGTACTCATCTACATGTAGTATTTGTGGTAGGTGTCTTGGGCAGGTACTTAAGTAATCATGGAATGCAGCATTGAAAGACAGTAAAGCGAGTGATGTGATATTTGAAGAGAACATAAGGGTACATGCTCATCTATCAAAAGTCTAAGAGTTTAGAGATCATGAGATACAACAATAATAGTACAACAAGTCAAAATTTATAAATATCAAGTTTTTAGTTGTTAAAGGAAGAGTTCAGAATAAACAAATTTGTATAGAACATATAGGGACTAAATTCATGCTAGTTGATCTACGTACTAAGGGCTTAGTACCTAAATATTTTCATGAGTACATTGGTCATATAGGTGTAATTCCTTATTGTTTCTTAATTTGAGTGAGAGTCTCACTTATGTTTATATACTTTTGTTTGATATAGTAAATTAAATATTTGTGCTTTTATTTTGAATTTATTTTATGCAATAATTATATTACAACCTTGAATTAATCTCTATAAAATTTAAAGTTTCGATCAATTAGAAATAGACATAATTAAGATCACATTACATATAATTTCTATGTCACTTATCTATATTTTTTTCATGGCATTGAAGTACATATGACTGTAGTGATCATTATAGTTTAATTACATTGATATATGCTGAAAACTACAATGGTTCCATGTTCTCGTATGAGATGGACCAAATTGTTCAAGAGTGGTCTTAAAGTAAATAATATATAATTGTGCAACTAAAGTTTTTTTGTAGTATAAATGTCAAAATAAATATGCAACCCAAGTGAGAGACTGTTAAAAATTTTATATTTTTAATAATATTAGGCAAGTTACATATTATTTATAATATTTTTGTATTAGTTATTTATATTTATATATACTTAATATAATTGATCTAATTTTAATAAGTCTTTTAGACGTATAATAAAAGGTAATATGAGTTTAATAAATGAAAACTTAGTTTAGACCCGTTAGAAGATAATGAGAATCCTATAAGCTCTAAAAAGAAAGTGTGGTTATGGTTCCCAATACACCAAATTAAAATATTAGCTCTCTCTCTCTTCATTAAAAGAGAAAACATCAAGTTTTAACAGAAAAATACAATAATTTAGTTAAAAAATTATATTACACCAAAAGTTTTTGTTCATTATTGTGCCAGGATCACATTATGTGTTATCTTGTAGAGCTTTATAAATCTAGGTATTCTTAAACTCTAGTGTAATGTAAATTTATTGATTCGGAACTCTATTAGGATTAATAAAAATTTTCATCATATGGTGCAAATAGAAAATATTTGAATATGAAAAGAAATTAAATGTTCATTTAGACATTGCACTAAAATTTGCATTCATTACTAAAGACTTTTCAAAACAAATCAAATTAATATATTATTTATTTTTAACTATTTATTTAAATAAAATAATTTTTTACTTTTTTCATGATTCTGTTAATCAATTTTTAAATTTCTTCAATCAATAGTAAATATAATAAAATATTTATAAATCATTAAAATTAAATATATTTAGAAATTTTTAGTTTTCATAATTTTATTTGATATATTAATTTAATCTTCAAATTAGGTACTAAACCTCACATAATTTAATCTTTAGAACATTAGTTCATATTTTTTGAGGTAATTTAATATAGATTAACTAAAAAGTTATTCAATAAATATTAAAATCTTAAGGTTGAAATACATTTTATTAAAAATTTAGAAAATAAGTTACACATAACCAAATATTCAAAAATAAAGTTTTATAATTTTTTACACATATCAAATATAAACAAGTCATACATCATATGGACATAATAACTTTATAAATAAAATTATTCACTTAATCATCTAAAGTTATAAATGTTAGTTAATTAATTTGGACAGGACATTTAAGTTGATAGTTACAAGAATATGATTCTTTATTATTATTTTTTTTTACAAAATTACATTTACATAGAGCTTCTAAAAATTATTGTCAGCGTCTTTTGTCAATGACAATTTTTAATGATAAGAGAATATCTACAATGCCTTTGTTATGCGATCCCATCAAAGTCAACCCCTAAAAAATTGTCATTACATGCAGAGAATCTTTGTACCTCCTCTACTATAGAATCCAAAGCAACTTGTTAATTGAGAAGTATTTGTTTCGATTGATAATACACGAGTTATAAATTTATTTATAAATCCAATTTATCATTTTAAAGGGGCACATTAAAACAAAGCATCATTTTATCATGGATTATCTTTAAAAAGGTGTATTTAATAAATACTTAGTGGACAATGACTATTAATGAACCAACATATTTATCAAAACAATTAGCTAAAGATAGATTTATGATTATAAAAAATAATTTTAACGTTTGCTTTCAATACAAATGAATGCTAACAACACGCTCTCTAACACATTCTTTACCATTGACTAAAATTTATTAAAAATTAAAAAAATATGGGAGAGAAACATTAATTTAAAAGTGATAAAGAGTGTGACTCACATGATTTTTGTAGTTTTTGTTATGAACCAATATAGCCGTTGAAAAATAATGAAAGAATTCTAAAATATTATCAAAATATTGTCCCGTAAAAATTATTTCTAAATATCAAGAATATTTTAATTTAATTATTTGAATTGAAATGATGCGAAATCAAATAAGATAGGAATCAAGTAATTAAAAGAAATTAAAATAGCATAACTTATGAAATAATCAAGAAGAACATAAAGTGTATAATTTCATCTTTATACTTCTCTATGTTCACTTTTAGATTTTATAATTTTGATTTCGTTATGATTATCAACCACTAATACTAAATCTATTATTACTTCAGCGGTCATGTAAGGTAAAAGGAAGGGAAAATATCAAGAACCTACAAGCTATTAATTTAATAACAATTGAAAGAGAAAAATTAAGTTTGGTCCACATAATCTTTTATCTTATTTTACTCTATAGATTCATTAACTATATATGTTACAGTTACTTGCAATATAATTAATTATGATATATTTAAAAGTTGTTGATTCTGAACATACAAATATAGCACAATAAGATAAATACTAATCAATAAAGAAAACATGAAATTGGTATTAATTTCAAAAATCTTACTAAATGATCCACCATAGCCCTCGCTATGCATTTAGCTAGACATAATGTAATAGAAAATCAAAATAATAATAAACCAATTCATAGTTATTAAAAAATTAAATGCAAACTATAGGAATTTCCAATGAAAAAGAGACAAAGAAAACCCTTAATCCTGCAACATGCTCCCAAGGCTTTAATATTTGTATATGGCTAGTCAAAACCAAGATACCCAAGTCGTAACCCTTAACGTTCTTTAAATAGGATTCAGAATCTACAAGAGATGATAGTTGTTGCCTCCATGAGATATGCTTTATTTCTAATTAAGATATCATGTATCTATAGAGAAGATATGATTTGCCAAATTTAAATTCAAATTCTTCCTTTGCAGATCCTAGATAAATCTCCACTTTGGATACAACAAAAGAGAAGCATAGTCGTGCATGCATATGCTCAAAGCATAAGCGTACTTGCTGTTGAAGCATTGACATGCTTATCCTATTTTTCATCAATTTATGCCAAAATCCATCAGAACTCTTAACATGGTAAATTATGATAATTAATGCAAAATTCATTCAAATAACGATCAAGTACATAAAAATAAGTTATAGAAATATCTCAAAATATATATTTATCAATTTTCAATAAAATTTAGTTAATAGTGAGGAGTATATTACAAAGAGTGTATTACACAAAGTGTGTTAGAAAGTAGATTGTTAGCATTACTCTTCAATATATAGTCTATTGATTAAAATGTCTCATTATGTGTGTAGACTAATAAGCTAAGTCACCTCAGTCTACATACATAACAAAGAGCTCTTATTTCAAATTCAAATCACCTTTCTTCATAATTATCCTTTTGATGATTCAAATTCTTAAAGAATATTTAATCCTTTGATAAATTCTCTATCTTCTTCTTCATATTCTTCTCAAGCATTCAAAAGACTTTAAAAGAATATTGAGTCTGAAAAATATCTTCTACCCTCTTTTACTATTATTCTCTCCCTCTCCCTCTCTCTTTGAAACAAATTTGTGAATAAGATTCACAGCCATGGTGAAGAAGCAATCTATTAATTCCACAGCTCAAGCATCCATACTTGTTGCAATAAGTGATAGGACAATATTCTCTCAAGAAGGTTTGTTCAACCTTGCAGTTCTCATAGAGAAACAAGATTGACATCATTGTTGAATCAAGAGCTAGTGGGTAGTATTAGTTTGTAATGTTCAATTATTCATGATATCCAAATCTTATCCTAAAATTTTGGGATAATGCCAAAAAAATTTACATAACTCTAATGAGCATCATAGGAGATTACTCAATCATTATTTCCTTGGACACCTTAACAAAAGCAATAAATTGTCCAAATAAGGAAAAAATATTATCTAAAGACTAGGAAAGTGTAACACCCCAAGTTCTGTAATTCATTAATTATTAACATAAATACGTGAATTATTGTTGGATGCATGATTTTGATTTATGTAAGGATATGGATGTGTGTATGGTACGAATATGAGCATATACGAGTACGTAAGTGTGCGATGATTTGTAATATGAATATTGATTTGTGAATTGGACTGGAATTAATTGAGAAATATGTTAAATGTGTGTTGCAGAAGCATTCTCGTTGTAGCGAGAAGGTCCTAGGCGAAGAGCATGAAACTGTTGCGTTCTTCTTGTAGCGAGAGACTCCTCGCTGTAGCAAGAAGGCAACACAAGAGGGTACATTCTGGGTTGCAGTCTCGCTGTAACAAGAGTGTCTCACTGTAGCGAGATTCTACAGAAATCAGAGTGCAGTTTTCTCTGAGATTTTTGTTATAGCGAGAGGGGTGTCGCTGCAGCGAGGTGAGAGATGACTCGCTGTAACGAGAGTGTCGTGACTAGAAGGGATATTTGAAGAGTTTAGGTTTGAGAAGCTCATTTCTTATCCCTCTCTTCAAACTCTTTTTGATTCTCTCTATTCTCAACCCTATTTCATTGTAAACTATTTTCATTTTTGTTTTGATAAAAAAAATGGTATATTTACTAAAATAATGCATAACTGCTCAAACCTCTTCTCCAAAAGAGAAAGTAAACCAATCTAACACTGTTGAAGAATAAGATGATGATTAGGAAAACAATCAGTTAATAGGTGTTGTATTGACACAGTTGAAATGAACTTGTATAAATAACTTTGTGCTATATTTTTCTTCTGTCTTTTCCTTCATTATTTTACTAAGCGTACTAAACTAAGAACATCTATTTTTTAAAAGACTAAGAGCATGCTTGATTTTTATTTTGAAAATAGTTTTTTAGTTTTTAAAAATAAAATGCAGTACATTTTATTTTTAAAAACTAAAAGTTGTTTTCAAAATGAAAATCAAACATGCTCTAACAAATTATTTTTGAAAACATATTTAACTTCTTTTCTCCTTATTTTCTAACTCTAATGTTCGTCAACAACATCATGCTCAAATTTATATTAATCACGACTCAAGTAGCTATAAGTTAATATATAATACGAAAAAGAGGTACAAATATATATTGCAGTAACTGTTAAAAAGTAAACTAATCCCATTGAGTACAACTTACACAAAACTTTTTGTTTCTTAATAAGCATGCATAGAATTATTAGAATAGTCCTAAATAATGTTGAATAGGCTATCCATTACAAGTAAAAATGGTCTTGAAATCAAAACTATGAAGGGGGCACAAGATTCCTCATCCAACTTCAGATAAATTCCTCTAACCTTCAATTTGCATCCTTTCACAAATGCAGTTAACCTGAAGATAACCTATTATAAGCACAAAGTGCATAGTATATCACTTTGTAGATATAAAGTAAAAATGCATAATAGTTATACGCAAGACACTTATAGCCAACTCACAAGACTTTTCAACCACAAACACTCTTCATTTATAGCTCAGTTACAAACTACTACGATCTAACCATGTATTAATGTATTGCTACTCAAAGAACTATTTGTAAACAATTGTACATAACGACCAAATACATGTATAGTTTAAAACTAAGAAATCCTTCATGACCTTCTTGCTAGTAATTAAACAAATAGTACTAAAAGCTTCTTGGTTATATGATCAAGATTATAAGCTCAAAAGTTATTTTCATAACTTGGAACAAAAATCAATTAGTACACATGTCAAGCATACAAATTTAAGTTCACGCAACAATCTAAATTGCTATCATTTTGACACCACTAAATAAAATGTTTTAGCAAAATCTAAAAATCAGTTAGATTCATGTCTAATGGCTAAAACTTACTGACCTACTAGAAATCTTTTAATAATTTATTTGAAACCTAATGGTGTGGTTATAACGCCCCAAATTTTGTAATATTAATTATTGTTATTTATATAAATCTAAATGCATATATATGTGTGTGTTGATTTACTTGATACTGATGTTTATGTGTATTAAGTATATGAATGTGTGTATGCATAACTGGATATAGCTGAAATGGACTAAGTGCCTAAGTGCAGGTTGTAATTCTAGGCTGTTCTCGCTGCAGCGAGAGGATTTTCGCTGTAGCGAGAGGGCCCTGGAAGGAAGGACTGAAACTGTCACCTTCTCGCTGAAACGAGAGACATCTCGCTGTAGCGAGAGAGCGATAGTTTGGGGTGCATTTCTGGGTGCAGCCTCGCTGTAGCGAAATTCTGCAGAAATCAGGGTGCAGTTTCAACTAATATTTTCACTGCAGCGAGGGGACCTTGCTGCAGCGAGAATATCTCGCTGTAGCGAGAGTATCGCGACCAGAAAATGATTTAAAGGGGGTTAGGGTTTGGGGAGAGTTATTTCTCCATCTTCCTTTGAAATTCCTTTGATCCTCTCGTTCCCAAAGCCCTATTCCACCGATTAATTGCCTCCAAAGTCATTCGTGAGCTCGATTGAAGGTTGAATCCGTGTGGGGAACGCTTGGAGGTGAGTTTTAATGGTTAGGGTTTCGTTTCTCATACCCTTTTCTCTATTTCTGGGTTTCCTTGGATTCTCATAGAGTTCTTCCATGTGTTTTAGGCCAAAATCTGTGTAGGGAGCACGTCCGTAATCGAATCTGAGTGTGAGTCTTCAATGCAAGGTAAGGGGGGACTCTACCCTATCTCAATGTGTTATAATTCTTGTGTGTTTTGTTGATTAATGCAATGTGGCTGAGATAGGGAGTAGAAATTCCGTGTTGAGTGGAAATTGGTGTGCAATGTGATGTGTGTTGGAATAGTTAGGCCTCGTGGGGGTGATTGTGTGTGATGAAATGTCATTGATTGGTGAATTAATGATATTATGAACAAATGTGAGCCCGAGGGCCGTGTAATATAAATGAGTATTGGCTACGTGCCGTGTGATGTGAAATGAAGGTGGGCCTAGTGCTGTGTATTTGAATGCAAATGTGGGCTATGTGCCGTGTGTAAACATGAATATTGTGTGTGTGAATAAAATGTATGTGAATAGGCGTGTTAGCGCCGTTGTAATGTGCTGTGAATGGTTCAGCGATACATTGAAGGTGTGAAAGATGAGGACGGTAGAAATACCTTGGGAAAGAGGAAGTGGTGGTGACACCGACTGGGGAACGGGTGCACCACGAGTCATACACTTTCTTGTTGTGCGATTGGGTGATGTTGCGTTTGAAAAAGAGGCTGACTAATATGAACCTTTGTTGGTCAAAATTTATGAAGAAGGAAATTGGTAGGACATAGGAGCTAATGAAGGATTATGGCAACTGAATATTATTGATAAGGAATCAATAGGAGGCAAGGATGTGACACAAAAAGAGTTTATTGGCGAATCTGATGACCTAATTATTGGGCCTTTTCATGGGTCAAATGAGGTTAGTCACATGTTGAGTCAAGGACTAGATTCCCTTTAATTCAATGTTATTATTGAGGCAGTGGTGTAACACCTTAAATTTAATTTTAAATAAATAAGGAATTTTACAAATTTTTGAAATAATAAAACTTTCATTTTTAATCCAAATTTCATCAAATATTTTAAAATAAGGAAAGGAGTTACAATTTCTATCAAGTCACTACTACAGGACCCATTCAAATACATTAGTTTCAAATTAAAATCTTAGTTCTATAGCAGTTTCATCCACCTCTTTCATTGAGTCCGGTGCTGATCGTCTTGATTACCTGAAAAATGAATGTAAGGGTGAGTACTCTACACTACCAAAACATACAATTAAGCATAGAGTCTCACCTTCAGCACATTCCCAATACATTAAACAAATACAAGTACAGGCAACATTATCACATCTATAAGTACAATTCATGAACCCATGCATATGCACGCCAGCCACACTCACATTGACACTGTGATCACAGATTTACACCATGAATGGTCACCGGTTACCCCCACCTCACGGATATCACGTGGGCAGTCACAGGTCGCTCAACAAAGGTAATAGTCAGAGGTCTAGTCAGGAAGAAAGTGTATGGCCTGTGGTGCACCTGTTCCCAGTCGGTGTCACCACTACTTCCTCTTCCCCAAGGTATTTCTGCCATCCTCATCTCTCACACTCCTAGTGTATCGCTGAACCATTCACAGCACATTACAATGGCGTTACACGCCCCAGTCACACACATTTCAGTATACGACACAACCCACATTTAACAATTACGACACTAGGCTCACATTTCATTTTCACAGCACACACAACACATAGCCCATAATTCATTCAAGACACACGACCCCTAGCCTATTTCCATTCATATTACACAGCCCTCGGGCCCATATGTTCACAATATACATTCAGATATACACACATGTATAAACAGCACAAGTACCTACACCACATATCTCAGCAATTTCCTACCCTCTACTCAGTCACATCATAATATCACACAAAATAGTAGCAAATCACACATAAAGGAGTAGGGTAGAGTCTCCCCTTACCTTGAATTGAAGACCCACATCTGAACTTAGCCACGGAAATGCTCCCCACACGGTTTTCGGCCTAAACACATAGAAGAATTCCATAAGAACCCCGAAAATCACCAAGAACAGAGAAAGGGAAGGAAAACGAAAATCCTAACCGTTTAAAACTCACCTTCAAGCGTTCCCCACACAAATCCGAGCTCCAATCTTGCTCCCAAACGGCTTTGGAGGCAATTAATCGGTGGAAACGGGCTTTGGGGAATGAGAGAATCGAAGGGAGAGGGAGAAATAATTCTCCCGAACCCTAACCCCCTTTAAATCCTTTTCTGGTTTTCTGGTCGCGACACTCTCGCTACATCAAGATATTCTCACTGCAGCGACATGCCCTCTCGCTACAGCGAAAAAACCAGAGAAAACTACATTTTGATTTCTGCAGAATCTTGCTACAGCGAGACCCTCTCGCTACAACGAGACCCTCTCGCTACAGCGAGATTACTCCCAGAAATGCACCTCAAATTGTCGCTTTCTCGCTACAGCGAGAAGGTGACAGTTTCAATCCTTCCTCCCAAGGTCCTCTTGCTGTAGCGAAAACAGCCCAGTATCTCGTCCTGCACTTAAGCACTTAGCCCATTTTCGCCCTATCCAGTCATGCATACACATAAATACACATATTCATGTACTTAATACACATAAACATCATTATCAAATAAATCAATACACATGTGAATATATATATATATATATATATATAATATACATATATATAATAATAATAATATTACTAAAATTTGGGGCGTTACAAGTGGTGTAAGAAAAAATTAATGTTAGAAATGCACTTAACAAGGTGAAAAGGAAGAAGCGGAAAGAATTAATGTTAAGAGTGTATTTCGTAAGGCGAGGAGGAAGAAGCACGACTCCAACTACGAGCTCGATCTAAATTTATGAAAAACAATTCTATGAAGGGATAAAAGCTTGAACTAAATGTTTAGGATATGTATCTTGAAAGTAGCTTTTAGAAGGGCATTTAAGAAGATCGATTGTATATGTGAATTAGATTAATGATCTCTTAACATGTATTGTTAATTCTCTTTAGAATTGTAACGTGTTAAAGCATTCTTTACTCTAAATTTGTCCTTAATAAATTATTAATATTTAACAATTTTATTTTTTATCTTTGAGATTAATATCATCTTTTAATAATAGCATTTATTGTATTAGTTAATTAAGGTAAAAATATAATTTTACTTAAATACCAATACTTAAAGGATTGTATGTATATTTGTTCAAAAAATAAGTAATTCAATACACTTAAAAGTATGAAAAAAAAATTAAAATTATAGATTTTAGTTTATAAGATAAAAGAATAAAATTTAAAAGGTGTCACCATCTTTTTAAATAAAAAAAAACTTTAACAATTAAAAATTAGTTTGTATTTTTTTTATAATTTTTTATTGAATAAAAATAAAATAATTTTTACCTAAATTTTAAATATTATATTCTCATAAAAAATTTCACAATTTCAATAAACTACAATGATATTATACAAAATTATTAAATTATTTTTTATAATCTATCATGACTCGTCAAAACATTTTTTATTGACTTGTGTTTGATGACGAAATTTTTTTTTTACCTCTGTATGCATTTTTTTAATTTTAGTTTCTTCATAAAATTTATTTATTTTTATTTTGATCCTTATAATTAAATTTTTATACAAAAATTAAAAAATAACTACATTATATATATAGAGAGAGAAAATGTAATAAAATATATTAGGTATACAGATAAAAATAAAAAATATATTAGCCATAAGATAACGATTTTTATCAGAAATTAACATTGACTATTTAAAAAAAATATTTTTTCGTTAAAAAATTTATTTACAAACCAAGGACCAAATAAAAAAACTAGTTTCATGTAGAAACTAAAATAATATTTACTGATATATTTAATGACTGCAAACTCATGCCTCATTTGATGCCATACTCAGCGTAGACTGTACCTATTATTTCACTAACATTTCATCTCTTTTTCCTTCAATTCTTCATCAATCCTTTCTATTTTACTCTTCAATGCTAACAAAGTGTCACTGTTAATATTTCGCGAAGCCCTCACTCTCTCCGCTTTGCATCGTCAGAGTATAATTTCTTTCTCCAATACCACTCTATGGTGAAGTCCATGGTTCTGGTTCTGAGTTTGGATTGGGTTTTTGTTTCAGATTAATCTCTGAACCGTTTGCGCGATCGAAATTCTTTACGATGTCGTCGGGGCAAGTGGTTAAGCGTGCCAAATACAAAGCCACTGTCAAAGACCCTGGCACCCCCGGCGTCCTCAAATTGGTGCATTCACATTCTCATTTTGTTTAATCTTTTCTTCTATGATGTTGCGATTCTCTTAGAATCGTTTCTTATTTCCTTTCTGCAGACACGAGAAAAGCTCGCTTTCAGGCCCAATGATCCTACCTCAGGCAACAAGCTCGATGTGGAGTTCAGATTTATAAAGAGTAATTATGGTTTTTTTGTTAATCAGTAAATTGATTAAAAGATTAATTTGCGAGAACTTCTAGAATCATCTGAAAACTATAGAAGCCTCACTGTCTGAATTTTATTTTATTTTATTTTTTTGCTTTTCTGAACAAAATTAGGTCATAAACACACTAAAGAGGGATCAAACAAACCACCATGGCTCAACCTTACCCATGCGCAGGTTGTCTTTTAAATCAAGCTTCTGTTAACATTTCTTTCACTATTTATGTTTGAGCACTGCTCATTTGAATTGTCAATGCCTTTGGTTATGTCTCCTTTAAATGAACTTTTATGATATTACAAAATTATTTTCCAGGGAAGTTACATCTTTGAGTTAGAAAGTTTTCCAGATCTTCATGTTTGCCGGGAATTGGTGGGTAAGTTCCTTACTTTGGTGGGTAACTGCCAAATGAAATATGATTTTGTTGTTTCTTTCTGTTTAAAATTTTATTCCAAGGGTTTGTCGCATGCTGTAGCTTAGGACGAGGTGCTGCTATGTTGTTTACATGTTTGATCATGGGCTTAAGTCTCAGAGTAATCGAGTTAGAGTTTAATTTGATAGATTTTTTTTTCAATTAAACATGTTTAAACAATTAAAAAA
This sequence comes from Abrus precatorius, assembly GCF_003935025.1. NCBI lineage: Eukaryota > Viridiplantae > Streptophyta > Magnoliopsida > Fabales > Fabaceae > Abrus > Abrus precatorius. The sequence goes on along the minus strand of NW_020874417.1, from coordinate 12,132,081 downwards.
CAATGTAATTAAAAATATGATTTCAGATGTGCTCGATTATATATTTGTTTCCCTCTCCAATGCATATGCCAGATAAGAAAATGTTACATCACCAAAAGAGATTCTGAATTATCATGATTTTTCTTCTATTCCCTTTCATTATTTCATTTTTATTATTTTTGTTTTCAATTGATTTATATATGCTTCCCTATTGAGTTTTTTGATCTGTTTGAGAAGGTGTTGCTCTTAGCAAGCATGGAGAAGCTACAAAAGTTATTTCTGAGGAACAGCTGAGTGCTGCTGAAATGACACTCAGAATTAAGCTATTGCAAGAAGATAGGTACGTTGTTTATAATAACACTACAATTATTTTAAAAGACGATACTGCATTATGGCTCAAATTCTGTTGCAAATGTAAGCTAACTTTTCAGACACCATTTAGATCAAGATCTCTTTGGTATTGTGCTGCCACTTTAAAATTATCCATTTTTAGTTTACTCTGGCTCAGAATGTCATGCGGTAATAATTAACTCAGGATCCCATTTTAATCTTTATTCATATAACTTGTAAGATACCTGTGCTACTGCAAAGGTTAAAATTAAATATACATGATATGTTTATTTTAATAGTATATATAAAGGTAAAAAATTGAATTTAATTATAAAAAAACTAATAAGATTTAGAGTAACATATCTCTTTTAAAATTACAATAAAATAAGCAGTGATATAATATAAATTTTACCTTTTATATAAATATCAAAAGGAGTTCCATAAAAATGTTCTGTAAATAAAATATTTCAGAAGATTATATCAAAACTTGTATGATTTACGGATGAGCATACATTAATACTTCAAAAAAATGAGGAAAGTAAAAAAAGATCATGGTGAAAATTGAGAGCTTGACATTTTGATGTTTCAAGAAAATTAAACTCCTTAATAATAATAATAATAATATCAATAAAAATAACAATAATAATGATGATGATGATGATGATGATAATAATAATAATTGTCTTCTTAACATTTGTGTACCTATACAACAATCCCATCTAAATATTTATCAACATGTGTTTGAACTATGCTGACAGTTAGAGAACAGGCTTACAATCCCATCTAGTTTAGAACAATAATGATTAATAAACTGCAAGCTAAGCATAAGCATAGGCTTGATTGAGATAAGCATTTTCCAACAGTAATGATACTTCTTAATCTCCAACTGTTGTCCAAATACAAACCCAAATGAATTTGGTGTAATTCTTAATCTCCTCTTGCTATCCAATTACACAGTCGTGAATATTGTATAATTTTAATCTCCATAAGCCTGAGATAAGCATTTTTCAACAATACAACAGGTTGAGCTGTGCTGAAAGTTAGAATAGGCTTTAGAAAAATTTGAAATGCTCTAGAAAAAAATATGCATCTCAACTTTCAATATTCATCAACTTCACATATGGTGAGAAAGCAGATGCCTTTGTCTGCTTCCTAGAAAGTAGCATGTATAATATGCAGACTGTGTGCATTATCCTCTAATTGATCCTCAATCAAAAGCAAAAAGTTCCTATTAGAATACTCAAAGTGTCTTAATGTGTTGAATTTTGACATGTTGAACAAGTTAAATTCCAATATATTGTGCAGAAAAATGACTCTTAAGTCTCCATGGGCACAAACAGAATCTACTATTTAGTGTCCAATTTGATTTCTTTTGATCTGTAAACCTCAAGTTTTGCTAAACAACATATATATCTAGAAAAAAATAATGATAAAATGACATAACATTAGCATCAAACTATCACAGCTTGTGAGTTCCTTTTCTTTCATAAATGTTGTCTTTGTTCCCTGTATCTCCAAATTTGTCTTTGTTCAAAAAGATAAAATAAAATAAAAAATCCATCATTTCCTTATAAATAAAAAGGTTTGCAAAAAGGCTCTAAGCCTCTAACTTGATACGCGGGTAGAAAATTTAAAATCTAATGGGATTTACAATTACTAAGACTTAATAAGCATTGGGCCTATTTCTTTTTCTCTTTGTTCAAAAGAAAAAATATATATGAAAAAATATATATAGCATATCCCTTGGAAAAGTAAAAGGTTTCCAAAAGGGCTCTAATCTGAAATGTGAGTAGAAAATTTCAATGTCAATGTGATTTACAATACTGAGGCTAACTAATCAGGCGTGACACCTATTATTTCCTTTCTATTTAATACATCCAATTTTCTCACCAACTGCTTAACCTAAAGCTTTGCACTTCACAAAAGTTGGGAAAGAAGTTGTTGAGTTTTTGCATTTTCAAGAATAACAAATTAATATATAATTAAAATATTATCATATGGATGAATTTGATTCATATTTACCATAAAAATAATTCTAATCTTTTGCTGTTATTACCTTTTAACCAACCACAACAGATTAACTAAAAATTCTAGAGTCCCCAGTATGTAAAATACCCCTGTTGATGAACAGAAACAGCAGGGTGCATACCTTTTTTATAAGCCACCTACAATGTGCTTCCTTCCTTCCTTTGGCCACAAGTGGCATGCTATCAAAAGGACATTGAGCTGAGCTGGTGTATGAACTGCAAGGATTTGTTGCTAAATTTTCAAAGCTTCTAACTGTGTATACACTTTCTAGGTGCAATATGATATAATAAAGGTCTTAGACAAAGGGAAGCAGTAGAACAATCAACCCACATAAGATAATGTAGAGAGAAGATTAAGAACTTGAAGGATTTCAAGCGCATTATTTCTTGATGAGCATGGTCTAAATCAATGTAGGCCTAAAGAACATAATGCAGAAAGTATTAGCAGAAAGAAATTAATTTTACTGCATAAAATAGTTCATTGGAAAGTGAAAAAGAAAATTCAAAAAGCTAGATAACAGCTAGAAGCACAAGTCAATTTAATATTACCTTGAGAAGATAGATCTTCCTCCATAAGAAAGATAACAGCTAGAACCTTTGATTTCCTACAAATACTGCAGAAGGAGAATAAGAAAGAAATCCAGCAACCATGCTACTGAAAAATTCTAAATAAGCCATTAGTTTTTCAAATTAATAAAAAAGTGAAAGGTAGAGACAAGAGTGTGGTACCAACTATTGTCCTCAAAATTGTTTTCTCTTCAAGTAGCTTCCTCCTCTCCATGGCTCTGTGTATATGGATTTTTTTAAAAAATAAAATAAAATAAAATAAAAAACCCACAAATGACAGTGAAACATTCTAACTATATGCCCTTAACCCGCTCTCCGTTTGGGCCAATCATCACATCTGATTATTGCATAAACACCATGCAGAACTGGATAAGAAGAGTAGGAATTAATGCAAGAGGCATAGGAATTAGGAAGTGTTGGGTGAGGGAGGGAGAAGAGGATTAGCAATATACAAAGGTTAGGGTTGGAGATGAGGAAGACATAATAATCAAGGGATTGGTGGCAGCTGAGGATCCAAGCTTGAAGAGGAACTTTTGCGGTGCAACCTATGGTGAAACAGTGAATTTGCAGAGGCGAGAAGGGTTATGGATGGGAGGATGGTGACGATAGGTTTGGGAGTGTATGGGGAGGGAGATAAGTGTTTCATTTTTCAAAATTTTTGTTCTGCAGCTTTTTTCCTGCAGTTAGCAGGCAACACAATGATAATAAATATTTGTTTCTGAGATGGCATATTTTTCGGTTTGTGTGGGAAAAGAAATTGTTTAGAAGGTGACGTGTTTGGCTAAGGATCTTTTTTTCTTAGTATGTAACTGATAAGATTTTGAAGTTAAGTTTTATTTACTATAAGATTATCTTTGTTCACTTCCCTCAATGTTATTAATTTTGCTGAAGTCCTACTTTTGCAGCAAGTTGCAGAAGCTTCATAGGGAACTTGTGTCTAATGGTAAGCTTACAGAATCAGAATTTTGGGCTACAAAAAAGGTAAAATATTCTGAATATAACATGATGTGCTGCAATGTTTTTAGTAGTTTGTTCTGGTCTGCAAAGATCATTTGAAATTTAGGGTTTAGGTTGTTCATTATATGTTGCTGATGATGGTTTTTGGTTGGTACTATGGTGATTGAAAGAATTTTTATTGGTGAAATGCAATCCGTGAATTAATTTTGCAAATCAAATATTTTGTGAATGACATGGTCTCATAAAGGTGTTTCCATAATAAATATTTAGAGCCGTTGTGCAGCTTTTCTCTACTGATGTTTAATCTTTGCTTTTGTATGGTGGATTCTCAGTCTCCAATTTCCTTGTAAGTTTCTTCTCTTCATCTTAATGAATTTTCAAATTTTCATTTTAAAAAATATTTTACAGAGATTGCTAGATCAAGATGAAAGCAGAAAGTCAAAACAACGGATTGGTTTTAAAAATTCTTTGATCTTCGACACAAAGCCTACGAGTGATGGACGGGTTTGCTACTGCTTCTCCTTCCTCTTCTGAATTGGTGCCCTATCTTTATGATTGCACATAGACGTGTCTCTGCATACTTGGATGTCATATGAGAACATCGTATATTTAACTGTCTGTATGCTGCAGCTTAGCATTTCCTCAAATACACAAAAGAATTATGGTTTTTTGTTATAGTGTGCAGAACTCAGCTTTTTGAACCATTTTAAACATGTTTAGGATCTTTTAATAGTTTCTAGATTTTTTTTAGCTTCAGATGCTGGCCTATGTGATTTTAACAGACTTATTTTCCCTTGTGTTTTTTCAGATAAACCAGGTTAAATTTCAATTGACACCAGAGATAAAATATCAGGCATGCTCTATTTCTAACTCTCCCCTTTAGCTAAATCTTGAATACTTTGAAGCTTTCCTTTGCTACAAATGTCAATACTAAAATTTAAGGCGCCCCCTCTGCTTTTTTTTACCTGTTCACTTAAGAGGATAATACATAAATTAAGGAATGCAATTAATTTCCTTGTGTATAGTAAAATTATTTTTGACTTCTAATATGAACCCCACTATTACTTCTTCCTCTTCTGCATTGGTGCCTTATCTTTGATAAGCGTGTCACAATTTAAGAATTGTGTAGAGATAAGGGCATAATTGAAAAGGTAGTAATTAATATTGTCTTGAACTTCTAAGTGGAAAAATAAATAAAAATAGTTTTTTCTTTCAAAGGTGGATAGATAAACATTAGCTGGGTAAATAAAGGTTTAGTTTGGATGAACTTGTGGATAAGTCCTTATAAGAGAATAAAACTTCTCTCATAAGTTAAAAACAACTTATATCTTTAAGTTTTAGAAACTTTAAATGAAAGTAGCTTCTAAAAAATCAAGAAGTATAAGTTGATTTTAACTTATGAGAGGAGTTTAATTCATTCTACTTAATTTTTGACTCTTAACTACTTATTGATAAATTTATCCAAATTGAGCTAAATTTGGCTTTTAATTGTGATATTTGCTTATCCGTGGGTGTAAATTTGGTTTGGTTTATGCTGTTATGCACTAATACAACAATCTGGCAGTGGTGGGTTTACAAATATCTATTTAAAACTTTTGAAGTTTCACATCGACTATAAATATGGCTAAATAAGAGCTTATAAAGCTTAAAACAATACTTACCTTACGAATTAGCTTTAAGGGTTGAGTTAGACTTAAAGGCCAAATTCAACATGGTATCAAAGGCTATCGTAGATCCGATATTGGGTCACCATTGCTGGGGAAGAAAAAAGTTTGGCCTCATGAATTTTTCCACTGCAATTAACCTAGCCCCTTTGAGTATCCAAGTGTAACTTACTTGGTCCTATGACTTTCCCAGTGCTACCTACAAGGTCCTAAGACTTATCTAGTGCTATATTTGAATAAAAAAACATAAATAAAAGTAAAAACAGTCCTACAATTTTCCCGCTCTAGATGTCTAATCTTGAGTGTGAGGAGGCGTGTTGAAGTCTCAAATCAACTATAGATATAGCTAAAAAAGAGCTTATAAAGGTTAAAACAATATTTACCTTACAAGCTAGCTTTTAAGGTTTAGTTAGGCTTAAAGTCCAAATTCAACAAAAACAAGAGATTATGCATGGGATTTTAGCATGATGAAAACATCTGCTTAAATACGACATCATGGCCATCTTTTCATGCACATGGTTTTTTTTACAATCATTTGTAGCATATGTTTAAGTTTTCTCGTCCTTTATGAGTGTTTTCTTGTGGCTTCATGTGCTTGTACTTAGTTCATCATATTGATATCAAATGTAAATGAGGCAAAAAATAGTTAGTTAACAAAAGGCAGTGGTGATATTGTTATGCATCTGACATTAGGCTTCCCAATAACATGTTTTCCTTTTTTCTTTTTAATTTTAATTGAATTTGTCCTCAATATAAGGGAATCATTTTCCATTTCCCTGTTTGAACTGTTTCAGCTGGTTATACTTGCACCCCATTGGTTGTTACCACATTAACTTTCAAAATTACAATGCATAAATAAGTAAGCGAGAATTGTGGAAACCAGAAGGATCACGTTTACAAAAAGAAATGCACTTAGGGTTTCTTTGCTGTTATGGTCCAGATCTAGCACCCATGACCTGATAGAATTAGAGTTGTCTTCCCTAATTTGAAGCCTATCATTTCCTCCCAATTTACAAGTCTTCATGAATAATAACTTTCCAACACAAAACCATTTATACCAGTGTTTATAGCAATACCACAAAAATCAATAGAATGTTAAAAATAAAGTTGGAATGGTATAATATTCTTCACGTCACTATATTTTTCTGTATTGTAAGATAAGTCCTAGCAGCAGCAATAGCATTTGCAGACATCACTTGTTTTGTTTATTTGATCTTTACTTATAACTAAATGAGTAAACAAAATGGGTGAGTCTACTGAGACTCAGTGAGGTGATCCCCAAACACACATACATGTAAACATTCAAATCATTAGATACCTCATTATTTTCTCGTAACACTCATTTCAACCATAATCTTTACTAAAGTATAATATTTAAGCACTCGTTTAAATTTGC